>NW_026652292.1:27794017-27796262 GCF_009828535.3 Hylobates moloch | reverse complement strand
GAGAGATCAGCTGTTAGCCTGATGGGCTTCCCTTTGTGGGTAACCCGACCTTTCTCTCTGGCTGCCCTTAACATTTTTTCCTTCATTTCAACTTTGGTGAATCTGACAATTATGTGTCTTGGAGTTGCTCTTCTCGAGGAGTATCTTTGTGGTGTTCTCTGTATTTCCTGAATCTGAATGTTGGCCTGCCTTGCTAGATTGGGGAAGTTCTCCTGGATAATATCTTGCAGAGTGTTTTCCAACTTGGTTCCATTCTCCCCGTCATTTTCAGGTACACCAATCAGACGTAGGTTTGGTCGTTTCATGTAGTCCCAAATTTCTTGGAGCTTTGTTCATTTCTTTTTATTCTTTTTTCTCTAGACTTCCCTTCTCGCTTCATTTCATTCATTTCATCTTCCATCTGCGATACCCTTTCTTCCAGTTGATCGCATCTGCTACTGAGGCTTCTGCAATCTTCACGTAGTTCTCGAAACTTGGCTTTCAGCTCCTCCATCTCCTTTAAGCCCTTCTCTCCATTGGTTATTCTAGTTATCCATTCTTCTAATTTTTTTCAAAGTTTTTAACTTCTTTGCTATTGTTTTGAATTTCCTCCCGTAGCTCAGAGTAGTTTGATCATCTGAAGCCTTCTTCTCTCAACTCGTCAAAGTCATCCTCCATCCAGCTTTGTTCCATTGCTGGTGAGGAACTGCGTTCCTTTGGAGGAAGAGAGGTGCTCTGCTTTTTAGAGTTTCCAGTTTTTCTGCTCTGTTTTTTCCCCATCTTTGCGGTTTTATCTACTTTTGGGCTTTGATGATGGTGATGTACAGCTGGGTTTTTGGTGTGGATGTCCTTTCTGTTTGTTAGTTTTCCTTCTACCAGACAGGACCCTCAGCTGCAGGTCTGTTGGAGTTTACTAGAGGTCCACTCCAGACCTTGTTTGGCTGGGTGTCAGCAGCGGTGGCTGCAGAACAGCGGATTTTCGTGAGACCACCAATCCAGCTGTCTGATAGTTCCTCTGGAAGTTTTGTCTCAGAGGAGTACCTGGCCCAGTGAGGTGTCAGTCTTTCCCTTCTGGGGGGGTGCCTCCCAGTTAGGCTGCTCAGGGGTGAGGGACCCACTTTAGGAGGCAGTCTGTCCATTCTCAGATCTCCAGCTGCGTGCTGGGAGAACCACTACTCTCTTCAAAGCTGTCAGTCAGACAGGGACATTTAAGTCTCTGGAGATTCCTGCTGACTTTTTGTTTGTCTGTGCCCTGCCCCCAGAGGTGGAGCCTACAGAGGCAGACAGGCCTCCTTGAGCTGTGGTGGGCTCCACCCAGTTCGAGCTTCCTGGCTGCTTTGTTTACCTAAGCAAGCCTGGGTAATGGCGGGCGCCCCTCCCCCAGCCTCGCTGCCGCCTTGCAGCTTGATCTCAGACTGCTGTGCTAGCAATCAGCAAGACTCCGTGGGCATAGGACCCTCCGAGCCAGGTGCGGGATACAATCTCCTAGTGTGCCGTTTTCCAGGCCCGTTGGGAAAACGCAGTATGAGGGTGGGACTGACCCGATTTTCCAGGTGCCGTCTGTTACCCCTTTCTTTGACTAGGAAAGGGAACTCCCTGACCCCTTGCGCTTCCCGAGTGAGGCAGTGCCTCGCCCTGCTTCGGCTCGCGCACAGTGCGCTTCACCGACTGTCCTGCACCCACTGTTTGGCACTCCCTAGTGAGATGAAACCGGTACCTCAAGCAGAAATGCAGAAATCACCAGTCTTCTGTGTCGCTCGGGCTGGGAGCTGGAGACCGGAGCTGTTCCTATTCGGCCATCTTGGCTCCCCCTCCTCCATGTGGTTTAATATTAAGGGAAGAAGCTTAAGCCAGAGAGCAAGCTTCAGACAACTGGTTTATTACCTTTTGTTATGGACTCAATGTGTCTCCCTAAAATTCATATGTTGAAGTCCTCATCCCCAGTGTGATCATATTTGGAGGGTCTTTGGGAGGTCATGAGGGTTAAGTGAGGTGATAAGGCAGGGGCCCTCATGATTGGATTAGCGCTCTTATAAGAGGAGACATCAGGCTGGGCGTGGTGGCTCATGCCTGTAATTCCAGCACTTTGGGAGGCTGAGGCAGGGGGATCACCTGAGGTTAGGAGTTAAGGACCAGCCTGGCCAATATGGCGAAACCCCGTCTCTACTAAAAATACACAAATTATCTGGGCATGGTGGCATGTGCCTGTAATCCCAGCTACTCAGCAGGCTGAGCAAGAGAATTGCTTGAACCCAGGAGGCAGAGG
>NW_026652292.1:27419017-27789017 GCF_009828535.3 Hylobates moloch | reverse complement strand
CCTACTACAGTATGTTTGTTGGTGTTTTGATTGGTTATGTCTGTATGTGTGTAAATCAAGGATGGGACAAAGCTCTACATTTAGGATAACACAATTCAGCAGGAACAAGCTGTTGGAATCAGAGAAAGTCATGAGAAGATATATTTTCAGGAAATATGAAGATAATTTGGGAAAGCCTTTCACAGGGTGATAGAATCTATTTTATTTGGCTCTCTAGAGGCACTCAGAAGTTAGGTATCCAACATACTCCATAATTGGATTACCCAGAACACTGTTATAACTCACCACTTTGCTTTTCCTGACAACTATTTTGGAAGTATAATGCACTCAGAAATGATAAATGTTTCCAAAGGGTTAAGGGGATTTGTATAGAAATGGTGGATAGATGGAGGTTTTTCCAGACTTTGCACAATAGATTCTATGCTGCTTCAGTGGCACAAAGATTATTTTATAGGTAATCTTGACATAAAGTCTAATTTATAAAGTCAGGGAAGGTTCTGCAGTAATCTGGCACTAGCTCTGTAACTTGTAAGCCTTCTAAGTAATTGAATTATAAAAATGTTTTATTACAAATACTAGGTTATTAATATACTTATCTGACAGCAACCTATATCTCTTTGATCTAGAATCAACTGAAATATATTATTTATCTATGTGCCAGGCATTGTGTTAGGTCTTTCACCAGGTGCTTATAGGTTCCTCAAAGGACTCTGGTGACTAAATAATTATAAAGCTTAATGGTAGGTGAGAACTGTGCTCAAAACTCTCTAGCTTGGGAAACATGGTTATTTATAAAATAGTTATTTTTTTATTATACTTTAAGTTCCGGGGTACATGTGCGGAATGTGCAGGTTTGTTACACGGGTATAAACGTGCCATGGTAGTTTGCTGCACCCATCAACCCATCATCTACATTAGGTATTCCTCCTTAATGCTCTCCCTGCCCTAGCCCCCTACCCACTGACAGGCCCCAGTGTGTGTTGTTGCCCTCCTTGTGTCCATGTGTTCTCACTGTTCAACTCCCACTTATAAGTGAGAACATGAGGTGCTTGGTGTTCTGTTTCTGTGTTAGTTTGCTGAGAATGATGGTTTCCAGCTTCATTCATGTCCCTGCAAACGACATGAACTCATCCCTTTTTAAGGCTGCATAGTATTCCATGGCATATATGTGCCACATTTTCTTTATCCAGTCTATCATTGATGGGCATTTGGGTTGGTTCCAAGTCTTTGCTATTGTGAACAGTGTTGCAATAAACATACGTATGTATGTGTCTTTATAGTAGAATGATTTATAATCCTTTGGGTATGTACCCAGTAATGGATTGCTGGCTCAGATGGTATTTGAGGTTCTAGATCCTTGAGGAATTTCTGTGTTTGAAGTAATTTGCACTCCCACCAACAGGGTAAAAGTGTTCCTATTTTTCCACATGAACATGGGCTATCTTTTCATTTATTTGTGTCTTCTTCATTTTTTTCAGCGATATCTTACAGATTCAAGTGTACAGCTCTTTCAGCTCTTTAAATGTGTTCCTATGTATTTTATTCTTTCTGATACTATTGTAAATGGAATTGTTTTCCTAATTTTTTGGGGGGGTAGTTTGTTTTTAGTGCATATAAATGCAACTGACTTTTGTATATTGATTTTTGTTCTGCAACCTTACAGAAGTCATTTACTAATTCTAACAGTTTTATAATGTGGAGCCTTTAGGGCTTTCTATACATAAGATCCTGTCATCTGCAAACAGAGACAATGCATTGCTTCCTTTTTGATTTGGATGCCTTTTATTTCTTTTTCCTGCCTAATTGCTCTGGCTAAGACTTTCAGTACAGTGTTGAACAGGTGAGAGTGGGGACATCTTTTGGCACTGAGTTGGGCTGCCTTTCAGGAGGAGTGACGTGGATAATGTGAAACTGTTCATTTTACTCTCGTCAATGTATCTCTCACTTTTTTCACGCTAATAATGTAAGAATATAATTGGTGACAATAAGTGCCTTTGTTCTGATTGATAAATGAGTGTATATGTGGTAGTTGAGATTCTGAGAGCAGTGACAATGTTCAATAAAAGCTAGTAGAATTTAGTAGTGATATCACCCGATTGCCTGACAGGGTGACTTGCCTTGCCTTTGAAAACATGGGAGAACTGGCTGCAGTGTCTCTGTCAATAGATAGAATTACTGAAACCTCAACAAAATACAAACCCTTCGTACCTTCCAAAAGTGTGGCTAGACATACTTTTTGAAGTAATAGATGCTTTTCTCCTCCCATAGTTTATTCTTATTAATCTCTAGGAAAGAACAGCCAATTCTTGTAACATTTTAGATGGCATGGAGGCCATGGAGGAGCACTGCTGAGAAGGGGCTGCTGTGGGGAGCATTGCTGACTGAGACCCTGGGAGCTGAGGCCATGCTTCCCCCAAGCTGCTACCAGCCAATGACTGAACATAGCAGTGACTGGGCTGGTATGGGGCCAATTCTCTTGAATGCAACAATCTTCTAATAGGTGGGAACTCCCCTCCGGCCTGGCTGAGACTTTCTCAGTACTGTGCTGTGGTATGCAGCTATCCCTCCTGAATTCTGTCTGCTGCCTCTTCTTTCACAGGTGTCAGATCTGTATCGCTACCTGAAAGCTCTTCCCACCAATTTCTGCTCTTTGCTCCTCTGGCCTTCGTGGGTGATAGATTTACTGGTTCTCGTGAGCATGTCTAATGCCATCTTTGTGTCAATGTCTCAGAGGACCTGAACTGGCCCATGTGGTATATACACCATCCCAAGTGAAAATTGTGCCATATAATATTATAATGAGCATGCTCAGTGTCTGAAATCAGCCTGCAGAGGTTGGAAGGGTAAGAAGGGTGGGAATGGCATTAGGAGACTTAGATTTCTCAATTTGATCTCAGTGGGGTTATATTTTGGGCAAAGCATTTTATTTAAGAAATCAGAGCAGAAATCTTAGAATTTTAGACCCTTAGGAGAATTCTTTCTTTTTAAAATAGGATTTCCATGTTCATGATGTATTTCAGTTTCTAGGACAATTAAATCACTCAGAGCACCAAGTTTGCATAACATGTCAGATGGATGAGGTGTTCTGTGATAATATTTAAAAAAGTCAGTGGGTTGAGAAATGCCTATTTAGATCAAGCTCATTTGTTTTCTGTGTTTTCAGATATATGTAGATATGTGCAGTGGGAAGGTTGTCATTGACTGGGAGCAAAACCTGGAATATGAAAAGTTAGTTTATCCAATAGTTAGTACAACAATCCAAAATTCATACTTCTCTGGTAAAATCATGACAGCCTGGAGTCACATCAGGATTTGTATATTTCTTGTAAAAAACCTAAGAGAGATTCTGGTCTTTAGGATGAGAAGGGTCATGTCCGTCTTGTGCCCCACTCCATTCCCAGCCTTCTACACCATGACTCATGCATGGTAGATGGTCAATAAATATTTGCTGGAAAAAAATGAAAAACAGCGTGTTCAGGATAGTTTAAACTGTAAGTAAATGTGATTAAACAGCACCTTGACCATTTTGGCATGTGGAATAATAGAACTAATCACAACTAGTTACAGTCATGTTTGTTCTTCTATGATTACTGTTTGTTTTTACACTGATTACTTCTTATGTGATTGATAAATGTGGGAATGCTATGGTTTTAATGTATGTGTTCCTCCAAGATTCATATGTTGAAACTTAATCATCAAGAGAATGAAATCAGGAACTGAGGGCTTTGGGGAATGATTAAGTCTTGAAGGCTGTACCTTTGTGAATGGGACCAATGCCCTTATAAAGAGGTTTCAGAGACCTGCCTCGTCCTTCCATGTCTTCTGCTATGTGAGGACACAGCATTTGTCCTGCCCCTTTTGCCCTTCTGCCATTTGAAGATACAGCAAGAAGGTACCATCTTGGAAGCAGAGAGAGAGACCCTCACCAGACACTAAATGTGCCAGTCCCTTGATCTTGATAAATAATTTCTATCATTTATGAGTTATAAGTTACCCAGTGTCTGGTATTTTTTTATAGCAGCAAGAATGGATGAAGACAGATAGTGAAGTTGGTATAATGTGAAAGAGGTATTGATTCACACATGATTTTTCTGAGTGTTGATTTTTTTAAGTAATTGGAGTGAGCTCTCTCACAATTAAAGAAAAGCCTTAGCAATATATAAACTCCATATAAAACTCTACAAAAGTATCTCTTTTAGTGCAAGCTATGCCTGCACTTCACCACATAAAGCCACAGTGAAACACAAGTGTACGTGAAGGTGATGTGCTGACATTTCTTGCCTTATTAAAACAATGGATTAACAAAACAGGCTATAGTCTGGATAAGGTTTTTGATTCTGATGAACATGTCTCTATTAGAAGCAAATGCTCTCCAGGAATTACATTTCAGGAAACTGCATAAGCCCTAGGGTTTAAGTTGGAAAGAATTAACTGTGATAGTAGACGCCAATCCCAAGCATAGTTTAAATGTATTTGTGAGCATTTTTTAATGGATTGCTATTGTTTTTGTGTTCTCTGGGTATAATACATTTTGTGACTCCTGTTCCAACCCTATTTTTTCCCCGTAGCCAATGTTTTATTTGCCATGCCATTTTACCGTAAAGCATGTGCTTTCCGCCCCCTAGAAACGTATATAATATATAGTATATAGTATGACAGCAGGAATGCGGGTATTTAAAAGAAAAACAATAGATTAACTTGGTTAGAAATTCAGCTCTAGAGTGAAATTGCTTAAATTTAAGTTTCGGCTTTGCCATTGTCAAGTGGCATATACTTGGGCATGGCACTGAACATTCTGTGCTTTTGTATCCAGAATAGTAAAATGGGAATAACAACAGTATCTATTTCATTGGGGTTATTGTATAACAAGAGTTTAGAAAAGTGTCAGACACATAGTAGGTGGTCAATCCACTAATGTTGATCATTATTATGGAATAAAGCAGCTTATTCCATGACTAGGCCACATAAGGCATATTTCACCTTGATATGTGGAGACACAGCACGATTTCATCACTGAGACCTTAATATAGGCATTTCCTTAAAGCTTGACATATAGTTCTTTGTAGAAGTTCCAGGAGCCAGTTCTCTTTTGAATTTGTATTCACTATTGCCACAACCTGTTTTTTTAAATTTCCTCTGTCTAGAGTCACTAGACTGTGACTTAAATTAAATTATAACTTTGAAACTGGATTTCCTCAAGTTACTTGTGCTCCATACAGTAGAGCCATAACATACTTACTCTTCTTATTTGACATTTTCTCTTACTCTTTTTTTGATAAATGCTGACCTGCTATGCCACCTACCTTATATGTGAAATTGATACAGTGTAATGGAAACAAGATGTAATATCAATAACATGAACCATCACAAGCACAGCTAAAATTGCAAAGCACATGTCCAAAATTAAGTGATACAGGATTAAAGTATACTTTTTCTTTTTTTTTCCAGAGAAAGGCTGAAAAAAACCCAAAGATTAGCACAAAGACTAAAACCTCTTAGTCCCTTAAGCAATGTTTATATTCTTGGGAACATGTGGGAAAACTGGGTAAGTGGTGTCCTTGGAGTTTGCTTTAAAAGTAAGATCTTTTGAAAAATGTTTATTCATGTTCTTTGCCCACTTTTTGATGGGATTTTTTTCTTACTGATTTGTTTGAGTTCCTTGTAGATTCTGGATATTAGTCCTTTGTCAGATGCGTAGTTTTCAAACATACTTGGGTGATGGGTGCACTAAATCTCAGCATTCACCACTATAGAATTCATCTATGTAACCAAAAACCACTTGTACCGCAAAAGCTACTGGAATAAAATAAAATAAATTAAGATGTCTGGGTCGACATGTCTTTTCCTAAATGCTTAGCTTTCCAAAGTAGCCATTCATCCTCAGGGTTAAACAGTGCTCTCTCCCAGCTCAATATTTTACAAAGACTTGCAAAGTAGTGAGCCAATTATACTGTCACTGGATTAAGCCTAATGATCAAGCTAAGTGACACATTGGACAAGAAGATTTCAAAGGTCCTTGGATTCTGTGAAATACTCATTAATAATAATAGGAGTTACCAACATCTGAGAACAAATTGTTGTATCCATCCTGCTTCCTTCCATTCATGGTAGAAGAGCAATATCATAAGAAAAGCAGACCCTTTGGCAGAAAAGATACCATATGGAGACTAGAGATGCCTGTTTTCAAATTATTTATTGGATTGGGCAGGGTCTTCTAATGTGAATACACATGAATAAAATTATGATAAGGAGAAAAATAAATTATGTATTAAGCACATATATCAGGTTCTGTGATCAACATCTATTATTTCCTTTAATTCCCCCATAAAAGAAACCCCACAAAAACCCTGTGACTTTGGCATTCTTATTATTTAGTTAAAGGATCAGGCTCAGAGAAATTGAGAACAAACAAGGTCACTCAAAATCTGCTTTCTTTCCATCATATCAAGCCTTGCCTTAGGCGCTTCCTACTCCCGTACCTATCACTTGACTCCTAGTCATGTTGATATTTCTCCTTATCTCAGACTACTTGGACTTTATTCTTTCTGCCGATCAATTGTCTCACTTTTATCCTGTTCATGTCGGAATTTTAAGAAGGGTGTCAGAATCAGAATGTCACTAGAACAGGTCAGCTAGTTGTCTAGAGTAGACCTCAGGGTGCTTCTGGCTTTGTGAATTTACTGTACTCCTTAATCTAACTCTCAGCCTGTGGGTTTGGAACCATGTTTTTTGGGACTGATGAGAGTGACTGTTTCTCATGCTGGACACGTTAACTGCATTTGTAGACAGTGATATGTAAAACCAGAAAATCACTTGATTTCATTATAATAAGGAGTAAATTGGCCCGGATCTTGGACACACATTCTGTGGCCAATACCTTCTTTCTTTGTAGACATGTGTCTTAAGAGACCACATTATAATCACAAAGTTCCTGGTGAATATTGAATTAGAACAGAAAGAAATTAATAATTCTATGGGTATTGAGGACATCTGTTAAATTAGCATAGAACATTCATCTCCAAAACATACACATGATACACTGATGAAGCAAGTCAAATCCTTGGGCATTCAAGAATCTTGGTGGGCACGGTCGATGCTGTTGGTTTTTAATATGTATTTTTTTTACCTTGTCTCATACGTGCTTGGGTTCCTGACAATTCCCTTTCCGATTGTCTCATTACTTAAATCTTGTTCATTCAAGGGCAAACTTCTACAACTTAATGTGAGTTTATACATGTGTGTTTCAATCTGTTCTGTGTTGATTTTTTTAGTTACAGTGTCAGGTGACAATCTTATTTCTTTTATTTGGAAATGAATTTTGGGTTGGATGGGGGACAAAAAATGCTTTTTTGAAATCCCTGTGTACATCTCAAAGCCATAGATGCCAGATTACTTTTCAAAAGATAGTGGAAATTATGCCTTTGAACAGAGATGTGTGAAAGATTACATTCTTGTAAATTATATCCAATTACAGTTTAGTGAGGTATTAATAGTAGGACATTATATCATATTTTGCTTCAGGAATTTTGTCTATTATGATAAGAACTCTTACATATGGAGTTGCTTATTCTCCAAAAATATCTTAGGAGAAAACACAGTGAACGGCTGACTCCAGGATGGGATTGAGGGAGCCCTGGGAAAGCCTTATAGGCCTCAAATATTTTCCTTACCATCTGTCTGTTATTAAACCTGTAAAACTAATTGCTTGGCATCTTAAAGTCTTTGTCATTTTAGAAAGTTTCTTTTTAGAATGCAGATGTACCTGGGTTATTTAATGTGCTAGCCGACTTTTAACAAATTACATCATTAAATAAAATGCAGATATAATTTCAGTGTCTGAGAATTCTCTAGAAAAATTTAATTTTGAAAATGTAATATAATATATGCATATTCTGGATCATCTGAATGACTACCTTATAAATGAGTGCTCCCTTCTAACTTAAAGCCTGAATTCACGTTTTTGTTCTTGTCAGTAACAACTACTATTAATTGTCACTGGTTCATTAATAATGAGATATTTGTTTGAAATAGGACAAATACTAGTAGATCACTCTACAAACAAGGTTACTTAACAATTTAAAGTCCAAAAAGAGATGGAAGAAATGAGTCCTAGCAAAGCGTGTTGGAAGCAGATTGCACCTGGCGAGTTGTTGTCTGGGTGACTACTGATTTGAGGCAAGTGGATATTTAAATCTTGCTCATAGAGTGCTCTGATTGAAATCAAGCTTTATCAATTATCCCCTGAATTTGAATTGAAGGAGGTCATTTTTGCCCATTAACTTGACCCTTATAGGAAAATATCAAATGATAGATCCTCAGTTGTGAAAACTAGGATGCATTTCTCTATTGCAAGAGATTAAAATTATTTGGAAAGATTTTTCACCACAGAGCCACACAGTAGCTTACTTTTTAGGAATTTTTGGATTGATTGCTCATATACAGACTAGGTTTAGAAGATTCTTTGATATTGATTTACCAGTTTCAAGCGTTATAGATCCAAAAGCTGTTTTCCTCTCTCCTTTAAATGGACATACACCATTGAGCTTAATTTATCCTCTGAGTTCAGGATATTATTTAAATTTCTGAAAAAAAAAATGGCTAAAGGCTCTGAGGATTGTATTTGTTGTCATCTTCAATAAGGCCCATTAGTTAATATAATACTAAATCTCTGTTAACAGAAACTGGAAACAACAGGTTCTGTGATAAAGGCTCCATGCAAATGGAAACTCAGTTCTGATTGAAAAACTCTAGTCCTTGCCGTGTTTTGGGTACATCTATGTCTAACTACTCTCAATGTAACTGGGTTAGGAAATTCTTGGCACAGATTTTGGAGAAATTTTTAAAATGAAAATTGTGCTCGGATTCCACTGCTTACCACAACACGCAATTCTTTTGCTTCTCCTCCCTTTTAAATCCCCACCTCATCTTTTGATTTTCTTTTTCTCCTTTCTGATTTGAAGACTGCTTTATGTATTAGTAATTGTGTTTTATTACATTCCCCATTTTTTGTTCTTATTTCTTCGTGCTCTGGGAAAGGAAGAAGAGAAAAGAAAGAATTTTCATTGATGCTGGCATTTATATGTATAACAGTTTGTCAGTCCACATACCCTATAAGGTAGGTAAACTGAGGTCATGAATATGTAAATAACAACCTTAAGATAAATAACTGATAAATGGTAGAAGCAGTTTTTAAATTAATGCGTTAGAAAGAAGTATTTCATCTCTAGTACATTGTTTATCTTGCTATATAATCTCTCTTTATATATAATATAGACATTGTCTAACCACCTATCTGTATATGCTTATAGTGACCCTCAGGTATTAATATATTAATTTAATTAATTTTTATTTATTTATTTCCAGGATCTTCCCCCTCCCCTCCCCGCACCCTCACAGGAAAGCAGAATGATTTTAGGCAAATACTTAGGCACCAAATGTTTGTTGAATGGAAAACATATCTCAGAAGCTCACCCTTAGAATATTTTATTCCAATTTGTTCTTAGAGTATATAGAGTGTGCAGTATTCATAGCCACAGATACAAGATACAATCAAAGCACCTAAATATAGTTTACTTTCCTTTTTCCATTTAAGGCACCAAATCCAATGTTCAAAGACATGCATACAGAATCGTCTACATTGTTTATCATCAGAATTTATATTCATCAAAAACAGAATTAACATTATCGTTTCAGAACTGAAAGGGTAAAGACAGATATAAAAATTAAGTTAACTTAGACATAAGGATTACAAACTAAGTGTATTTCTCTTTAGAGGTAATCAACCATTGCTTGTGCTAGAGATCTATAAAAGCTTGGCCTCAGAACTTACTACAGGGACCTTATCCTTTCCTCTACAAATTGCTCAGTTCCACCAAAGCAAAGACACTATTCCCCACTGAGGGCTAAATAAATGACAAGCTTGAAGTGGTGAAAAATAAATTCCTTCTCTGAGTTACTTGAGTAAAAAGCTGTGTGAACAAAAAATTCACACATTTCTCTTCATATAATGGAAACTTACCACTTTTTACAACACTGCTTATTTGAGAAGCTTAGGAAATTCATTATAAGGGGGAAGTACGTTTGGGATATTAGTTCCACCATGCCCACAAATAATGGAGAAAAACATTGGGAATTGAAATTGCTTGGTCTCTTCAACCCCTAAAACCCTTATCTATGTTATTATAGTCTAAATACTTTTCATACATATAAACATTTTCTGGTAACCAGGGGACAACTTATTTATACACTTTATTTTCACTGCATGTCTGTAGGAATGCAAAAATGTAAACATTGATCTACATAATCATGTACATAGATTAAGGGAAACTTCCGGAAACAGTGTGAATTAGATCATTAAAAAATAGTGAAATTGCAGTTAACGGCTTATTTGCTGAAAGTAGATATTTTAATTATTCTACGTAGTTTGAATTCATGAATAACTTATTAGTCACTCATATCCTGTTTTTTTCCTTTTCCTGTTCATAATCCTGGTGAGCCTCTGATGTTTGGCTCATAGTCTTTAATGCTTTTTTATTTGAATTCTTAGGAGGCCTGGGAAATGATATGGCCAGCCAGAGTAGGTGAAATTGCTACAGATCACCATGAGATTGTATAATCCATTTTTAAAAATAGTACCAAAAAATGTAATCAATATACTAGAAGCAAGAAGACTTTTTTTTTTCCAATGTAGGTGACGTGAGAAGATACTGAACTATAGGAAACTCCTATATGTCTATTTCACTTATTTTTGTTTCTAGGCTCTAAAAGAAAGAGCACTGACTAGGAATTATGAGGCGTGGGTTTGACTTTGAACTCATACACACAGATTTTTCTTGGCTACATTACTTCGCTTTGCTACAATTCCCTGATCGCTGCCACCAAAAACCCCCGTGTCTCCCTTGCCATCCCCTTCCTTATTTACTCATCCCCAAACTTGCCTGGCTTCTTTCATTTCTGGAATAAAAGAACCTCTTTTCTGCCTCACTGCCTTAGCACATTATTTCCCTTCTTCCCTTTTTATCTAATTGTCTCCTAATCATTCTTCAGGTCTTAATTAATAATCACTTTCTCAAATAGGCCTTTGCCATGTCTGCTCTCTAAATGAGGCTCCTGTAACATTCTCATAGAATCATATGTTGTATATTACTACTATGCATATATCACTACTTGTAAGTTTAATTTCATAATTCTTCATTGTCTAGATGGAGTAGGCTGTATGTTTCATTGCAGCAGGGAGTATGTCTAGTACATTGTAGATGCCCAGTAAATATTTGAGAAACTAATGGATGAATAAATTAGTGATAAGAATGGGGGTAGAAAAAGTAATCTAAATAATTCCATCCATTTTGAGCAGACTATGATACTAGGGTGAATTAATGGTTTCATTTCCATCCAAAACAAGTCCTGAAGATTTTATCCTAAACCATGCCTTATGCACACAGTCAATAATTGCAAGAAAGTCTTTTACAATATACTCAGGGTTTTGTAGCTTCATTCAGCCATTCATAATTTCATTCATACCAAGAGATTAATCTCTGAAACTCAAATCTGATCCCACCAATTTCTTACTAAAACCCTGACTTTGTTTCTTACTATATATAACACAGAGTCCAAACTCCTTGGGATAAAATGCAAAGGACTTACCTACCTATTCTTCCAGAGTCCTGCATTCTGCCATTTCAGACATATGCATAGTTCCCCAAATTCATGGTGTTTTAATTTTTTCTTTTTTCTCTTGATGTCATGCCTTTGCACTTGCTGTGTCCACTTTCTAGAAAGTCTGTTTCTCCTCCCTCTTTTTAAGCTTTTGTTCACCAGGAAAATTCCAACTCAACCTTGAATCTTTGGCTGAAATTTTGAATGCCTAGCCATTTTTATCTCCTCAAAAAGACCAAATAACTTTATTCTGTGCATGCTTCTATTATGGCATTTGGATTTCTGTAATCATTTATCTACACCTGACCATTTCCTCTCAACATTGCAACCCTTATCTTTCAGGACTGACATTCATATTGGATGTCTCTTTGATCCCTACCACAATGCCTGGCACATGTTAGGTAGTTTATGAATGTGGAGTGAAGGTAGGTGAGAATTTAATTGCTGTGTTAAAGGCTTAGCCCATGTTTTCAGGTGCTTCAGATATGAGTCAGAGAAACTGGTCGTTAGCCTCCCAATTATATTCTAACATTCCAAAGTTTATTAATAAAAATCATTTTATGGATTTGCTTTTGTAAAGTTAAAAGCTACAAATCAAATTTTTTGGATAATTTTACTTAGAAATTATTTTGTTGGTTTTCTCTGAAAACTTATCCTTTTATGTTTTGCATTTAAAAAATAGTTGATCAAAGCAGACTGAAGCATGTATGCAGAAATAGTTTTCCCTAGATTTCGCGGGTTATAATTCTGAATATATCCGCTTTTTTGTAAAGTTTTAAAATAGGAAGTTATTGTTTCACCATTTATTCAGCTTTGTGTTTAATTTCACTTTCGATCTTTACCTTCCATATTTATTAATCTTCATTATCTGTTTTTTTTCTATGATAAAAATGCATTATCAAATCTGCACTTTTTTGAATGGAGCATTCATTTGTTCTTGGAGTAATCATAAATTATTTTCTGTTTTCCAAGATGTTGGAAATAAAATCAAACAGTTTTGTTTCTGATTTTAATGAAAAGAAATTCTGCATCACATCATGATATGGTACTCATTCATATATTTCCTCTTATTTTTCTGACCTATGATTAATCCTTAACTCAAATACCAAATCACTGATTCTTCCCTTTGGAGGTAAAGCTTTATTGAGTTATGAAGCTCAACCAGTTTGCTTCATGCGTAGGTGCTCATGGTTGGGATTTTTTAGACATGTGAACTTTTATTGTCATTTTATTCCATGTTGAACCTAACACTTACGGACGATGGATTGGGAAAATCCAATCAACATTTCCTTTTAAGAAAGGACAGTGAAGTATCAAAGCCCTCAGATATATGATGCAAAGAACAAAACTCTCATCTTTCAGGTTTGTGCCTGTAAAAAAAATTCAAACTCTAATACAAAGACAGGAAAAGGACAGTTTTATAGACACGTGGTTTAGAGTTCATCCTACACTAATAAAACGCAAGTTTTACAGGAAGAAAAAATCTTTCCCAATACTTTAATAGTCCTTTTAAAATTATTTCCATTTACTGAAGAGCTAAGTGCTATTGTGCCCTTGCTCCAGTTTGGCCTCAAAATTATTTCAGAATGAGCAGGGAGTTGAGCCTCCCTGAGGCTGTGAGACAGCAGGTGGTCCTTCTGCTGCAGCCTGGGCATCTTATAAAGGGCTCAATTGCTCCCCATAGGCTGCCATTCCATCTTGCTGAGACTCAGACCACCTTGACTAAATGCTCCAGCAGCAGGACTTTTATTGACGAATACATTGCAAACTGACAAGAGAAGGTATTTGATAACCAGGAGGGCTTCTTCCCTAATGTCAGTTCTAAGCAACAAGGCAGGTGCTATTAGGTGCATAGGGTCTTTTATAGGTTGCGGGATTGGAGAAAAGATGTGAGAGGCTGTCTCCTTAGTGTGCCATTTTACCTCAGAGATAACTCATAGCATTTCAAAACAAGGACGTAATAGCTCAGGAATATCTTTATCCCCTCCAAATGGAATCAAGCATGTGACTGTCAACTGGAGAATACACAAGCAGCCACACAAAATTTCAGTGTAAAGGAATATGTTTCTAGGAATATTTATGCTATTAATTATTCTGTTTATGGAAAAGCATTTAGAGAGGGGAGGAGAAATTGAGAAGAGGCCTTAAAGAGAAATAAAAACGTATTTTTGCTTTATATATTTTATATTTTAAATGTTTTGTTACAATGAAAATACTATCTGTTTTTAAAAAATATTTTCCTAAACATAAACGTCTTAAAATGTTTTCTGTATACTGACCTATGCAAGCTTCTCTAAACTTGTTAATAATTTACCTTTGCCAGCTTTGCAATAACTAATATTTTGAGAAGGTATTACAATTTTTAGCATTCACTTTATAATTGCCCTTTACCATTAGTAGGGCAAGGAAAATAATTGACCAACTGGAGGAAATCATATTTAGGGGACAGCAGAAGGTCCCCAACTAACCTACCAGTGGTCGTTGTCATCATCATCATCATTATCATCATCATCAACATCATCAAGCAGCAGTTTTTAAACTGTCCATCTGAGCATGGCATGGCACAGTACTCGACAAGGTTAATGAAATGGAGTGTCAAGGACTGTCATTTCAATGTTCTCATTTATACCACAGACTGAATATCAGCATGAACATATACAAACAAATAGGGACAGTTCCACCCCTGTAAAAACGCTGCTTACAAAATGGTTTTAGAGATGGTACTAGCCATTTCTATTCGAGAAAATCAAAATGCCACATAGGACACTCCGTTACATTGTCCTTTTTTAAGCAGCAGAACTTTATCAGGTAGTTGTTTGAGAAAATCTTATGTAATACTATGGTTCTGACCTATACAGCCTTTAGTAAATGAATTTTTCTCTGAAATACTGGCATTACAATAGAAAAGTTAATTGCAAACAATAAAATTACAATAGTTCTTAGTCAATACATTTTTTGCTGCTACCAGGACAGGACATGTTGTTCTAGTGATATTTATTAGAATTATTCTTTTTTTAAGCTAAGGATGAGTACTCTTTTTCATCACTGAATTTTCTACTATTGACATAACGTGAGCTTTAGGAGCATTAAAGAATATAAATCTTTATACCTGTTGTAGATTCTAACAATCACCTTTATCTCTCCTGATTCATTTAGAAATTGATCTTGTCTTGTTTTTATACCTTAAAAGGAAAAACAAAAATGAATTAAAATTTGATACGGTAAAGTTCACCATATAAAAAGCATCTTTTTTGCTATTGGTGTTCATGAGCTCCAGTAAAGCCTCCTGGTAATGATATAAATTTGTCCTTCTGAAATTGCTGCTATTGATTCTTTTTATGAAGCTCCTTTACTTCTTTTGGAAGGGTTAAGGAAGAATAAGATAAGAAGCGAAAGTAGAACTTGATGTAGTGTCCATGAGAACTTGTCTTCAACACACACGACAAAGAGAATCATGACCAGTTTTGAAAAGGAAGGCAAGAACTCAAATTGTGGTGCTTTGTTTGAGCACCCATTTCTCTGTTAGTCAAAGATTCTGGTAGATAATGCTATTAGTTGTACAGTTTCCACGTTAACTTTCTCTAATTGAGAAGATAGTTTTCTTTAGCAGAATGACCAGTGAGAAATAGAGTATCAAGGAGTTTATTCTACAAGTAGGCTTTGGGAATTACTATGGGAACAAGGATTATTATTTCCAAGTTTTAAGTGTCACCTAATGTCATGAGTTCTCAATATATGTCCCTCAATAATGATGATGTAGTATTAATTAACTTGCCAAAAACACTTTACCTGGAAGTATTATTGAGAGGTAGAATTGGTTGTCATAAGAATATCACTGAGTTTCTAAGGGGACTTTGTGAATGTGTAGCAGGCTGTGTTAGACTTGATTGTGTTCTGCTGATACATTTTTTATGAAAATCAAGTTAAATAAATTGTGCAGTGAGTGCAGATTTATTATATACATGCTTGTTTGCTTAGATGAGGGTGCATCACGGAACAAGCACATCTCTTGTTCTGCTACACTTAATCATTCAGCAAAGCTCTTATGACTCAATATGCTATTGGTATCATTGAAAAGATCTGAGTCAGTCATCTAGAAATGCTCCCACACAAAGACTCACAAGAAATTACAGCTAATTTTTCAGAGTAGGGACAGTCAAATGGACTTAAGCCTGAAGAAAATGTAGTTATATAAGGAGTCTAAAGGCAGTAAAAATTTTCCATTAACTACACAGAAAACCATTACCATTCTGCCATTTCAGCAATATGATATAAAACAATGTCCTGATAAAAGATAAAAACAAATCTATAAATCCAGTGTATGCTTGAGGAGGATGTATTCACAGTGGCACTAAACGTGACTTTAAATTGCATATAGACAACCTAGAGACCTTCTCAGTGATGGTCAACTTCAATATGATTGTGAAACTCAGAAACTTGGCCCCATGACAAAATTTGTTCTGATTTCCTTGAGAGGCTTTGTTAAATTAACTTATAAATCTCATGTAATGCAAATGCAGCAGCAATAGCATTTGGGATTTGGACCAGTTCACTAGCATTGGTGGAATATCACAAAGTCCAAATGGAATGTATCTGTTTAGCATCTATTATGTGCTGCAGATGATGCTGGACATTTTGGGAAAAACCAATAAGCTATAACAAATAGGAAGACCAAATTAAATTATTTTAGTGGTGATATTTACACTCATGGCAGGAAAAGTAATGAATCACTAAAGCAGTTTTTAAACTTTTTTTTTTTGTTTTTGAGACATTCTCACTCACTCTGTCACCCAGGCTGGAGTGCCATGGTGCGATCTTGGCTCACTGCAACCTCCAGCTTCCGGGTTCAAGCGATTCTCCTGCCTCAGCCTCCCAAGTAGCTGGGATTATAGGTGCCTGCCACCACACCCAGCTAATTTTTTTCTTTTGTATTTTTAGTAGAGATGGGGTTTCACCATGTTGGCCAGGCTGTTCTCAAACTCCTGACCTCAAGTAATCCACCCTCCTCAGTCTCCCAAAGTTCTGGGATTACAGGTATGAGCTACTACATTCGGCCCAAATCTAAAATTTTCTGAACAGAACATGAAGGGTTAAAGAAATTCACGAGAAGTGGTTCCATTGTGAGCTGTAGTACCTGGTCTGTGTGAGTAAAGTAGATCTTGGGGTATGCATTAAGAAAGTGTTTTTGGGAATGGTATTGTGGGAAAAGGTTTAGATTTATCTTGGTTGGATTAGCAGTTATGTAGTGTGACTGGAAATTGGCTATGTAAATATCAATAAAGAAAAAAATACTGCTACAAGGACACATTTAGAAAAGTATTTAGATAATCTTGATATGTAGAAATCAGAGAAATAGCAGCTGATGCAGATGATAGATGACCACAGGCAGAGCTAAAGTTTGTAAATAGCAGAAGCAACTGAGCAGAATACTTACCACATATAAATAATTAATGATTTTATCAACCTTTGCAAATGTGTTTGATGTGAAAGAATATCAGGAACTGTATATTCAAACTTTTGCATTAGAAGATATATCCATAGATATTCATAGATTTATATATGTGTGAATATCATGTATGAAGTAAGGAGATGATGTATTAGCATAATTTGAAATCATATAAAGTAATTAACATAGGGGCTGGGTGCTGTGACTAATGCTTGTAATCCTAGCGCTTTGGGAGGCCGAGGCAGGTGGATCACCTGAGGTCAGGAGTTCGAGATCAGCCTGGCGAACATGGTGAAACCCCATCTCTACTACAAAAATTAGCTGGGCATGGTGGTGGGCGCCTTTAATCCCAGATACTCAGGAGGCTGAGGCAGGAGAATTGCTTGAACCCAGGAGGCAGTGGTTGCAGTGAGCCGAGATCTTGCCATTGCACTCCAGCCTGGGCAACGGAGTGAGACTCTGTCTCAAACAAAACAAAACAAAACAAAACAAAACAAAACAAAAACCATGGGTGGCAAATTACCATAGCGAAGTTGAAATTTAAATTATTTGGCACTAACTCTAAGAGGAGGCATCTCTTCTCTTATCTAAGGTCAGATAAGACCTTCCACTTCTCTCCTAACTTCACACAGGGAATTCACACTATGCATGAATCCTCCACTTTGCCATATCTTTAATCTCTTACTTTTTATTTGGTCCTTCCAAACAGATTTTAGATATACACAGGGCTCTCTGATATTTAAAATAAAATGAAAGAATAAAATGATGTTAAATACACAATGCACCTTGTCAAGTCAATTTTAATTATTTTTCAGGCCTCATCTTAAATATTATCTGTTGGGAAAATGTTTTCTGACTACTCAAATGTAATGTCTATGGTTATGCAAAACTTTTTACTTATTTTTGAAGCACTTAGTGCAAATTTTATTAATTGGTAATTTGTGAATTGATTGGTTTGTTGAGCTCCTTTTCTGCTGGGCTGTAACTTCTTCATCAGCCGTGTATCTCCACAGCACTGAATTCTCAGTGCCTACCACAGTGCCCAGTACATAGTGGTCCTCAACTAATATTTGTAATCTTTCTCACATGTGAAATTCCTACATGTACCCTGGGCCCTTCAAAGATGTGCCAGATGGAAAGAACACTTACACATCTCATGCTTGTTATCAGGCTTTATCTTCCTCATCTATATATATAATTTTGTTTATTTGTCTGCACTCTGAGTTTTGTTTGCCCAAGTTGAAGGAAAGGAATGACTTAGCTTTATTCCAACACAAACTTTGAGGGGCATTTCCTAAATACCTAACCCTGTAGCTTGCACATGTGTCTGCAGGTTTACCAACTCATATTAGTCCAGTCCCATGATAAAACATAAGCAATAGAAATGTAACCTGAATGATCATTATGCTAACAGAATTTTAAATTTTTATATGATTGCTTCTGAACTCTTGGTTTCTAATAACTCTAGAGCTACATGATAGGATAACATAATTGGGGCATAATTAGTGTAGCCCTTTCAGCTTTCCCATCATCATGTCATATACCGTGGTTAGTTGTAGGCAAAACTAGTTACAAAGACTCTCCAGAATGTATGACTTGATTCTCCCACAGACAATCTGCTCACACCAATTAGACACCAAAAGACACCAGGCAAATATTTAAGTGGACATGGGCTACGTCATGAATAAAGAAGAAAATCTGTTGGAATTTCCCAGCCTCCATTTCTAGGTAACAGTTGTATAATCACTGGGGCAGCCAGAGTGAATACTGTTGACTCTCTTTTCAAGGGGTGCTGTGATGTACAATCAAAATAGAGACTAAACATTAGAGCAATTAAGTTACTTAATTTCAATGGTCTTATACAGAATTTTAAAATAATTTCAAATTACTGCTGATATTTCCAAAACTAAAATTTAGACCTTTATATCAGTGATGGAAAGAATGCTTGCATTACTGAGGATAGAAGCACAAAATTATAGTTCAAACAGTCATTCTTTTGTACTTTATATGCACACAAAGGATAAAGTGGAGCCTGGAATTCTACACAAAAGAGGATAGTAATTGGGCCATTTCATATGGTCACTTATACTTTTTTACAAAAGCAAATTTGATGTAGTCAGGTACCAGTGCATCTCTGAATATCTTATTTCTTATATCTTCTGATGTGTAAGAGTCTGATTACAGAGGTTGGGTGGCTCGTTCCATATGGTTGTGGTCTGTGGATTAGCAAGAAACAGAAATTTTTTTTTTTTTTTTTTTTTTTTTGAGACGGAGTCTCGCTCTGTCGCCCAGGCTGGAGTGCAGTGGCGCAATCTCGGCTCACTGCAAGCTCCGCCTCCCGGGTTCACGCCATTCGCCTGCCTCAGCCTCTCCGAGTAGCTGGGACTACAGGTGCCCGCCACCACGCCTGGCTAATTTTTTTTGTATTTTTAGTAGAGACGGGGTTTCACCGTGGTCTCGATCTCCTGACCTCGTGATCAGCCTGCCTCGGCCTCCCAAAGTGCTGGGATTACAGGCGTGAGCCACCGCGCCCGGCCCAGAAAATATTTTTTAACGAGCTTGTATTCGTATTTTCTTGGCCTTAAAATCACATTTTTAAAAACCTACCTTAAATCTCTAGAAGTCTATTGCTTTCAGTGGATTATGGTGCAGAGGCAATGAAATGAGCCCATTTGATTTCCAAGAATTAAAAAAAAACTGCTATAAACTGCTGTACACTAACTTCTTAATCACAGACTATTTTTTTCCATTAAACTCGAATCACCCAGCTTACCAATAAATAGACTTAAGATTTGTTGCCTACTGTGCTGAAGTTACCAAAAGTGCCTTTGAAAATATATTTGTCCCTATGAATGGAAGGTAAATGATAAAAATGTGTAAGAATCTTTTCCCTTTATAAAAAGAAGTTAATATTAAAGATAAGCTTATTCAAGGCCTCTGGGAGGTATCTTTCACCTGAAGGCTAAAAGTAATGTAAAACATGATGTTAATATCCTTTTTTACGGCCCAGTAATGGGGAATATTCAATTGGATAGCTGTGTAGTAACACTCCCTCTGTACTTAGCAGTGTGCAGGGTACCTAGGGGCACGCAAAGGATGACAATCTCACACCTAACGGATTTGACTCTCACAAACACAAGGAAATGCAAATACATAAGAGGTGGTTAATAGGATGTAATATATAACAAAATAGCAAAGAATGTGATAGTGATCATAAAAACTATACTAGGTTTCAGGAGAAAAATCAGATTAGCTGAAGACATCAGAGAAGCTTATTGAGGCTGAAGGTCTTGAGCTGGACTCTAAAGTATGAGTAATATTTGGATAAGCAAAGGAGGGATTGGTTGAATATTCCAGGCCACAGCACAGCATAAGAAAAGCTTATAGGCTGGAAAATATATGGGAAACAGTGAAGAGAATCACAAGGTGAGAAAAGGCTAGGAAACACTTGATTTCAAAACCTAGTTTTATCATTTATTATTTGTGTGACCTTAGGAAATTTGGTTAATTTTTCTAGTCTCAGATTTCTTATATGCAAAAGTTGGTAATAAACCTATAGAGTTTTATGTTTAGTAAGAAAAAACATTTATTAACTGGTTTTTGAGAATGCCATCCACTATATGTGTTAAATAAATTTGATTGTTCTATTTTATTTTTCTTAAAGAGAGAGTTTATGATAGAAGATGAAGTACCCTTGAGTTAGACTGAGGAAAACTTAAATGCACACAAGAGGCATATAAACTTTATCATATAGGCAATGGCTAGATTTTGAAAGTAATAAGGCAGGGTAGTGTACTGGTTAAAAATAATGTACTTTAAACAAATCTACCTGGTGGTAATAGGCAGGATTTATTGTAGTGAGTGAAAGTATTTCAGAAAGGCTAGATAAAGACGCATTTCCTAAAATCCAAATTAGGATACTTATAATGGGCTGAGAGTTGCCTTTTTTATAATTAGTGAAAGCAAGAAAAAAGAAGGTTGTTTTATGAAGTTAATATTAGTAATTGATAGATTCTGATTAATCTCTTTTGTAACAATACTTCAATAAGGATAAGGATTATGTAAATCACTTTAAAATTCAAGGTATCAGTTGGGGTCCTTAGTTACAAACAATAGAAACAGACTCTTAATTTAGGTCAAGATAAATTTAAGAAAGATGCAAAATAACTCATGGATTCTCTGAGACGTTCAGAACACTAGTTGTGGAGACTTTCTCTCCAGAATAGCCCACCAAACTCTACCACAGACCCTTTTCAGGAGAAATACCACTTATACCATAGTTGAGTACTAGATACAAAGCAAGAATCTTGGTACTGCTGCCTTTGGAAACTAGATGTACCTACCTTGTCTTCTCCACATTGTATTGCTCAGAGTCCTTCCTTCTTTACATCACTAGGTTGCCACTGAGCTCAAGTCACATGCAAAGGAGTCTGAACATTTTTCAATGATGGCAGGAAAAGATTTATAATATAGAAGTTTCCTCAATTGTATAAGAATGTTGTTATGGGCTGAAGTGTGCCCCCTTAAAATTCATATGTTGAAATGCTAACTCCTGGTACCTCAGCATATGACTGTATTTGAAGATAGGGTCTTTAAAGAGGTAATTTGGGTTAAATAAAGTCATTGGGATTAGGCCCTACTCCAATACAACTAGTGTCCTTAGAAGAAGGGATTAGGGCACAGATGTGCCCAGAGGAAGATCATGTGAAGAGGAGGATCAAGAGAAGAGGGCCATCTATAAGCTAAGTAAGAAGCCTCAGATGAAACCAGTCTTGCTGACACCTTGATCCATTCTGTGGCCACCTAGTCTTTGGTAGTTGTTACAGCAGCCCTAGCAAACTAATACAAGTGTCCACAGATCTTGGATAGCCCAAAATAATGTCATGTGAAAAACATAAGCTGTTTTTATAAAAGGAAGAATTTCCCAGGTGAGAAAAGACAAAAAGTCAAAAACATACCAAAGAAAGCTGAGAAAGAAAGTCTTGGCTTGTTGTATACAGAAGGTGGGGAGTTGGAAGAGCATGGTGCAGAATGCTGGTTTGTTTAGAAAAATTTGAGTTTATTTGGAACATTTTTAATTTAAGATGGTGATGAAATCTGAGTGAACATATTTAATTGGCAGATGAAGATCCAGATCTAGAACTTAGAAAAGAGTTCAGAGTTGAGACAGAACCCAGAAAAAAGTTCAGTGTTGGGATCTTTCATGAAGATGTGGTAGTTGAAGTCTCGAGAAAAGACCTATTGTTAAGTACATATGGACAAAATAGGAGGACTTTTCTAAGAACTGAAGTAAAACACCTAAACCACAGATAGAAAGAAAATAATTGGTAATTATCAAAAGAAAAGAATATGTAGGGGAGAGTGAGTGCCTGTATGCTTCTTGCGCACCTCAGTTCTATATATTGTGTCCCAATATTTGTGTCCAAAACCATGAGTTCAAGCTGGGTGTGCTGGCTCATGCCTGTAATCCCAACTACCTGGGAAGCAGAGGTGGGAGGATCACTTGAGCCCAGGAGCTCAAGACCAGCCTGGACAACATAGTGAGACTCCATCTCTGTTTAGAAAAAACAACAACAACAGCTCACAAATTATTAGAACCTGGTGGCCTGTGCCTGTAGTCCCAGGTACTATGAAGTCTGAGGTGGGAGGATAGCCTAAGTCCAGGACTTTAAGGCTACAGAGAGTTATAATTGTGCCGCTGAACTCCAGCCTGGGTTGGAGAACAAGTCCCATCTTGAAAAGAAAAAAGAAAAAAAGAAAAAAATGAGTTTAGATTAGCAAGGGGCCCCAGACATGGAGAAGGTAGTACAGCGTTGGCAAGGCAAGCAGTGTGTCAGGGGAAAGTGTGGTTAAAGTGAAAAGCTTGGGCAGTTTCAACAAAGGGAAAGTTGATTCCTTGGGAGGAGGGGCAATATAGCAGACATTTTGGTGGAGAGAAATTCTGTGCTCGCTTCCGAGATGAGTGCTGAAGATATGGCAAAAGCAAGATAGACCAGCTCCATCCTTCTGAATCTTGGTTTCTTAAAAGGATTATAAAGAGGCAAACTGACAATTACAGTGTCATTGCCATGCTGCAGAACAAATGTAGAAGCTAGGATGCTGTGGGTGCATATGAGAAGGAACCTGATTCAGACCTCAGAAAGTGACATCTAAACTAAAATCCAAAGAATGAAAAGGAGATAGGCTGAGAAGTGATGGAGAGATGGACTTGAGCCTATGAGCATTGCTAACTACGGGAGTGATATAGTTGGATTTATGTTTTAGAAGGAATGAGACTAACATCCAAGTTCACTTAAGAGACTGGTGAGTATGTCAAGGCAATAGATGGTAGTGCACTGAGCTAGAAGAATGATAGTGGGGACAGAGATTAATAAGTGAATTAAAAATGCATGACAGAAATATAATCAACAGAATTTGATTAGTTGGATGTAGAAAGTGAAGAAAAATGGTAAAGAGTGACCTTGAGTTTATGCTTTGTGTTGAGAAGTGGACTGTGGCGCTGTTCACTGAGGCAAGGAGTGTAAGAGGAGGAGAACATTCTGAGGAGGTGTTGGAAGAGAGGAGGTAAGTTCTGAACTGGATTAGTTCAGGGTAGATGTGAAAAGTAAGTTCCAGACTCAGGTTCATTGGAAAGATTTGGGTTAGAAAAGGGGTCAGAAGTCATCATATGCTGTTGCTATTACTACTAATACTATTAGAAATGATAGCAGCAACAATCATAGGTTATGATGACCTAAAAGTGATAGAAAAGATAATATTTCAAAAACAGAAGTAGCCATTAGTGAAAATATCTTGCTGTGAGGTCACATAAAGAGTAAAAGCCTCTAATAGATTTATCGAAAGCAGACACAGGCAAATTCTTTAGAAAGTGGTAGGGGGAGAAGTAAGAGTGATGTGAATTGAAGAGTACATATGAAGTGGATAAAATAAAACAAAATATAAAAAGATATTTCAAGGTAGTTGGCTCTGAAGGAGAGGACGGAGATAAGACAGTAGCTGGATGGGGGAACAGGGAATGTTTTTCTAAGATGGGAGATGTCTGTGGGTCTAGAGGCGAACAGAAGGGAGACAGTGGAGAGAAACACATTGATTATACTAGAGAGAGAAGCTATAAATGACCAAGCAAGGGACCTAAGTGAACAAAGGTGATGACATGGAAATCATGGGTGGAAGGATTCATGTTATATCAGAATTCAATATTGATTTCATGGTAAGAAGGAAAAGTGGGTTTAAGTGTGTTTGTCGGTTTGGGAGTTGTGAGTTAGTGACATTCATTTTTAGTGGCTTCTGTGTTTATTTGTGGAATAGGACAGAGTTGTGGTACAGGGAAGCTCCAATAATAAATCCAAATCCATAAAAAATCTCTTTTCATAAGGGTTAGCCTTGTAACACATCTCATAAGTTTACTCTGTCCCACGTATAGAGTGTTTGGCTCTATGCATAGATAGTATGCTTGGTTAAGGTTTCTCAGAAATGTGTTATAGAAATATGCCCTTTGAATAATAGAAATTATAGTATCAGTCATGAATGTGGACAAGTTCATAAAGGTGTTACGTTAAAACATTTGACCCTTAGTAATGTCATTAAGCATTTGTAAAAAATTTTAAAGAAATGATAGTGCCAATGGATACTGAGTTGGTTAATTCATTATTTGGTCCTGTATGCCTTTGTTTCAAACTTCATGAAGAACACCAAACAGATGCAAGGAACGTAAATGCAAATATGTGAGGTAGCAATAGTAGTGGATAAAGTTTTGAATAAACCTATTATTTAGTACAAGGTTTAGGTTAGTACCTTTAACACTCTTGGCTTTCTACAATGAGGAAAGGATCTTAATTTGAGAAGGAAAATAAAGGAGAAAGCAGACTAGTAGGGAGGTAGAAAAACATTCTTCCTCTTTTTTTTTTTTTCTAGTAAGTAGACTCTATCACTAGCTGTGGAATCTTGGGAAAATGACTTAATCTCTTTGATTTGCAGTTTTCTAAGCAAAAGGCAGCTGGGAGCCTCATCTACGAATGCCTCTGAATGTCATTATTTTTATATACAATGTCTATTTAAATTTCAAATGGGTATTATTATTCCCATTTTCTAGATATTAAAATGAGGCTAAGTTAAATTAAAACAGAATTTTAAGGTCATATAGCTTGGCCCCAAACCTAGGTCTATCTTAATTTAGTCTATGCATTTTCCATAACATATGAATCTTACAAATACTCTTCAGCTCAGAAATCCTACATCCACAAAAAGGATTAAAGAGGAATCTTTTAATGCTATTGCCACTTCCTTTGGTTTCTAACTCTCTACCCACTCTCTGTACTCTTGCATTTCTGTGTTTATGTAATTCACTAGGTGAGCTCCTTGGCCTGTCTCTGTTCTCATCACATCTCTGCCACTCTCTCCTAATTCTCTCCCTCTCTTTCACTACCTTAAAAATAGCAGAGGATTCTAACCATTTGAGAATATAGTGCTGTAGTGGGCAATGGTCATCAAAATGCATGCCCAGTATCAAGGACAGAATTGTATTATAAAAGAAAATTGTGTCATAGAATGAGCTCCTTTTTTCACTGACCCCATTATCCTGCTAAACTACCCTACTTTGCCCATGTCCTTAGCTGTGAATGGACAGGCCGTATTTCATAGTTTGCTTAACCTAAAATTCTTGCTGGGCCCATCTGTTATGTAGAACCAATTTCCATCAAGAAATATAAAATTCCACAGCTGGAAGGGACTCAAAGATCACCTAATCATGCAAGGTCATTTTCGAATTGGAAAATTGGGTCTCTGAGAGAACAAGTGCTTTCCCCAAGGTTACAGTGATGAACAAAATTTATAAATACCCAATGGAGGGCTTCGAATGAGGATCTTTGGCTTACAGTTTCAACACCTGATCAATTATTTAGCTAGAAAAGGACATGGACAGCTTTGTATGTCCCTTAGTGGAATATATGGTTAAGGCCATGCATCTTAGTAGTTGAGAGGATGTAAAGTGTATTAGTCTGTTCTCAGGCTGCTAATAAAAACATACTTGAGACTGGGAAATTTATAAAGGAAAGAGGTTTAATTGACTCAGAGTTCCACAAGGCTGGGGAGGCCTCACAATCATGGCAGAAGGCCAATGAGGACCAAAGTCATGTCTTACATGGTGGCAGGCAAAAGGCATGTGCAGGGAAACTCCCGTTTATAAAACCATCAGATCTCATAAGACTTATTCACTTTCTCGAGAACAGTATGGGAAAGACCTGCCTCCATGATTCAATTACCTCCCACTGAGTCCCTCCCCATGACATGTAGGAATCATGGGAGCGATAATTCAAGATGAGATTTGGGTGGGGACACATCCAAACCATATTATAAGGTTAAAATCACAATTCTGTTGCTTTACATGTGGAACTGTTTTTCTATCAGTTCTGTAAAGGCACTGTAATGGATCTTTTGTTTATCATAGCATACCTTGCAGGTAGCATGATACTGGTAAGTCAGAAGTTCTTGCCTTCATTCATTTGAATGAATAAAGGGATGCATGAATAGTTTTTATCTCTTAAATTGTTTTGAGGTTTCAGAGAATCTTAGCTCACCAGGCCCATAAGAAATTCTAAGAGAATATTAGTTGTTATTGTTACTTAAGAAGGCTGAGTGCCCTCTTATGTTATAGCCAATATTTTTGTGTATCAAGGATCCTTCTAATCATGTTCAATAAGTTCTTCCATTTTCAAGGCTATCCTAAGAGCCGAGGAGTGTCCAACAAGTCCTTAGAAACAGTTGGCAGGAAAGAAGGACAAAAGAATAGAATATGCATTTGCTGTAGCATGAAAGTGTAAGAGCAATACAAAGAGTGGTGAGAATAAGGATCTGTAGGTTGGATAATGATGGAGGGAAGATCAACAATACATTTTTGAATGTTATAGAGCACTGTGTTGGCCATCCTTTCCCACCCTCTTTCTTCACTTCATGCTAAGCAGGACCAAATACCGCGAAAATACCACTTGGTTTCCTGCAGCCCATTGGACGTTTCCAAGGGCAATCACAAAACTTAACTGAAATCAGAAGGCTCCTTTACTTGGAAGGAGAATTTGAACCTCCTTGGTTTGGAAGAAAGTGAAACTTATGCCATTAATATCCAAATGCTCTGTAAACACGGGTTCATACATGAAGTGAAAGGATATGTACATACGTATGGCTCTTAGTTTCTGTAATTTTTCAAGGACTATGTGTGTGTGTGTGTGTATATATAATATTAAACAATAGTAGCTTGGTACAAGGGTTGTGAAACTGTAGGCATAAATTATTAATATTATGTCTGTATTTGGTATTTATATTAACAGAGGGCTAAATTATGTTTGAACTGATTTTTAACAAATTAGTCATAATTTCCCAAACCTTGTTGATTCCAGTAGGACACAAATTTTTGGGGGGTAGTAATTGAACAAGTTTTTATTGGCTTTTATGAAGGTATAGGTCATACATAATTTTAGAAAAAGGCTGAGATTATGTCAGTGGTTTGCGAACCATTGTATTCCTTTTAAGCTAAAATGCTAATATGGACATTTGCAAAGTTGTACACATATCTTTGAAATATTGCTCTTGGAAGAGAACTTCCTCTTGGGACAATGCACTTTCAAATCCATTGCCTGTAAGTGTCCGTAGAGAAAATATTTGAGGTCAAGAAAAACCAAATCTTAGACAAACAAAACAAAACAAAACGAAACAAAAACAGTTTGTCAAGGACCAGGGCATCTGGAATCCTTATCTAAGTACCAGAATGCCTGTTGCTACTTGACCCACTGTTTTTTCTCTCCTCGTAAAATAATTCACATTTGTTTCAGTGATATGGAAAGGAAGCAGGCTACAAAACTTTTAATTATTTTTGAATGTCTTAAAAACATCAAGACATTCATTTTTTTTTTTTTTTTTGAGACGGAGTCTTGCTCTGTCGCCCAGGCTGGAGCGCAGTGGCGCAATCTCGGCTCACTGCAAGCTCCGCCTCCCGGGTTCACGCCATTCTCCTGCCTCAGCCTCTCCAAGTAGCTGGGACTACAGGCACCTGCCACCATGCCCGGCTAATTTTTTGTATTTATTTTTTTTAGTAGAGACGGGGTTTCACCGTGGTCTCGATCTCCTGACCTCGTGATCCACCCAAATGTCAATGTTTATTAAGAGTATGTAATCTTGTGCAGATAATTTAATGGTAACTATACGTGTGGATGATGGCATTATTCAATTGGCATTTAAATGGATGAGGACACATGCTACGATTTGACAAACCAAATTTCTCAAACAGAATTCATAAAGTCTATGTCAGCCTATGTAAAACTCGAATGGGCTATTGAACCTATCCAACTGGTAAATTTACCATCCCACGAGTAAAATTATTTTTAAAAATACACATACAGTTGATAGAGACATTAGGATATGAAAATATTCTCTTTATAACACAAACATTTTATCAAGGGTTTACTTATCTATAACATATTTTATAATGTGTTCATTTATAATTCCATGACATTTGTTTTTGAAAGTAAATTATGGTACCTTACTTTAATAAGTTCTAATTTTTTAACTGCAAATTTATTGATGATCTTGATTTTTAAGTGTAAGAAATGTATAATTATGTTGGAGGTCTACTTCAGTGGTGTGGGAGAGACATAACTTTTGAGGCATAGCTATAGCACTGAGTGGACATATCTCTGATCAGCTAAGTTAAAGAGAAAAAAGTGTAGAGAGTCTAAACCATGAACAGGTTCATCCAGGCAGAGGAATTACATTAAGTCTGCCTTGTTTCTTCAATGGGACAGAAGGCAAAGAAGTTGAAAAAACTGTCGCATTTATCTTCTGTGCATTCTCTTTCTCCTCTACTGATTGATTCATTTTGTGCCCAGCTGAATGAGATGTTCCCTTTCTCAGTACCACTTTCATGGTCTGAGCCTTCTGTAGTAGCACTGATTACAGCAGAGATCTACCAAAAATTCTGGCCAGTAGTGGTATTGCTCAGTTTTAAATGGATACACACCATAAAGGCACTCGAGGACTGTCCGTGGTCAGCTTGATGAGACCAAAAAGAAAGCCAAGCCCAGACTTCCAAGCAGCCATCCCTTCAAGGGGCAAATGATGCTGTAAGTCACTAGATTGCCCTCTTGATTGGGTTGTGGTGTTCCTATAACGACTCACCACTCCTCAGAGTCTGTGCATTATTGAGAAGTTCTTATCTTTATCATTCCAATCATTAAAATCATTTAAAAAATACTAATATGGTGAATGGGAAGATTTGGCTTCTTAGGGTTTCATCACCTATGTGAAATGCTTGACATAGCGACATTGGTAATTTTCACTGAAGTGCTTGTATAGAAACAATGTTCTAGGATTTACAAGTGTGATGGTAATGTTAGGTGTCATCCTAACTGGGGTAAGGGATGCCCAAATAGCTGGAAAACATTATTTCTGGATGAGTCTGTGAGGGTGTTTATGAATGAGATTAGGATTTGAATCAGTGGACTAAGAAAAGAAGATTCATCCTCACCAGTGTACGAAGGCACCATTTAATTTGTTGTGGGCCCAAATTGAACAACAAGATGGAGGAAGAGTGAATTATCTCTTTCTGTGCTGGGACATCCATCTGTTCCTATCCTCAGGCATGGCAGCTCCTGGTTCTTGGGTCTTTGCACTTTAGGGCTTAGACCACCGGCTCCCCCAGTTCTCAGGCCTTTGGACACAAACTGGTTTACACCATGAGCTTTCCTGGTTCTTCAGTGTGCAGATAGCAGCTGTTGGAAATTCTCAGCCTCCGTCATTGGATAGTCCAAGTGTCATAATAAATTGATTCTGTTTCCCTGGAAAACACTAATACACATTTATTTCCTGCAGTTATTTTCGTAGAATTAAACATCAAATATCATAGTATTCCCATTTTCAAGGGTTGAAAAACGGAGGGAAAAGAGGAAAGATACAAGATGGCTGAACAGAATAAAAAAATCTCTTTCAGAAACTTCATTCATGTATTTAAGTTTCTTAGAGTAGAATATATTTTATTGTGTCATTATGTGTGATATATAATCTTATCCTTAAAGATAAGCATTAGATTCTTACTGATCAGCATTCTTTCTTAAGTGGGAAATTCCCTGGCCAATCTTCTCTGTTTTGAGCACACTGAATCAAAGCCTTGATTAGAATAATTGGTTTAGAAGAATGACCACATTTCTCACCCACAGTTCATGGCAGGCATGGCTTGTCAGAGGGTTGGTGGCTAACATATGAGATTTGCTTTATTGCTCAGTTGAATCAGTAGCTACTTGCCTCCAGGACTGCTCTTTGCTGTGAAATACTGCAATGTGCATGCTATATAACATACCTAACATCCCTCATTTCTGCTACATAATCCAGTCTAACCAATTGTTACTATGAATATCTTCACAAAGAATTACCCAATAGAGACCTATTAAAAAGAAAAACTAATATTAATACACACTTCTTTGCTTCTAAGCCTCATATCCTTTGATATAGCATCTTTTAACCAACCTTGTCACCAATATATGTGAGGCAGGCATGAACAATATATAATGACCCAGGTCACAGAGGAAATAGTAGCAATGATGCATTCAGTTCATTGATATTTTTTGTCTACTCTGCTTTCTCTAAAAAGATTATATGTGGTATAATGAATATAATGCATCATTAAAATGTTTATGTTTGTAAGTATAGTCAAAGCCAAAAAACAAAACTTCGTTAATATGATAGTGCAACCTGCATATTTTCACACAGAGCATTTCCATTCTGGGACTAATAGACTGTCTGGTGGTTTGATTGAGTCAGTCTACACACACACGTATTGAATTATACTGAACTGACAAAATATTAACCACATCTTCTGCAGGAGTCCTTCATTATTTCAAATATTTACTGAATGCCAGGCACTCCTCTAGTGCTGGGTAGACAGCAGTGTGCAAAATAGACATCTCTACCTGCATGGTGCTTACACATGCCTAGCAGGGGGACATGGAATCTGATAAATTAGTGCACACGAATAATATTGTAGAGAGTGAAGTGCTAAGATTGAATGAGTGGAAGCTGTGATAGAGAGTCACAAGGGAGTTTTCTTTATATAGAAGGAACTGCAAGGTGTAAAGTGACAGCAAAGATGCAGTCTCTGGTATCAAATTGCTGACAGCCCAGGGGGTGGCTGAGATGTGGACCACTGAGAACCATTACTCTCTTGTGTGTTATTTCTTTAACAGAGTTCTGCCAAATCCTCATTTTGCAAGAGATGTTAATACACATTTTATAAAAACAATAAAAGTTCTTTGGTCAAATATATTTGGAAGGCACTTCATAGCAGTGTAGCTCCTCTTGGAAATTAACAATGCACAGTAAGTAGTACAATGCACTGCTGGCTCTGGGAAGCCTAATAATAAAAATATATATATAAATGTTCTTCCTGTATTTAAAAAATATTTTTGACCTTAGATCCTGATTTCAGTTCAGTAAGTGCTTTACCATCCAATGAATTTGAATGATATCAAAGCGATAAAGGTGCACAAGTATCATAAGGTTCGGCAGCATAAATGAACCAGTCTATTTTGTGAATGAAAAAAAATAGCTATGGAAAATTTAGAAATAATTATGCTTTGGTAATGGCTGTCGTTGTTCAGTGATTTCCAGAAATGTCTTCTTAGTGGAAATGTGTTTTGGAATAGTGTGTGATTTTGGTTATTGGAGATAGTAACATATATAATGCTAATGTTAAAAATGGAAACAATGGTCTCATTCCTGCTTTGGTTGCTCTAGGATTATAAGGGTAATGTATGTTAGTGAAAGGTTACAAATAAGTTCACTCTGTGAAACTCTTTTCTTTTGATTCTTGGCATTAGTCAGTTGGTGCACGCATGCACACTAGGTATTTTTAGATAATTTGTAAAGGTGTCAGCAGAGTTTAAGGAAATATTGAAATACCCTGAGTAGAGTAAGAAGAGTTCTCAGCATGCCTAGTGCCACCCTCAAAGGGGTGACTGTATGAGGTGATCTGCCTTAGATGAATGATGCCTTTCCCCTTAGGAAAGCCCCATGACTCAGACACCTGGCAGACAGAGAACTGGAGAGATAAATGCCAACTTGCACTCCTTTTGCCCTCACATTGCTTATCTGTACCTCCAAGTGGTAAAATCAGCTATAAGCAAGAGGGCAGGGGGACTTGCTGATGAATTTCATATAGGCCAGTTTTTGAGGCCAGAATAGGTTGCAGAAGGTGATGAATTGACTTTGGAGGGGAAAATAAACTATATTCAGCACAGGGCCATTTTATGTTCTCTGTGATAGAACTAGCACTCCAGATGAAACTCATTCCATCTATTTCCATCCCTTACTTAACATAAAGAGTGTCCCTAGCCTCTGATGAAACAGCCCCACTGCAATAAGAATTGACATGACTGAGCTTTGAAACTCTTGATATATATGTGAATGCCCATGCCATAAAGAGTCTGGTACTGGCCGAGCGCAGTGGCTCACGCCTGTAATTCAACACTTTGGGAGGCTCTGGTGGGCGGATCACCCGAGGTCAGGAGTTCGAGACCAGCCTAGCCAACGTGGTGAAACTTCGTCTCTACTAAAAATACAAAAATTAGCTGGGTGTGGTGGCAGGCGCCTGTAATCCCAGCTACGGGAGAGGCTGAGGCAGGAGAATCACTAGAACCCAGGAGGCAGAGGTTGCAGTGGGCCGAGATCGCACCATTGCACTCCAGCCTGGGCAGCAAGAGTGAAACTGTCTCCAAAAAAAAAAAAAAGTCTGGTACTATTGTGTGTTAACTACAAAACCCATAGGATTACATTTTAGACATCCATTATCACAGTAGCAGTGGGGCCCACACCCCACTGGGTTTCTTTAAACTACAGGTAGTAGCTTACTCTGCCTCCTCTATCCTGCATCAAAGAGCAAACTGTGTTCTGGATAGTCAGAATCATTCGCTCCCTACTCAATTTATCTTGCTTTTACTCTTTAACTCTTACTGGAAAACTTCGTCAATGTTCTGTGCAGATTCTTTGGGACCCCTTGTTAGCATTTCCTTTTGGGCATCCGTTGGCTTCTGTGTCCTTTTTTCTCATGGCTCACAGCTGCAACTCCATTTGGATGATGCCTTGGGTACTGGAACCACTGTGCTATGTGAAACACTGACTTAGCTTGGGCTGCCATAACAAAACACCATAGTCTGGGTGGCTTAAACAACAGAATTAAATTTTTCACAGTTTTAGAGGCTGAAAGTCCCAGCTCAAGGTGCTAGCACGATTAGTTTCTGAGGAAGAAACCTTCCTGGCTTGTAGATGGCTGCCTTCTCTCTGTCCTGACATGGCTCGGGGGAGAGAGGGGAGAGAGGGAGAGAGAGAGGAAAACAGAGAGAGAGAGAGAGAAAGAAACACTGTCTTCCATCTCTCCTTATAAGGCCACTAATCCTCTCATCGGGGCTCTACTTTCAGGAACTCATTTCACCCTAATTACCTCCTAAATGCCCCAATCCAAGTATCATCACATTAGGGGTTAGGGCTGCAATATGTGAATTCTGGGAGGACACAATTCAATCCATAGCAAGCCCTGAGGTAGAAGCACCTGGGATTTCATATCTCCCTGGGGCAGCCTTTAGCCAGTGACTGAATTCTGTCAGAATTCCAAGTGTTAACTCCCTTGCCTAGGTCAGGAGGGAAAAATGAGGCAGGATTTACACTTCACAGGAATAACAGATGTGATGTGAATGAGGCTGAGGACAGGTATGTTTAGAATGGGGGATACTGACAGGATGGCATGACTAGGTGTCTTAATGCAGTGTGTGATGGTAGGGTGGGAAGGACCTGTCTTTGAATATTGGTCACTGGGGTGGCAAGGGCAGGATGAAGGAGATGGGTAAAAACAAAAGGAAGAAAGAAGTCAGCCTTCAAATCTCATCTTCCTCACAATAATTCCTAGAGATGGAATATAGTTAGAGAGTCTTCCTGAGACGGACCAAGGTTTATATATCTTCTAATAATGATTATTGAATAAGTCTTGGACAGACCATAATGCTGTGGTTTGAATGTGTTCCCTCCAAAATTTATGTTGAAACTTAATTTCTATTTTGGTAGTACAGCAGTCCCCCTTTATCCACAGAGGATGTGTTCTAAGACCCCCAATGGATGCTGAAATTGTGAACCCTAAATATGCATACCTATAATAAAGTTTTTATTTATAAATTAAATTGTATAAATCATAAATTATACAGAGTAAGACATTAACAGTAGTTATTAATATTAAAATAGAATAAGTGTAACAATATATTGTAATAAAAGAATAAAAGTTATGTGAATGTAATCTCTCTCAAAATGTCTTACTGTACCGTACTCACATATTTCTGGACTATGGTTGACTGCAGGTAACTGAAACTGTGCAAAGTGAAGACACTGACTGATAAGGGGAGATTACTGTACTAGTTAATAGGTGGGACCTGTTGGGAACTAATTAAGTCTATAAAAAGGGCTGCATAATTAGCTTATGCATGTTTTTTGCTTTTGTGCCTTCTGCCATGTGAGGATGCAATAAGAGGGTGCTCACCAGATACCCAACCTACTGGCACCTTCATCTTGGACATCCTAGCCTCCAGAACCATGAGAAATAAGTTTCTATTACTGATCAATTACCAAGTCTCAGGTATTTTGTTATAGCAATGCAAATGGACTAAGATACATCGTCTTAGTCTGCTTAGACCACTATCCACCATCACCTCTGGATTCTCAGGCTTACAACTTTTTTTTTTTTTTTTGAGGTGAACACGTGATTTATTTCAGCTTCACAATTGAGTGAGACAGGTTTTGGGAGGCATATCAACCCGCAGGTATAGATGAAGCTGCAGATTCTTTTCTGGGGCTGCTAGAGTAGAGTCATCTGGGGACCAGTGAGAGAAATGCATCACCCACTTTGTATTCTTTTTTTTTTTTTATTTAAGTTCTGGGATACATGTGCAGACGTGCAGGTTTGTTACATAGGTATACACATGCTCAGGCTTATAACTTTTAAGAACTGCTATTTTGGCTGGGTTTGGTGGCTCACGCTTGTAATCTCAGCACTTTGGGAGGCCGAGGTGGATGGATCATTTGAGGTCAGGAGTTTGAGACCAGCCTGGCCAACATGGTGAAAACCCCACTCCACTAAGAATACAAAAATTAACTGGGAGTGGTGGCAAACATCTGTAGTCCCAGCTACTCAGGAGGCTGAGGCAGGAAAATTGCTTGAACCTAGGAGGTGGAGGTTGCAGAGATCGTGCCACTGCACTCCAGTCTGGGTGACAGAGTGAGACTCCATCTCAAAAAAAAAAAAAAAAAAAAGCAACAAAAACAACTATTCCTTCCTACTGGAGGATGCTCTGCACATCCGTCATGTATCTGGCTGACTTCTTCTGTAGTAAACCTTCACCACCTCTCCATCAGGTGCCTCACATTGCTATCACTGGGTGCCTAATTTAGCAGTGAATCCCTAGCGTCTAACAGTGCTAGGTTCATTGCAGACATTTTGCAAATACTTGTTGGTTGAGTGGGGAATTGTTCTGTTAATTAAGTAACTCCCCCAGAGATCAAAATTAACTTTTGACCAGTCTATTCTTTATGGATTTTCCACTTCTAGCTCAGAAAAAAATTGCCCCATAGAATTTCTGAGGAGAAAACAATCTTTATTTTTCTTTGGCAAGTAGAACTCCCACCTGTCAAGTCTGATCTCTAGGCTAAAGATTTGGAATCTATACTGTAAGTATATTCTTTTTTTCTTTACTTCAGCTTTAAAATTAGCAGCTTTCAAAGTACTGGCAAGAGAAGCCAATGGGAGGAAATTTCAGCTTAGCCAATAATTAATATAACAGCAGGTATATTACTTTAGTACTTTTCCAATCAGTTTCCATAGCATGGGAAAAATGATACTTGCTCTTTTGCTTTTCATAGTGATGATGTAGAGATTAAAGGGGAAGCATCGTTGGTGGATTTGATCTCTGTGAATCAAAGCTGCCATGACAGTGTAGCTCCTACGTGGAACTATTTTAAGCTTGAAATACTTCAGCCCAGTCCTTAGCTATCTAATGCCCTTTACACTTTAAAAAGCCACCGGCTTTTGCTGCCAGTATAAAGAGCTGGTCAAAGCTCTTACATTTAAATGGCCACTATCCAGGGACAGGGAATTTCTGTATCCTTATATGAAACACCTTTGGCTCTCTGCCTTCAGAGGAGGACCATAAATGTCATCCACAGGGCCAGAATTACCAGCCATTTCACTTTTATGCAGTAAAGGACAGTGCTAGGGTTTTTCTTACAGTTTCTGATGCAGAGTTACTGCCACAGGACATACCTGTGTTCAGTCAAAAGCTAGTTCGCTGGTAGGGTCATTTCATTTGAAGATTCTGCTCCCACATTATACAGAAACGTGCTGCTGAAGTGGAGGCAGAGTGAGAATTGTTGATTGGAAGTCAACAGCAGAAACCGGAAATGGCATGAGGGGGCTAGAGATCTGATGTTAGTTATAAAGCAGAACTTAGAAATGCAACAATCTGTCTAGAACTGTGAAGGGTTGAAGATCTTACACAAATTGCAAGTTAAAAAGTGAGCCTGCCACAGTTTCATGGGTGCAGGCAGAAGACACAGAGTCCTGGGTTGGAGACAAAGGACTTTGCCACTCACAGCCCAGCACACCAGGGAGTGGGAGCTTCAAGTTTGCATCAGTTCCTCCTGTCCAGCAATCCCATAGGGATCCAGGTGGATTCTCTGAATACAGTGGGTGATGTGTCACTGCTGAGGCTTCCTGAGCTTGGGGAAACCCCAATCTTGTGAAGGGAGGCAAACAAAGCTACCCCTTTCCCTGGGGAAAGATACTATCTTTATTATTTTGGTCAGGAAACGAATTGCCCTCTGCCCCAATGGAGGACTTCTCTCTATCTTTCAAAGTTGTTTGCTATCCAAACATTCTTGAAAGGATAGTCTAGAACAAGAGCTAACAATTCCTCTGCCCAGAGGATGTATGTATAGAAATGTGAAAGACCCATGGAGAATTGTCGCCCAAAAGTCATGAGGCATTGCACTGGCTCTTCAATACCCTCAGTTGCCAATATTTTACCCTTTCTTGAGAGTATCACCTCTCCACTTGTTGTGCTTATAGATAGATAAGTAGGTAGGATATATCTCTATATGTATGTATGTATGTATGTATGTATCTATCTATCTATCGATACAGATACATCTATATCTATCTTGTATATCATGAAGGTACACTTTGCCTGAATATAGATACAGATATATTCTATCTGTCTATAGATTTTCTGTATCTATGTCTATATTTAAGCAAAGAGCCCCTGCATGGTATACAAGTTTTTTTACAAATGACTTTAAACAGTTAATCAAAGGTCTCATGTTCTGAAGCCTGTGTAAGTCGCTATTTTCCCCTCGGGATTTCTGTTCTGCTCAACCATCAATCACTCAATGGGAAACTGTGCAAAGGTGGCATATCAGATAAATTCATTAACCAATTTAATCCACTTATGTGCACAGTAAGAATTGCAGGAGGATATTTTATTGTATTTCCAACCAAGAGAAGATATTTGATAATAAATTGCGTCTGTCATTTTATTCAGATTTTTGTATTTACCTTTTTTGGGTCACTGTTGTTAGACTATTGGTCTCAGGTTTTCTTGTACGTCAGAATCCCTTGGTGATTTAAAACAATATTTTCAAGTTCTCTGGCCACTCTCTCAGAGGTTCTTACTCAAGAGGATTAGTATTTCTGGAGCACTTAATTTGAAAGTCTTCTAAATTAAATGATTGTAAGGGGTAGCTGGGAGTGGGCAACTTTCAGATTTTAACTATATTTTCACAGTTATTAACACTTTGTTATTTATGACTTAAGAAGAAAACATTTAACAACCAAAATGTAAGGAGCTGAGGAACATTCTAATCACAGTGGTGTCATTTGAACTGGGAAGACAATACACCTTCAGAAAAAGTAAGGGAATAAATTATTTTACACTTTAAGCATCTCTCATGCTTTGAGAAAAGCTTCTGGTCCAAGAATTGTTAGAATGTTGATTGGAAACTTGTGAGAGACCTTTGAAGAGAGGGCAAAATAAGCTGTGCCTAGACTCTCCACCCACAGGAAAGGTAGAAACTAAAGAACTCTGGGAGAGAGAGGAGACATGATTTGGTACATGGGCCTCTTGACATTTATTTGAGCACCTAGGTGTCATTTTACTTTCTAGAGTTTTCTGTACATTTTTCTAGAAAAGAAATATCCAAGGAAGTCATTAATATGTGAGGTTTTTTTTAAATTTGAAATGGAAGCAAGAGTAAGTAAGAAAAAGGGAACAAGAGTGTTAGAGAAACAGAGAGAGAGAGAGACCAAGAAAGAGAAAGAAAAAGTAGGTTTTCTGCATCAATGAGGAAATAGTGTGCACACTTTGGACTTTAAAACATTAACCCTGAAAGCAGTATGTTGAATGGCAAGAATTTGGGCAGCTTCAAATCATTGTAGTATTTTTTTGTCTTCAGACTCAACATTTTACTTTCACAAATTTCTTCTTTGATGTCACATCTCCTAATATTTGAAGAACCAGTGATTCAAAATAAGGACAGAAATGTCAAATCATGCTTAGAGCAGAGTACAGGCAGCAAAAAGTCTTGGGATTTATTTCTGACTCCCCAAGTGACTTGCAATGCAGTGGCACTTGCTACTGCGAAATCTCTCTGAAGATTGCCAGTGCAAAACGTGGGTGGATTCACAGAGTTTTGTAGGGGTAATTCATGTTTGTAAATACTCCAAGACCCTTGACCTAAAGATGCTATTGAGGAACAAAGTACTATTTTCAAGTGACTGCACATCTTGTACCCATGAACTCTACAGACTAAAGTCGTTTGTGTAGTATACTTAACATTTCTTGTGTTTGGTTTTACCGACTGCTAGACATAAAAGAAATACAGAGGATACAAAGAAAAAAAATTTTTTTTTTTATTAAGGACTTCCTGCCCCATAGCAAATTTCACACTGAATTTAAGGGCATTCTTTTTGTTCTAATTAGTGTTTCTTAATTTTCTACAAATCCAAACAGATACATGCAACTAAACAGTTTTATGGATCTTTAGATCTAGCTGCAAATTAAGAATAAAGGTTGATACCTTAAGGATATCCTTAGTGTAACTCTGGAGACAGATAAGGCCACCCAGGAGGTTCCCACATCAATCATGCACAGGTAGTGTGTCTTTCTCTTGCACTGGAAACCTGCTGAAATGACAGGTGGGGCTGCCCTGCAGTAGCCCTGGAAGGGTGTTGCGTGCTCCTGCATCCCAATCTCGCTTCAATATGACGGTTTCAAAGGTGTCCTCATCTGCACAATTGTGCAAATTGTGAGAAGTGTGGCTGAGTGGCTTTCACATGGCAGCTGAAGAGGAGGAGACGGTGTTGAGATTGTCACCAATTTAAGCTTGCTTTTGCTTTAGGGTGTCTTACACACTGCTGGAGAAGTGGGGGAGGGTTTTCAGCACGCCCACTTCAGTGGGTATTGAATTGCCTGCATAATTACCTTTCTCCAAATTTGTCTCAAATTTGCTGAGAGAAACCTTATTGCCAGCTTTTTAGAATACACTATGAGTGTGTTTTATGATTTTTTTCAACCTCTTTCAGGTACTATGGTTAGTTATTTGCTCTACCTCACAAGCATTTGATTAGCCTGTATAAATGTCAGCCTGAGTGAATGGTTTCACTTTATGTAGTGTCTGGAAGTCTAACTAATGATACCATTATAAAGTGAGGAAAGGAAACAACTATAAGAATCACAGTCCTTCCTGGAAATTGTCTTGTTCCTTCTGATTTGTGAAGTCTACCAACTGTTAAGAGTTCCTTGATTGAGCCTAATAGTCCTTGAACACAGGGATGGAGTTGAGTTTCAATGCGATTGAGTCACAAACTATACAGTATTTTGTAGACTCACATCGATTGACAGGCCAGCAAATGAGGACAGGCAAAAAAATCTCACATCCATAAGGTATCTCTTAGGCTCATCTACCTCAAGTGTTTTCATCAGTGTTAGCATATTTGTCCCAGTTCTGTGGAGTAAGTCCTTGTGAGGAATTATAACTCAGTTTTTTAGTACCATCTCTGAATCACATCAGTCTCTGTTTTCTGTCAATTATGTGCAGCACAGTCTTCTCTTTGCTAGTCTCCTACTTCTTTGGCTTTTATCTTCTCGATTGCTACCAGTTTTCTTCCTACAACTTTGCCAGTTTTTTCTCAGCCTCCTTCCTCACCTCCCCTTCTTCCTCTAATCCCTTAGCTGCTGTTATTCCCAGAAATTTACCTTCTGCCCACTGCCCTCCTCAGGCTACATTCTTTCCCTTAGAAATCTCATCTTACCCTTATTTTATAATTACCTAAATGCAAATGATTGCCAAATGTGTACATTTTACCTGGACTGCCCCAAGGATGTTTGGATTTACGCAATCTGCTCCACCTACCCATTTGAGTTTCACAGGCACCTCAGATTAACCATGTTCATAACTGAATCCATTGTCCTGCCCTCCTTTGAATCATCCTCTCCAATTCCAAATGACCATTACTCACACACCACCCATTGAGCTGGGTGACAGACAGAATGTCAGCAATCATCTGAGATGTTTTGTTTCTTACTTTTTCTATCCAATCAGCCCTACAACCCAATCAGTCTCTTCTATTTTCACTCTCAAATATTTCTAGAGTCTCTTCTTATTTTTCCATCACTTCCACTGCTGCACAGCTCTAATGCTCCTTTCTCATTGGAATTCTTCTAACAGTATCCTAACTAGGTTCCTTTTTTCCAGTTTCATCTTGGCCTAATTTATGCCTGACTGATACTTCTAAAACACAAATCTGACAGTACTATTCTTATAATTAGAATGATATTCTTTTATCTGAAAAATCAATATCAAGCCCTGTAATATGACCCAGGAGACTGCCCTTGTCCTCTGTTTTGTATCACAAAGGCCTCCTGCTTCAGACTGACCCCTCTTTCCTGACATTAGTAATTTTTACTCAACCTTCAAGACTCAGTTCAAAGCATAACTGACTCAAGTGACCTTCCTTTTCCCACTTAGGCTTGGCTAAGTGTCTCTTCTCCTACCTCCAAAGCAGCTTATAGACAACATTGTCACCTGCCAGCTTGCAGAAGAATGAGGTCCAACATTCTGCAAGATCCTAAGCAGCAGAGTCCTTGCATCCTTCTACCCCTAGAGCCCCATGCAGTGCCTAGACCACACTTGGTGCTCAAGAAATGTTAATCTGACCTAGAACATTCCAAATTCTTATGATTTCAAAGATTACCCCAAAGCTTCATAATTCATCTCCTTGTCTCCAAGGTATTCTTGCCACAATCCATCTTGCACACAGCTGATAGATGAATAAAGCACTGCTCTGACGGTTTTCCTTCCTACTTAAAAATCTACAAAAGTTTCACAACGTTTTATGAAGATTTAGGATCGAATTTATCTGTCTTTCCTCACGCGAGTGGTTCTGCCTTACCTATTCAAATCCATCTGCTGCTGTTCAATTCAGATGCTCTTCTTAGCATCTCAGTTCGTCTCCTTTGTCACCATCCAGCATAGTTCAATAATTATCAACCTTCACCTTTACATAAGTTTTTAGGATTTACAAAGGACTTTCACAATCCACGCTCATTCCTTCCTCCCGTAATTTTTGCCTTTCTTCCTGTGGGAGTATTTCTTTTGGGTGTCCTAATTGAAATTCTATTTTCTTGAAGGTCCAAATCATAATGATGACTTCTATGAAAACTTCAACAAGAAAATAAGTTCATAGCAGTCTTTTCCATAATTTATGTTTCTAATAAAAAGATAATGTTTTGTTTTTTAACCATACTATTTCTCTTACTCTAGATATCTTCCCCCTTCCAAGTTTTTTATTTTTATTTTCAAAGCTGCACATTTTATCTTTCCAACTAGCGTCAAAGTTTCCCAAAGGTAGTGGCTAAAAAGTCTTTCTGTGTTTTCATACATCATGTTTGGAATAGAATAGATTCTCTTCGTGGGTGGCATGTACTAAGATTTTTCTTCCCCTTCTGTGAAGTAAATTTGTTTTCTCGTCACACTTAAATTCATTCTTGAAATATGTTTGATACGTCCATAAGCTTATTTTTTGTTCTTGTAATATTTTTGGAGAGTCAAATTTTCAGAAAAATTATTTTTTGACGTCATGACATTGATCTTAATGCAATCCTTAAAAAAAAAATGAGCTTTTGCCGTACAGTTTGTGAGACTACTCTTCCGTGCACAAAAAAGTTCTCTAATATAATTGTATCAATATGACAGCAATTATATAAACTATGTCTGAAATAAAGGAGAGGTTGAGTTGTTTTTGCTTTTTTAATGCAGCTGAAGTAAGGTAACAGAAACACATTATCTGGAAAAAAAGGATGTTAGTTTACAATTTTATTTTCCTTTGGTTGCCTACCATGACTTTCTTTTTATTTTTTTACACGCTTTAACAATATTATGTATAAATAACGAATGCCCGTACCATGGACACTAGGTTTTTGCCTAAAAAAAAGTAAAGGATTTTTTTTAAGTGAATAATGTTGGCAAAAACAATGATAGTAATACAAAGATAAAGTATCATGTTCTGTGTAATGAGATCTACTGTTTAGCTAACAACCACTTTTTCACATGTTATAATTGGGTAGGATTTATGGTTCAGGTTAAAGCTTCACAAGGAAGCAAATTTTGGAGATTTTTAAAACGTAAATTCGGTGATAACAATAAATCCCCCAGGGGAGCCCAGCATTATTTACAAAGTCAATTGAGCTGTGAGAGTGATCCTTCTTTTTATCTTTTCTATAGCTCTAATTCTATTTTCCAGCTTTTTTCAGAGCTCTAAAACCTATAACTTAAACAGCATATATCAGACACACTAAAGTCTGCACTTCCCATCAGGGGACTTGTGCAATTGACTTGCTGTCCTGGTGAGAAGATGAGCAAATTGGTATGGGGCAAAAGGTCAATCTGCATTCATGGTGTGCTAATGTCTTTGTAGATGAAAAAATTATAATAACCCTTTTGGATATACCACACTGTATCTTTTTTTTTTAATAAGGCATGTGCAAATTCTTTGAAGATATTTAAAATGAAATTGAACTGATAATTTTATCATGGTACTACTTACTGATGGCCTTCTCCCTCTCTTGGTCTCTGCTATAGTGACCTGAATGACCAATTTGGGAGGCACTTTCATGGGAAACAACATTGTCCTGGAACTCTCAATTCAGACAAGACCATTGTCAGACAGGCATCCAGTAACCTTTATCCTTTTCATTTGTTAATCCCATATCCAATAGGTGGTAATTTAATAAGAGTTGCCCACTATTAGTTAATTTTTAATGAGCCCAGCTTATCTGAGTTTCAAAACATTAAATCCCAGTATTTGTTTCAATGTTCTGTGTCTTACAGTATTGAGAAGATATTTCCGATAAAATCAATTAATTAAAAGTCAGTCATGAAGGGTCTGTCATTCTGAGTCTTGAGTCAACATGTGCCATATAAACACGATTAATAAAAAAAAAAATACCCTGGAGTAAAAGAGGTCAATTGCTGCTTCATGACATTAAAAATTGGAATGTGACATGTCAACAACTTTAATTGAGTTAAGTGTTCCATGAAAAGAATACAATAAGTCAAAATGAGAAACAAGCTTCCTCATTATTTCCAAAATTGTTGATGCAGGATTTTTTTTTTTTAATGTGGGAGAATTTCGCGTCTCTGAAATAACATCAAAGTGTCAGTTGATCTCTCTGAAAAAGAATATTAAACACCTCCATCAATAGGAAGGCTAAAACTTGATGAGATATTTATAGGATCTTCAGTAATCTTGCTCTTTTTAATTTTAAAAAAGGATAATAATAATAAATTCAACAAGAGAATTTTAGAAAGTATGATTATTTATAAATCCTAAAGAGGATTTTTTTAAAAAAAGTATGGGCTACTTTGCCTTCTATCAACCTGTTTCCAAACCATCTTTCTTCGCTTATTAAAAAAGTAACTTTTTATTTAAAAGAAATTACACATTTGCATATCCTAAGATGTGTAGAACTTAAGCCTTCCAGTTTGATGGGTTTTGACAGTTGTGTACACTTCTAGAAAAGAGGATGCTTCACTATCCCAGAAAGTTTCCTCAGGATCCTTTCTAAGTAATCCCCTCTCTACCAGTAGGTACAACTACTTTCTTATTTCTACCACTGAAGATGAGTTTTATCTGATTTAGAATTTTAATCAAATAGAATTGTACAATGTGTACTTAAAACAATGTTCTTGAGATTCATCAGTGTGTCTGTAGAAATAGAGTCTGTATCAGTAGTTTGTTAATTTTTATCGCTGATTAGTATTCCAGTGTGTTCATCTAGCACAATTTGTTTTTCTGTTTTCATGTTGATAGACATTTGGATTGTTTCCAATCTTTGTCTCACACGTTCAGATGCACGACCTTTTACCCTGCTGCTCTCCCACATGAGCAGCCAAAGCTGTTTCTTGATTCGTCTGAAGAGGTTGGGTAATTTTAAATGAGTAATAGAAACAAAACATGTTTGGCATTGATGGGGAATTTAGCTATGGCTGTTAATGCTTTAGAACAGTTGTACTTTCCTTAAAAGAAACGTACTTTATTAGGGTTCCTGTTGAACATACTTGACAAATTATAAAGAAAGTGTATAAGGTGTTGTAGTTTATGTAAATGATAGATATTTGTATAATACTTAAAAAATACTTGTTCTATGCAGTAAAATATCTTTATTTTACTTAAAAGAATTTAAAGTTTCCTATCCAGTATTGTGCTTTAGTCTTTCTCTGTTTTAGAAGTTTAGATAATCAAAGTATGCAAAGATACAGATTTGTGTGCCTATATTTTTAGCTATCAAGAAAATGCATGTTCTAAAATGCCATAATTATGTATAGAGCAATACCTCTGTCCAAAAGACTATAATTATTTAGAATACAGTGGGCATACTGTTAGCATAATTTACCTCATTGTTCAAAATAGCCATAGAAATGGTCCTACTTCAGGTGATTGACAACTGTTAAGAGTCTCAAGGGATGGGCCCAAATAGCAAATTAAAGGCATGCCTTCACATGTTCTTTCGCCTGTCATTTTGCTGCATCTGGTTTTACATTATGATTTTGATATGAAATTAAGTTTTCCACATTGGATGATGTTTTTTATTTTCCTCTCTGGACTGTTAGCTCCTCGTGAACAGGGTTTGTATTTTGTTCACTTCTTTGCCTTTGAACCCCAATGTCCAGCCCAATGCCAGAACATAGGAAGAAAACATTGGTAGGATGATTGGATACCTATGTATGTATACCATGACCAGAAGTGATTAATATGTGTCCCGTTTAATACTGCATCAAATATCATACCAGTCAAAATGATCAAAGGAACAACAAATATTTTCTTGATTTTTGATAATTTATTTTAAATAATTCTCCTTCTATAATTCTTACTACTTAGAAAGCCAGATTGTTGCTATTTCCTATTTGGCTAATGCTTTCCATTTTCCTAGTGTGAACCATATTTCTGTGTTTTTTTTTTTTTTTTCTAATAAAAGTAATTTCTGGAGCCTAGAGCCTGTGGAACAATCTATACCAGTGATGCTGACAGTGTTTTCCATCTGGAAGAGTTGTCCATACCTCTTGTCTCCACTTCATTGGCTCCCATTCATTCTCCAACCCTTTTTAATCTGCTTTGGACCATAACAATTCCACAAAATGTTGCCAAATCCAACAGATATTTCTCTCCATCTTACTCAAACTAGTAACGTTGACACAATTGGTCACTTCCTCCCTCCTTAAACATGCTCCTTTCCTGGCACTCTTCTGGTTAACCTCCTACCTGTGGTACATTTCTCGGTCTTCTTTTTGCTTCCTCCTACTCAATGCACATCAAAATCTTCCTATAACACACCTGGGCCTTTTCCTCTTTCTCTGCTCTTTCCTTAGATGACTGCGGCGATCTGCATGGGTTTCCATTCCTCACATAAACTCACTTCTCATGTGGCGTCTCCAGCACAAACCTCTCCCCTGAGCTCTGCACTTGCCTATGCAACTGGCTACCTGACATGTCTTTTTAGATATCTCACAGACATTTCAAACTAAACAAGAATTGCAAAAGAGAAGTCTTGATTTGTAAGCCAATGTGTCTTTTACTAGTCTATGCAGTAAGTGGAAACTCCATCTACCTAGTTTTTCAAACCAGAATCTTAGGAGTCATTGTGGACTGTGCTTTCCTCCCACTCTTTCTACTCATCAGCAAATAATGTTAGTTCTGCTTTCAAAATATACCTTGCAATTGTCTGCTTCTTCCCACTTTTCCTCTGTTGCCACCTTGTTGGGGCTGCCCTCCTCTATCTTCTGGACTATGGCAGTTGCCCCAAACAGGTCCCCATTTCTTCTTTTTCTCCTTTAAATCCAGTCTCTGCACAGCAGCATGAAGAGTGAAATTCATAAAGTACAAACCATAATATATTAACACATCATTTAAAGTCCTTTAATGATTTCTCAATGCACATAGAAAAAGTCCAAACTTGTTACACAGTCTATAAAGCCAGGCAAAATCTGGTTTCAATTTGTTTCTCTAATTTAAGGTCTGAATGCTGTTCCATGTGTACAGATCTTCAGAATTTTTGAAAACACACCAACTTCTTTCCTATATCGCGGTCTCTTTGCCGTAGAAGGAGAATAGTGCAGTGCTCAAATGTCTGCACTCTGCAGACAGGCTTTGTATTCTGACCGTATCACTTGCCAGCTGGGAGGCTTTGGGCAAATTATCTAAGCTCTCTGTGTCTAAATTCATTTTCTCATACACATGAAAAATAAGTTTCAACATTACAGGATTGCTCTGGGAATGGAATGTAGAATATTTAGAAGACTGACCAGCAAATCCTAAGTGTTCAGTAGGAATTAGCTGTTAGTATTAGTTACTGTAGTGTTGTCTAGCACTCACTGTCCTTCACATCCTGTCTTTGAATAGACATCTTCCTAACCTTCAGATCTCATCTTAAGCATCTCTTGCCTCAAAGAGGCCTTTCATGGGAAACTTGGCTGAAACTAGCCTGTGTTATAATTTTCTGCATTTCATTTCCCTCTCCTGTACATTATAGGATTTATCAAAATGTCTATTTGTTTTATTTACTTGGTTGTTTTCTCTTCTTTCCCTGTTTTCCTTTCTTTTGGCTGCTAGAATCCAAGCTCCTTGATGACAAGGATCATGCATGTAATTTAGTGCCTGACACATAGTAAGGGCGTAGGTATTTTATGAGCAAACCAGTAAATGAAATTCTAGCAGCTGAGAATATATAGCAATTTCCCAGCCATACTGGTAGTCAGTCATATATATTTGCCATCTTTTCTTGGTGACAAATGCAACACCGGAGTAGACATGAGAAAGAAGAGGAAAGTTCTTCATGCATCCTAAATTGAGAAAACCTGTGATTTGAAAGCCCTCTTGGTTTCTGTCTGGTTACAATAGACACACCTCAGTGCCCCTATCAGTAGAAAGAGGAAGTTTGTCTATATTCTTCTACATAAACTTATATAACTTTTATCTAGCTTTATAATTCTCATGTATATGAGTATATGTTTCATTAGATAATTAGTTCTCAGCTACTACTAGAGACAATTGTTCTCTCTTAAATTGAAAAAATATAATTAAACAATATGTTTTTAATACTTCCTCAATTATCACGAGGAGAGTTACACAAGGAACAAGTGACAGAAATCAAGTGAAGAAAATCCATTTCCTTGAGATTTCTGTTTTTTTTTCGGTGGTCGTTTCTTTTTTATTTGTGTGTTTTTTATAGGTACTCTAGTTTTACATCTAAGTCCTTAGGAGAAGAAAAGGGATTTTCTAATTCAAGCCACTTTGTAGTGACTGGTAATTTCATTGTCATTTTGTATGATTCAAATACAAAGGATAGCCAACTCCATATAAGACCGTACCATATATTTATTCTATTAATACAGACATTTTGAATTAAATATGTTCTATTTAAAAAAATAAATTTATTCATGTAAGTATAACATACATCGAGGAAAGTTTACAAATGTTAAATGTACATTTTGGTAAATTTTCACAACGTGAATATCATCCAGATTAATAAGTAGAGTATCACAGGCACTGAGATCTCCTCACCTCTCACCCACCTCCAAAGTCGGTTACTCCACCTTCCCACAGAGAAGCATCATGCTGAATTCCCATATTGCAGACAAATTTTCTAGACTTTTGAATTTTATATAAATGGAATTATTCACTATGTACTTTTTGGATCTGGTTTCTTTTGCCCAACATTTTCTTCATGAGATTAACCTACATTGTTTCTATCAATAGCTTACTCCTTTTAAATTATGTATGTGTTTCCATTTTATATATTTTGGAGATTTAGCTTATTTTAGAAATATTACAGCTATACCACGATGTATTTATTTTACTATTGATGAAAAATTTGTTTTAGTTTTTGGCCACTGTGAATAATGCTGTACGAATATCTACATTCATGTCTTTTAAGGAATACAGTTACTTATTTCTGGATATATACAAGGAATGGTAATGTCGAGTCATAGAATATTTATATATACAGCCTTAGAAAACATTAGTATAAGAGATTTTTAAAGTTGTTATATCAATTTGCACTTTTCTTAGAAATGTTAAGAGTGTAAATTGATGTTTGAGAGTTCTTCACCAGTACCCAGTATTGTCAGCATTTTTAATTTTACCTATTCAGGTGCGAGCGGATTGGAATCTGATGACTAATGAGGTTGGGTGTCTTTTCACGTATTCATTGGCCATTTAAATGTCCACTTTTGTAAAGTGATTTCTTAAGTCTTCTGTTCATTTATCAAATGGAATTTCTGTTGTTTTTATTTTCTTGTTGATTTTTTAGAAGTTCTTTATATATGCTGTATACAAATGTTTTGGGTACAAAATATATTATAAACTTATTTCCTATGCTATAGTTTGTCTTCTGTCTCTTAATGCTTTGTTTGGATGAAAAGCTCTTACTTTCAATATATTCTGGTTTATCTATCTATTTTAATTAATACTTTCTATGTCCCATTTAAAATATTTTGGCTACTTCAAAGTTATAAAGATATTCTTTTATGTTACTACTTAAAATTTTCTTAAAGTTTATCTATATATACAATTTTTTTTTTTTGAGAGGGAGTCTCCCTCTGTTGCCCAGGCTGGAGTGCAGTGGCGCAGTCTCGGCTCACTGCAACCTCCTTCTCCCGGGTTCCTGTGACTCCCCTGCCTCAGCCTCCCAAGTAGCTGGAATTACAGGCGCCTGCCACCATGCCTGGCCAATTTTTTTTTTGTATTTTTAGTAGAGACAGGGTTTCACCATGTTGGCCAGGCTGGTCTCGAACTCCTGACCTCAAGCGATCCACCCACCTTGGCCTCCCAAAGTGCTGGGACTACAGGTGTGAGCTACCATGCCTGGCCTAGATTTACATTTTTAACCCATCTGGAATTGATTTTTGAATATAGTGTGAGGTTTACTTTTTATGACTTATTATATCTATATCTGTAGTTAAATCTCTATCATGTATCTATCTATATCCAGTTTGACACCATATTTTTTGAAAAAAAAAATTCTTATTCCACTGATCTGTGGTGTCCCTTTTTCATTAACCAAGTGTTTATATAGTCCAAATAATGCTAGGAATAATAATGCTATTTTAAAGACAATATCAGTCATAGACATTTTCAGCCATATTTAGTAGAGACAATATCAGTCATATTTAAAGAGACAAAGAGACAATATCAGTCATAGACATTTTCAGACATATTTAAAGGGACAATATCAGACATATTTAAAGAGACATATTTAAAGAGACAATATCAGTCATAGACATTTTCAGCCATATTTAGTAGTTCCAGTAATAGTGATGTTTTAACAGTAAATGTTAAGATGTTAAACACTGATAACATACTTTTAAATCTCTCTAGTATCAAAGTGACAATCTGATGAAAGATTTGAACTCTATTCACAGCAAAATGCATATTACACAAAAATTTTTGAATATAATTTTAAAGTTGTTTGTGAACATCTTATAGTGTGTGCATTCTGATTTATGAATCCCTGAGTTATAATATCTTATGAATAAATGATATAATTTTACTGTATAACGTGAAAATTATAATAACATCTTTCAGAAAGAATAATAAAGGAAGGAATAAATGATTTCTTGAGCTTACATTTGCATTTGTTAAGAAAAAACTTTGTGGTATAAGTATGTCATTCTGAATTACATGTGCTTTTTAACATATAGATATTGACTATGTTCTATGCAGCTAAAACACAGGAAAGAATGCTTAGCTTGTTGTCTAGTGAGAGAAATCACACTTTAATTAAACAGTAATTTATCTTTTTAAATGAAATTATACTAAATAACAGAAGTCATTTTAACAATATGCATGAATAAACTAACCTAAACAAATTTGTGGATATAAGGATGGATGGTGGACAAGAGTCAAAGAAGGTTTGCTTAAGGAAAGGACAGTTTAGTTGAAGTCTGAATCATGAATATCAGTTATTAGTCAAAGGGACCGGTAGAGAACATTTCAAGTAGAGTCAGCATCAAGTATAATTTCACAAGGTAGGCAAGCACGTGGTTAGTTTGAGAAGAAAAAAAGCTAGCCTGAGCTGGTGAAGCATAAAATGCAAAGGACAGATAGCATATGGCAGTGCTGGAGAAGGCAGGATTGTGCCTTTTCCTAAGAGCTCTGGGAGGTCCAGAGTACTAAGAGCTCCAGAGTACTGGAGAGGCAGCACTTTCAAGAGATGATAGTGAATGGCTTTGGTGGTATCAGAAGAGACAATAGAATGTGAAAGTTATTGACAAAGAGAAAATTTATAAGATTTAGTAATAGATTTGGTATATGGGAAGAAGAGAAGGGAGTTCTCCAGAATTATTTCTGAATTTTTAGTTTATATAACTGAATAAATGAATAAAATATGTTGAGATAGAAAAAAGCTGTAACACAATAAGTGGATAAGGTCTTTTTTTTTTTCTTGTGGATGGACAGAAATAGAGTGAAGACAGAAATCATGGAATTATTATAGTTGGGGATTTATTGAGTTTGGACTGGTTTTAAAACATCTACATGATGAAGTTGAGTTGACAATATGTAGATTACTCTAGAGATCAGGGACATGGTCTGGCTAGAAGGTATACATTTGGAAGTTAGTGAAATTTAGATGGCATTTGAGGCCAAGTATGGGAGAGATTGCCAACGGAGGCCCTGCAGGACATGTATTAAAAGAGTGATCTTTATCTTTCCTGGTCTAAGCTGGCTCTGTTTGAAATCAACTGATTAAATTTACTTTTTCTTGAGAGCAAATATATAATGACTCTCTTGGTCATTGATAATTTATCAAGATTGTTTAGTAGGCTAAGAGGCCTAAGTAGACTTCAGAAATGACGACTTTGGAAATATATTTTATCCAAATCATTATCAAACAGAAATGTCCTCTTCCTACCTGAAAACCAGAATTTTGTACTCTCAAGGGCTTATGATAATTATGGATTTTTTTGTGTGGGAAGATGTGTGTGTTTGTGTGTGTGTGCATGTAAGAGAGAAAGAGGGGGAAAGAGAGAGAATTAAGCTGGGTGTTAAACATGTGAATATTAGCTACACCACTTTGTCTTTAGCTTTTCTCCATCAAAATCTCACAATTTTATAAATAAGATTTAATGTAATAATATAGAAGCATTCAAAAGATTAGAATTTCAGAACTGGGAAAATAAGTCCTTAGAACACGGGCCATAAGATAAAATATGCTGTTCTTCGGGTTATTGTGGAGGAAGAGGTTCAGAACAAAGTCTGTTGTGTATCCGTGAGAATAGGTTACTGCAGTGATCTCGAAGCTGCCGAAAAAACAACATGGGACTACCTGACAGTTTTACATGAGGTCAATTCTGAACCTTACAGTGCCTGGCACAAAGTATTTTATTCACTGGGTAAGCATTATTGCAGTTTCTAAACCTTGACAATATTGACTTTTTGGGATGGATAATTCTTTGTTTTGTGCTATCTTGTGCATGGTTGCATGTTTAATAGTATCATTAATATCCCACTAGATGTCAGTCATACCACTACCCTAATATGACAACCAAAAGTGTCTCCAGATATTTATGGAGGAGGGTAGGGGCAAAATGCCACTGATTGAGAACCACTGATACACTGAATGAACAAGCATTTCCTTTCTGATGGATATTGGCTATTCTGAGTCCCTTTTGTCCTTCCCAACTATATCCAGGAGGATGGAAGGGTCTTAACTCTTGAACAGCAAGAGGGAGAAGGTCACCGATGGTCACCCTGTGGTCAGAGGCAGAGGTCGCAGATCAAGTCAGGTGCTGATGGGCACATTCAGTGAGGAGCCGTGAGCCAGGATTTGAGGCTGTGGATTGCCTCTTAGTCAGCTAGGGTTCATCCAGGGCACACATGCGTGCCTATTTAATGCCTTCTAGGCCTTATGAAAGAAGGTTTTCACAAGACGACAGTGGAACCCTTGTGAGATATCTTACAGATAGGCCAGAGATCAACTCTAGAGGTTAAAAGTTACCATTTAATTGACTCCTTTCTCTTTAGGTCAAATTACTTACAAAGAACAGTCTGAAAAACAAGGGAGTGAATCTGCCATCTCATGAGCATGACATTTCCTTTGAAAAGATAAAATTTACTGACCAAATAAGAAGTAGTTATGATCCTTCAGTTTGAATTTGCTTATGGATGTGACTGGTAATGTGAACTGATGTATTTCTAGTTTGGCTGGTCCTGTATACCCAATATTTCAGCAGGCATCTGCTGCACAACATTAAGTGTTATACCGTATTCAGTTGAAGCTGTAAGTCTTCATAGTACCTCTGCTTTACTCATGTATTTGTGCTGTAAGGCTTATATTGAAGCAGATAATGTATATGCCTGCAGGTTAAGGGTGGTTTCTTATAATAGCTCTCTCTGGAGGAAGAAAACGATGTGTTCTGCACCAGTATTTCTTCAGGTGTCTTTAAGCATAGCTAATATCAAGCATCTTTGCATAGTCTTAGAAAACACAGCGAAACTGCCTCCTGGTATGACATGCCATAGGACAGCAGCCAAGTAGAAATGTGTATTGTTATGACAATACAGGGATATAAAATCATGCTGGCTGCCAGCAGGAGTAGAAACCTAGTGACCTAAATGAACTCAACCAGAAATCCGTTAAACGATTTAATTTTTGGTACATCCAGCTGTTGATTTTATGGTGTCAGAGCAAAAGCAGTAGCAATATCAAAGGCAGCCATGAAAGCCAGAGAAGAATTAGTAAGAGGAGCTAACTGCTGTGACAAGTGAATATATGCCTGATATAAAGGGGCTAGCACAACTAGAACAATAATTTTGTGACAAGGCTGATTTATTCCCTGCTCAATGAAGAAAAGGATTTCCACAGATTGTTCATGTCAAAACATCAGACTATAACTGGTGTCTCAACATCTGAGGGCACTGTGATGCTCAACATTTTTTGCCTTTTGGAAAAACTAAAAACAAGTGAACAATGTACAGGTTCACATACAGGAGATCATGAGATCTTTTGTGTTAGAGAGGTTGGGCAGGGTACAAATGCTGCATAAAATAGAAATGGTAATGTGAAGGTATTACAGGGCTCACATTCACAATAAGAATACTAAATGTAGTAGAACTTATTCCAGGTGAACTCAGCTGTGTTATATTATTTGTATAGTAACAGAGAAACATGTATCTTTTTTCAATACTGTAATACAAACAATCTGTAATTCTAGTTAAAAAACTGTAAGTAAACAAAGACCAAGACCTTTGTACTAGTTCATTCTCATACTGCTATTAAGAAATACCCAAGACAAGGTAATTTATAAACACAAAGAAGTTTAATGGATTCACAGTTCTCCATTGCTGGGGAGTCCTCAGGAAACTTACAATGATGGCGAAAGATGAAGGAGAAACAAAGGCATGTCTTACATGGTGGCAGGTGGGAGCGCATGTGAGTGAGGGCAGGGGAAATGCCCTTTAGAAAACCATCAGATCTCTTGAGACTCAGTGACTATCACAAGAGCAGCATGGGGAAAACCACCCCCATGATTCAGTGATCTCCATCTAGTCTCTCTGCTTGACATGTGGGGATTATTGGAATTACAATTCAAGGTGAGATTTGGGTGGGGACACAGAGCAAAACCATATCACCCTTTATTTCAGAAAATAAAAAAATAGGCTTATGAAAGAGTCCCTCCACAATTCAAGGTATTGAGAGTAGAGGATTGTGGGATAAAATTCTGTAAAAGTCCTTTAACAGATTCATGGAAAGAGCCTTAAAAGATTCACAGGGCTTTTACTTTTTACTTTCTTTGATTTTCACTGAGAACATAACACAGGGAGAATCCAACTCTTTGAGTGTTGGGGGGACCATACTTTTGTTAGGATTGCAGTGAAAGAAGGCTAGAAATAAAAGGCTCATGTGATTATTATGGTGTCTTATTTTCAATGACTCTGAGAGGGGAAAGTAGCTGTCTTTGACTTTCACTAGCTATAACTGTAGAGAAGGCAAAAACAAGCAACGTATAAGCCACTAAACTCTGAAAAAGGGTTCATTTTTTTTTGCAAGCATAATTCTTATCAATTTTTGACCTAATTGTAGAAGAGATTTTTATAACAACTCTTTCCTTCTTTTACCATAAAGTCAGATAAACAGTTCTGAGGTGCACCTTCAACTTTTTGCCCTCTCCAACACCTGCCTAGGTTCTGGAGGTGGAAATGACCTTGGTCTCTGGTGATACATTCTAGTCCAAGCCTTTCTACTGGCCTTGGCTATATTCCAATGTATAAATGACAGTAACAGTAATAGTAATAGAAACAGTCTCAAGCATAGTCACTGGGGGACTTTTTTCGTTTATGAAGACTACACATTTTTCACTTCATTAATTATTTCTCCAAAGAAAGCCAGAACATTTATAGAAAAAATAAAATAAAAGATTTTTAGTTTGGGAAGTAGGGAGCAAAACTGGCTATGCACAATGATTAAGGATTATAGTGGTTAAGGTTGAGGAGACAGACTTTCTGGATTCAAATCGTGGCTTTGCCACTTTTATGAGATTGGGAAATGGGCTCCCAGTGAGAGCCACTCTGATCACTTGCCGTGCTATGTTGAAAAGGTTCTGAGGCTGCATTCAAACACAGAAGAGGATTGCTGTTGTTGATTAGCAATGTCTGGAATGGCCATGAAAAGGGGGATTGGCATCATTCAAGCCATCTATTTGTCATCCCTGGGCTGGAAGCAGTAACAGAATATTCAGTCAGTTTGAATGTGACATTTATCATCCATGAATTAATTTTACAAATCCTCCTAGCTGCTTAGATGGATCTTCTTTCCTCACTAATCTTTATGTACTCCCCCTGAAGATGCCCGTTCTCTTGAAATAATAACTATTCTATGGTCAAGTAGCTGCACTATTCTGTCAAAAGCAACAAGAACTGGTTTCTGAGAAGAAACGCCCCCACAGCATTATATTTATTTTAATCTGTTAAGGACAGAGTTGAAAATTTTTCTTAGAATCTTTACTATATCACTATCATAAATATCACATATTTAAGTAATGGCAGTAAAATATGAAGGAATAACAAAGAACATTTTAATAGTTTAGACCTTGGATTTGAATGAGCCAATATTTCCATATACTACTAGGCAACATAATCCTTTGTATATAGAATGGTATAAAACTGAGTATTGTATGTAGTTTCTCTCAAATTTGTTTTATTTTAGTGTTACTCTTTATGGCTCATTTCCAAAGGAAAAAAAATTAAATTAAGGAAAGATTAATGTTGTGAGGAGTTTTAAAATATTTTATTTCTGCATTGACTGATGTGCTGTTAACCTTGAATGGTATTGATCCATATTTAATAGACAAGTGGGTAGATTCTTTCTAAGAATATCTTGAGTTGAGGATTAGCAATTTTCAAAAGCAAATGTGTAGATAATCTCTTTCACATTGGCTGCAAATGTATTGCTCCAGGTGTTAACTGATGTATTAAAGAAAAATCAGTAAAAACAAATATGATCCTCTTTTTCCACAACCAAGATGACATTTCAATTTATAGGCCTATTGAGCATTTGAGAAAATACATATGCTTCTTTTTAAAATACTTTTTAACAGTAATACCTTGGATATGCTTACTTAAGCACTAAATAATTCCAAGGAAAATAACTAACTATTCTTATTTCCAAATGTTGCATCAAGTTACACATGCCCATATCTCATAAAGTTGTCTTTTACCACATGAAGATTTAAGACTGATGAGATATAAATTGCTGTTCTAAACTACATTTGTTATATTCAAGTGAATTCAGTTTACTTCTAAATCATAAAACTCTGCTTTCTTTTACATTTGGATCATCACATCTGTAGATGGAGAACTGCCCTGAAACAAATAAAGTTGACTTCCAGTGTGAACATGGCTGCAGAAGTCAGCAATTTCATCCTTCTCCTCCTGCAAATCATAACAAGAGCAATAAAGAGCATGGAAAACCAAGAAACAAAAACCCTACAAATTTCCTTTTCAATTGAACCAGGAGACAGCTATAATGTACATCCTTTAAAATATGTGTAGGAACTGCCAGGAGCATCTGAGATCTGGTGAAAGCCATGAAGAAGGAATTAAAGGGAAGAAGCACGCAGAGGAGAAAGAGGAGCCGGGGAAAACAGATTTCAGAAAATAGAAGCAAATACACACTTCCTGAAATGGCAAAAGCTTTGTCCTTGCCTTTCACAGTGTTGCTGAAACTAGGGGTCATCAGGCTAGAGACAGAAACCTTGCCAGACTCAGTTTGTCTCTGAGAAGGAAAGGAGGTGGGCCTGCATAGAGGGATACAATGCTAGCAGGAAGCAGTTTGCCTCTGTGCAGGCAGAGGGAACAGCCACAGAGCTGTCTGGTAGGTCATGAATGTCAACTTGGGGAAACTTCAGCCAAGAGACAGAAGTGAGCACTGAATATGTCTGCTTCTAGAGCAAAAATTAAAATGATTATGGGGATTAGAGTGATGGTATAGAATGTCAGTGTCAGTGGTTATAACAGAGGAGGAAAGATCTGCCGCTCACTGAGTACAAAAACACACACACACACAACACACACCTCCAATTCTAGTTGTAACATATCCTGGATTGTAAAACACATCTCAATTATAGAGATATTAATATGGAAAAATGGGCTTTGTCCATTTAATAATTGTGATAAGAGAAGAAAAAAGCATATGTTGTATTCAAAGGAAAATACAACATAGCTATTATTGAAAAATATTATAGGAAGAAAAATACTACCTAAAAATTCAGCATCATGGGTGTGCATAAATTATAAATCAATTGTAATGGTAAGACATCCAGCAAAACTACTGTGCTTTCTAAATATCAGGAGAGCTAAACATACTGTCTATACTAACATGTATACAAAATGTAAGTAGAATCAAATAACAAAGAAGTTTATATCTTGCTTATGTAATAGATCCATGTAGAGGTTACTGGTCAGTGGAGACTCTTCTAAGTGAGTGCAGCAATTCAGGCGTCTAGGCTTTTATATCCTAGGATTTAATCATCACCTGCTTGCAGCCAGCAAATAGGGAAGAACCACAGAGGAGATACAAACTCTTTTTAAAAGCCTGCCCCGAGAAAGATCTCATCACTTTCCCTCACTTTCCATTGGTTTGATCGCTCATATGGGCATTCCTAACTGCTAGGGAGACTGGTAAGTATAGAGTTGAATTAGGTAACTCAGGAAGAACAGGAGAGAGAATTTGGTGGCCGGTTTATCGTCTCTGTTACAGCCTTCAACTCAAAAAGGAAAAACGGGGATAGCAAATTAATTTGAGGAAAATTATAATAGAAAAAGACACAAATCAGGGATTAATGAATATAAAAAGAGAAATTATAGAACTAATAAACCCTCGAAGTGAGAAAAGTTGTATTTTCTGCTAATGTTTAAGTTAAAAATGAGTGAATAATTAAAAATATATGTTTGCATTGCTCGTATAAGCATATGACAAGGACATACACAACAAATAACAGTAGTAACTGTGTGTATTTAAAAGGACGGGAATTAGATGAGGGAACAAGGTGGAAGGCATCTTCTTATACATATTTCTATTTTCTTTCAGTTTTTCAACTATGTAAACAAATCACTTATTTAAAAAAAGCACAATAAAATATAAGCTAAATGAAAGCAATTAAGCAAAATTGAATTTGTAAACTTCAGCTCTGAGATTACTTTTCCTAACAAATTTTTAGGAGGAGAAAATATTTTTTACCAGGGGGCTTCTAAACAATCAGTTAATGATACAATATCATTATTAATGAGATAGAATACATAGCTGTGAGATGACTGCATAAAAACTTGAAAGCATAGATGATTTTCAGAGTGATATCATAGTAGTTAATGATATTTGGCACAGCAAATGGTGACTATGCTTCCGCAGTCTGGCCTTTGGTGGATTGTCTCCCTAGGGCAATGTTGAGAATTACTAGACTTTCAATTTCATATCTAGTTGACACATTGTGTGATGGGATTTTCCTGCTTTGTGGCAGTGAAAGTCTAGGAAATAGGAACCCCTGATCATGCTATTTTATCCCCCGAAGTGATTATAAGAAACTCCGTTGATGGCATAAAATATGCCTGATTAATTCTTATTTCCCCAGTATGTGAAAAATCTGAGGTTCTGAATCAATGCTAAATAATTAAAGTGAAACCTGGTGTTCAGGAGGCAATAATTCAACTGCAGGGTAAAGCCAACTCAGTGGGTCCTGTGGGAGATGGTAGAGAAATCCTAATTACTTATGACTACCTTTGGGTACACTATTTCCATGTTCCCCTTGAAATAAAGAGAGAAAATGTCTTGTAGTCAATATTAGAGCTTTCTATATCAGCTGGAGTTGCCTTATTATCAAGAGGGAATGAATGATTGAAGAATGAAGACTGATATCAAAGAGGCAGTCAATGGGTAAAAACGGGAGGAGTAGCAAGAAGTTGGCTAAACGTACTATCTAAATTGCTTCTTTACTTTGCACTCATCCTTGACCCTGGTTCTCCTTTTAAATATCTAAAGTTACTGAAGGAGAAGATTCTTCAAATAACCTGTTTTGAGTTTTGAGTTTATTTTCCCCCATCTTTGTTTTCTTTCTTATATAAGCAACAAGAGTTCCTTTTTAACTTTAACATCTTTAAAAAAAATGACCCAGCTGAGATGGGTCAGAGTGACAAATGAAAGAACAATTTTTACTGAAGGAAGTGAGTAGCTCAAAGTCAATATTCTCCAACAGACTGAGTGAAAGCATTCCTCCACAGCGTGGTCTTATGTGACCTATTCAGACATATCTGTTTGTGTAAGGTTAATTCCCTCGGACTACCCTTTGTTGACTCGCATGAGTGGTTGAGGAGGGACAGTCAAAACACATCCAAGTTTGTGGTCATGACTTCCATGTCTGGGAAAGTAGTACACAGACAGACATCACCGAGAATCCATGCTGTTTGAGGTCAAGGTAAAAGAATGTCTCTGCTTGGTTCTAAGCTTCTGGAGTGGTGATGTTGAGGAGGAATTTTCCTTTGTTTTAAAAGCTGCTGCTGAGTTTTGCATAGTTCTTTAGTTGATGAGGATAGTGGGAATAATTAGGGTAGCCATGCATCCTGGTTTGCCTGAAACAGTCATGGTTTATGCCTATTGTTGCAGCAAAATGATAAATAGCACTTTCTTTCATTCTCAAAAGTGTTTGGGTTTGGATGGTAAATTATACCATGTCCCAAGGAATTACCAATTCTAAGATTTTAGAAATTCTGTTTCTGAAAAATAGCAATAGCAAACAGTATGTGCATGTCCCTTTTCTTTTCTTTCTTTTTTTTTGAGTCAGAGTTTCGCTGTTGTCGCCCAGGCTGGAGTGCAGTGGCGTGATCTCGGCTCACTGCAACCTCCGCCTCCCTGGTTCAAGCAATTCTCCTGCCCCAACCTCCTAAGAAGCTGGGATTACAGGTACGTGCCACCACGCTGGGCTAATTTTTGTATTTTTAGTAGTGGCGGGGTTTTGCCATCTTGGCCAAGCTGGTCTCCAACTCCTGAACTCAGGTGATCCACCCACCTTGGCCTCCCAAAATACTGGGATTACAGGCGTGAGCCACCACACCCGCCGCATGTTCCTTTTCTCCAACAATCAGGTGAATGATTGGGTCCCTACTCTATATATTGGAATGAGAAGAGGGACCCCGCAGGTATATTTATTTAAGATCATGAATAGAGCAAGAAGAAACCTAGCACTGCATGTCTATATTTTCCAGTGAGTTTAGCTACCATATAGCACATAAAACAATTCAAGTTATTCGAGAATGTATATTTAAGAATTATTTTGAATAATATTTCTATGAAATCTATTTTAAACCAATGTGATGTAAAGTGTTTTCTTCTTTCGGAGCCTCCAAAGTAGGGTAGGTAAGAGAAGGGCACACAATTCGAGGGGCTATTGCTCTCAGGTTTGTGCAAATGCCAGCCAGCTTTGCACTTCTGTTTGTTGGAGAATATTAATTTGTGCTTTAAGACAAGTCTCGTGCTTTATCTATTCTAAGGAGGCTTGCTGAACTCTGCGATCTCTCACTATCCCCACCTCAAACTGGTATATTTCCCCTCATGTGTTCTTTGATGGTATCTTATGCAAACCACTGTTTCACTTTGTTGAAAGGGGTGTGTGTGTGCCTGTGTGTTTTGCTGTGTGTTTTGGTTCCTTGGGGTTAGAGATGAGATTGTATTCATTTTTACATCTCCAGCACGTATTCCTGCATCTAACACATGTCATGTGCTCAATATTTGTTGAACTATAAAAAGAAAATTAAAAACAAGTCATTGATTCAAAAACCTAATTAAAATTATTCTCAAAAAACATAATCACAGCCTCAGAGAATGTGTTCCAATAATAAGAATAATGATAATAATAAGCAATATTTTCTGACCTTCATAATTAAATGGTTTAAGTCAAAGTTTCGAGGTATGTAGTACTTGTATATAGGAGAAAGCCTGCAGAAATAATAAAATTTTCAGTGTTGCCATGAAACCTACAGAGATGGATTCTCATTGGGATATCTTCTGAACACTTCTTTCCACTGAGAAATAGCATAAAGTCGTCTTTATTGTGGCGTGTTGACTTCTGACTCATCTCAAATGAATAGACTAGACTTTTATTCCTCCCTTGCTCTGCTTCTTTTTCTGAAGAAAAATGCTAAGCCATTTTGGAGAAAAATTTAAGAACATGCCAAGTAAATGTGATAAAGTCCAGATACATACAAGGTCAATAAATCATTTCTGAACTCAGTTTTTGAGGGATCTGTAATGTCTACTGAATGAAAATATCTGTTCATTTCTATATTTGAAATATGACTAATTAGATGCATCAAAGCAATGTAAAATCAATCTAGATATATTTGGTAGGGAGAAGACTGGCTTAATTCAATTTTCAGTCTTTGATTAACATTTGAGTCTTTTCCCTTAATATAGAGACAGACAAGACACCATGTGAAACCAGAAGCTCAGAAATAAAAGAACACAAAAGAAGTTAGCTTTGAGGAGGTCTATAATCACCCCATATTAATATACTCTCACAACCCTAATGCACATTTTTAGCAATGAATCCATGACTAGGAGCTGAAGAAGAGAGTTGCATAATTATATATTATATTGAATGTGTTCAGGATGATTCAAGTGGAAGTGAATCACAAGGCCTCAATTATCCAGATTGACTCTCTTGATCAAAACTAATTTACTGGATAATTGTGCACTTCTCTATCCCTTTGGCCTGATAAGCTCTCATCGAGTTAGGGGATGGGGAGCCAAATTGTACTTATTATTTTTTCACGAGTGGCTCTTTCTTCCTTGGTCTCAGATTTGAATATGAACACTTGGCTTCAACTAAGACCTCTCTGGACTTACAAGATAACTGGGAACTATTGGGTTTTGTTTACCAGGTGGATTTTTCTGAGTTTTGTCCAACTCTGGTGGGGATGATCTTCTGGGTCTGTTGTTTGCTGATGCTCACTGCTGCATTATGCATGATTCCTGACTGTTCCTTGTCTGAATAAGCTGTACAATGCTTTGCTGATTATTTCCCATTTGTACTCAGCCAGTGATTTTTGACAACATTTACACCTAAGTATAATTTTTTTCCATAATATTAACACCCAACTTTCATGGTAAGGTATCAAGGATGAGAAACATATGTCATATACTTGTGTATAATGTTTAAATATTTAAAGCATCAAAAACTAAAAAGTTACATGGAAATCTTCCTTCACCAAAATCACACACTGTATGTATTTTTTCAGTAGTATGAAGCTTTTATAACATTGATTTATTATATCGCAAGTAAATGCAAAACCGGAACTTGGAGAACAAGGCCTTACACTAAATATTTATAGTTTGAAAATAAATTTTCTCATTAGTTTTGCCATTTGAAACATTAATTATACTAGGGGAATATGAATTGCTTTTCATTCCTTATATATCACCAACTTCAGAAGATATAAAATCTTTATTTACTAATTTATTTGAATAACACCACAGATCCTCATATCTCGGTATTAGAATGTATAAACGTATCAGAGTAAGACATGACAGATATGTATGCAGTTCCCCATGTATAATAGGAGCTATATGTGTTAGGGAAAAGTAGATGGGAGATAAAAATTTGAGAAGTGGCTTCTATTTTCAAATCTGCCATTGCATCACATCATGACTTTACTCGACACACATAAAATGGTGATTATATCTGCCCTACCCACTGCAGAGGATTTTGTGATGATCAAATAAAATAATATTTGTGAAGGTGCATTGTAAACTATGAGATATTTTATATATATTTAGGCATTATTATTTATTAGGTCTTGGCACTATGCAGTTGAGCCCACAACAATTATGGGATCATAAATTTCCAAGTATCTATTGAAAAAGCCTCCAGTGAAAAAAATCTCAACTCTTTTCTTTGATATGATAAGGCTAAGAATTGGGAGGAAGCTTAGAAAATTTAAAAAGTCATTGCCTCAAGAACATACACATTAAAAAGACAAAGGAAAAGATGGGTATCTTGAAAGTTAGTTCAGCAGGTTAGGGGGAAAGCTGTGTGAGTCATCTAACCAAATTATGTAGACTAGGTTATAGCGATTCTCTGGATGCTCACAAAAATATGCATAATGACTATTTAGATGTAGGGATAAGGTAAATTCAATGAGGTACTATCAAGGCTGTGAATTTCTGCATACTTTGGAGGGAAAGCGAGAACAAAAGCTCAGATTGTCTTTTAGCCTATAGAGATTAAGTGAAAAAAATCAATATCAAAGAAGTAGTGATGTTGAGATGAAGGAAGAAGCACCTCTTCATGTACATTCTCCTCTTTGTTGTGAAAAAAGTTGTACTTTTATAGGAATATTCTCCATTTTTTTAATATATGGAAGGTTCTTATATTTTTCAATGTAGACTCTAGAAATATTTTTTTTGTATAATAGTGCCACTTGATGAATTGCTAAAAGGCTTCCTAACAGAAATTATTAACACAAATGGATTAAGATTTTTCTATAATCATTATAATCTTTTTCTGTAAGTGCACTTTTAATAAATCTGATTTAATAACTGGATTTCCATAAAATTGCCATCTTATAACCCTGTTATATTTTCTGCAGTTGCTCAGTGTGCCAGATTCCATTGCAAATACTTCCAAAGAGTGAATATAAATTCAGAGTGACAGTAAACATTTTGGGCATATGTTAAACCAGGAAAATTGATTCTTGACTGGTGCTACTTAACCCTGATTGGTATCTTGTAAACCTGTGCTACAACACTGGAGGAAGAGCACCTTTCAAACAAATTGTTTTCCTACAGACCAGCAGGGTGCCTAGGGTTCTAGGGTATATGTGTCTTACTTCAACATAGGCAATATTTAGAAAACCTTCTGGTTTAATGAGTCATCTTTTTAGGTACAATCCTAAGTTTATTAATGTGTAGGTAACAATTTACTTTCTTCCCACTATCCTCTTACTGGTATTTTACAGTAATGCCCAGAGTTATGTTAATAGGAAACATGGAAAAGTGACTTAGGAATGGAAGAACCCCAACATTCCCTATTGATGAGTGATATAAGGAAGTGAGCATTTCTTCCCACTATCCTCTTACTGGTATTTTACAGTAATGCCCAGTGTTATGTTAATAGGAAACACGGAAAAGTGACTTAGAAATGGAAAAACCCCAGCATTCCCTATTGATGAGTGATATAAGGAAGTGAGCATTTCTAATTGGGTATCTAGTGGGACTAAACCCTCCTATGGTAGACACTGAGAAGAGTATAAAGAAAGGTGAGTCCTCTCCTTTCTGAACTTAGAATTGTAATGGATAAAGAACTACTCCTGATAACTAGGATAATAATATTTTTAAAACTTTGCATGTGTGATTGTGGAGGCGGGTGCCAATCTTCTAAATTTCACAACAGCTTATTAAAACAAGAATTAGCTTAGTGCTTCTTTATTCTCAGTCAGTTCAAAACTCATTATTGGTTCTTCTCCCACCTTTTGCTTTGTGGTACCTTGACATGTTATTCCAGGAGAAGGTTAATTTCATGTAGATCACTCAGTCAATGTCCATGACATATTAGTCATCTTCATTCAGTGATTAAGGATTCAAAAGCCTGGAGACAAATGCCAAATGCCTTTTTCACTTAACAATATAGACCAAATACTTCAAACTAATTAAACATTCTCATGAGTAATATCTGTCTGCCCTAAGTCAGAAATATGCAGCACAGTTATTTCAATTATCTTGTTCTCTTCCGTGTTTTCTTTGGTTTCTTGGTCTGCCTCCATCATTACCCCAATCTATTCAATCTGCTAAAGGGTGTATCCCATTGTTTAAAAAGGGCTTTTGTTTTTAGGCGCTATTGCTCTAGTAATGGATTAAAAGTATACTATATTTTTGCAGGTAATATGGATGGAGAATTTAGGTTTAAAGCCGCCTGTGATGTAAGGTTGTGACATGTGTTTACGGTGTGCTTAAAGCATCCTCAGTGGCAACTGAGTTTAGGAAATCAGATATTGAAGCATGCATTGATTCTAATTAAGAGAAAACTGATCACATAGCTTCATTCCTACAATTAGCCACGATTTTTTTTCTTTAAAGTATATTTTGGCAGTGTAACAGAATTAAATGAACTCCTGTGGTCTCTCAACCGTAAAGTATAATGGCTTTTTAGAAATCAATGCAGAGGTCGCTAGTCTTGCAGCCCCAAACCAAAATATTTAACTGTATAGTCATATGGCTAGTTAATGTGCATATGGAGATTTTCAATCATTTTTGGATTTTTTAAATTAACTTGAAGTTTTACTTTAAAATAGAGCTGAAATATTATTGTATGGAAAATAGACCAGGCCGCCCCAAATAAATAATAATTTGGTAGTTATCTGTGTAAGTGCACATTATTTAGATTTAGAGAGATATTTTTAGAAAATTCAAGCCTCATTCTGCTCATACCGCTGACCATACTTTCATATATATTAGTGGTATGAATCTAGACTAATGAAATTCAATTAATTTCCAGGTCTTTACTCTGCGCTCCCCAAAACGCACAAAACTCATTTTATTTTTTAAAAATAACAAGTTAGTTCTAGTTTAGTTTGAAACATAGAATTCAATTGCATTTTTTTTTTTTACCTATTTCAGTTTACTTTTTCCAGTACGCTATATTTAGTTGAAGATTATTAATAGAAATGTATACTTTCAAGTAGACACTGCCAACTATAATGGTAAGAAAAGGAGGTAAATCAAACCTGAATTTATTGTAGCTTGAATTCATTGTAGAAGCAGGTTCTAACAGATACGTACGTGATCATCAATGATGGCAGAGGGAAAGGCATAAGGGAGATAGAACAGCTTGGGATGTGGGAGAATTAATTTAGTTAGTCGGCATTTAATTTTTTCCCCCTGAGCGTCTCAGTATCTTTTTAACACAGCAATTTGTAATCTTAGTTTAAACACTCGCAGTTTTGAAGCTCTAATTATAGTTTATATAATTCATATTTTCCAAAGAACAGTTTCTTTTTACGTAGAAACATTTGCATATTTCTTTCAGATGTTTAAATATTTCAGCATTCATAATAGGAAAAAAAATCCTTATGATAGCCTTATAATAGCTTTGTTGAAGGGATTGGAAACTACGTATTAGAAGTTAAAAAACCCCTAATTTTGCAATTTGACTACATCATTTTTAGTGGGTTTTCATTACTATAAAATGTATTTAAGTGGAAATGTATATTTTCAGGCAGAAAAGCAACAATAATCATAACACATTGTATTAAGTTCAGAAATAATAACAATTATGGATATTTGACAACCTGAAAATTGCCTATTGCTTATAATTTCATTTTACAGTTTTCACGAAGGAAAACTCCAAATCTATTCTTTGGGACTTTGCTAGGAGACATTTGATCCTTCAGTGTCAAGCTATTTTACATTTTTGCTCCTTTTACTCTGCTGTAGAATTACTCTACTCAAGAGGAATAGACAAGCTTCTGGAAATCACAAGAGTGGCAACTGTCAGTGGAGGTAAAACAATATATATCCCATAATTCATGGGTTGACCAAAGCTAGGCCTTTGCTCCTTTAGGAAGAATTACGTTTTATTTATAAGTTAGTTATCTGTCAAGTGGGAAAGATAAAAAATTTCATTCTCTCTAGCACTTTTCATGGACATGTCATCCCAAGGTGTTAGTCTACTGATTTATAAGAGGCCTGTAAAAATAGAAGGTGGCTTGTGCAAATCACTTCGATGTTTCAAAGAAAAATAAATAGGTTAGCTGAATTATTCAAAGACATCTTACTCTTGATTGCATGTGATGATAAGAGCTAATTAATCCATGGATGTATCTGAGCTATCTTTAATTCCATCAAAATTATTTTCAATATCACCATAACCAGTAAACATTTCTTGGTGTCTTATATGCATGAAGTATGTATGAATGTATTTAAAGAATATATGCCTGTGGATAGATACACGTAACATATATAAAGCCCTGACACTGAAGAGGTAAATACACAACCCCTACCTTCAAAAAGCCTCAGATCTAGTCTTTACTTTTTGTGTATTTACAGCTAGTACAGTCTGCAAATCAAGTTCAGCATAATCTGAGAAGCACCCTAGAATGGAAGGTAGTTGAAGGCATGAATTCTGAAGCCAAATTGGCTCAGTTCAAATTCCAGCTGGGTCTTCCTAACTGGGGATCTCTGAGCAAGTTATTTAAGCTGTCTGTGACTCAGTTCTTTATCTGCGAAATTGGGATTGTAATAATACTTACCTCATAGGGCTACTAGAAAGATTAAATGAGTTGATATTTACAAAACACCTAGCAGCTGGCATATAGCAAGTGTTATGTAAATGAAAGATGCTCAATGGATATTGTAAAATGGGATTATACTTTTCAGTAGATGGAAAGATCTCTTGGAGATGGTTCCAGTGACCTGGAGGAGACAAGATTTGAGTTAGATCTTGAAGGCAGAAGAGAAGCAGAAAGATAGAGGAGGACTTTTCAGATGAATAGGGTGAAATATGCTGTCCTACTGGTGCAGGCTTGATCTCAAGGCAAATACATTTTTGGCAGCAAACATACAAAGAACGGGAGAATGCTGGAGTTGAGGCTGCAGAAACTGGCCCTGCAACAGGATTTACCTCTGGGTAGAATGAGTATCAGTGAAACTCTAAATCCAAGGGTGTGGCATGGAGAACATGAACCTATTTAGAGGTGAGTCTGATGTCTAAGAAGAAAGTTAACTCAGTTTTCCAGGCAGTTGTGCTGTTCACTGATCACAGATGTCAGCTTTTTGTTTCAGGATGATCAATCCACTTTGGAACAAGACCAGCTGTTCACCTTGCATCCTCTTCTAAATTACCAATGAGTTGTGAAGCTGGCACCCACCAAAAGACAAACTGGGCACACCAGACCTCATCATGGCAAGGTGCTCACTCTGTCTCGCTCTGTTTCCCCACATGGCTTTACCTACCAGCTCATTTCCTAGTACCTAATTAGCTCCTGAATGCCTCCATTTCTTTGGCAGTTTTTGGCTCCATTTACTGCCCCTTCTCTCTCCATGTTAGTGCTCTCTTTGGCACAGCTGACATTCATTTATTCCAGGTGACACCTCTGCCCAGCTGAGCTCCCATCTGTAGATCCCCACCACATAGATTTATCTCAGCCCACCTTAGGTGGAGTCCAAGCCCAGCAGCTATGGATGAGGGAATTGGGACCCAGGAGCCCAGCCTGCCTTAGATGGATGCTGACAAGAGTTGGGCCATGGATCAGAGCCCCAGCCAAGAAAGCCAGAGCTCAGAGCAGAACTCTAGTATTAACAAGCAAGTAGAACTCAAACAAAAGATTGATGTGGAAGCTTTGTCACATGATCATCACTGTAAAAGGCCCAAGAAGGCTGAACTTTAGGATCCCACAGTAGAGGCTCATTTTACATGAAGAGCTCTTTTATTCCCAACCCACTTACAGTCATATAAGGGATTGTCCATATTTAGTTCTGGCACTAGGAAGGGCTGATACTCCCAGACTGAGGATTTTCTGAATAACCATAAGGGCCTGGGAAAAGCAAAGGCTGAGGAAGGTTTATAAACAAAAGTGTAGAGGAATATGCCTTCCTATGTGCTTCTGAGAAATAAACAGAATTGCAGCACAGGGCAGAGTTGACGAGTACTGGGAAATGTTTAGGGCCAAGAATAGCAGGCTTTTAACGCCAGGTAAGGGGTTTGGGTTGCTTTTTGGGCAGGGGAATTGCTGAATATTTTGAGCCTTGATGTGTCTGGAGATTAGCTGGCAGTTGTCTGTGAGCTGAAATACAGCAACAGAGGAAGAGATGAGTCCAATTATGACATTCTTTATTCACAGAGACAACACTCTGAGTTTTAGCTTTTCAATGTCTGACATTTAGTAGGTACTTAATAAATATTTATGTAATGAAAGAATAAAGTAATTAGTTATAGGCTCCTTGAGTTAGATAAATTCAAGATCAACTAATCTAATCCTTTATTTGTTGTATCAAGTGATCTGACAGCTTGTCTGAATATTTCTTGTCATATGGAAAATTCAGTATATATCTAGGCAGCACATTTCATTTGGCATGGTGGCATTTTTCTACTACTAAGAAAGTTTCTACTTATAATGAGCTGAAAGAGGACCTAATTTTTTCTTTCCCTTGCATGTAATAACCATACATAGGTCACAGGCCTCTGGAGTCATATAAAATACCCATCGCTGTCTCATAGAGGTCATTCATACTCCAGGAGGCTGTGCCAATATTCTTGGTATATACCCCATTAGCACCTGCAACTCTGTGTTTGAAGTACTTACTGCACCAGCCATTAATTATTAGCATCTATGATGAGAATATCACTGCTGAATCCCCAGTGCTTAGCACAGCCCTGACACAGAGTAAATGTTCTATAAATACTCATCTACTGCACAATTTTCTATTTATATTCTATAGTATACAACGGACTATTCTAGATATTGGTGTTGCAGCAATAAAATAAAACAGATGAAGACTCTTCGTGCATGATATTTCCGTTGGCAGGAGGGATGTGGGGAGGAGGGAGATAGACAACACCCACATAAACAAGTGATATAAAATATGTTAGTGGTCATAAATATAATGACAAAAATAACACCATGTAAGGAGACAGGGTTGAGGGATGCTACTTTAGATACAGTGTTTAGGGAGGATTCTTCAGGGAAGGACATTTGAGCAGAAAGTGGCATAAAACCCAGGGGCAAAACAGGGAGCTGCCTAGATATCTCGGAGAGGACATTCTAGACTAACAGTAAACAGAGATTGAACTGAATTGAATTCCTCGTTCTCACAGAGATCGTGATATCTATTACTGAGCCCAATATTTTATAATTTTCCAAAAATGATTGATAAAGAAAGAGTGAAGAGTAAGTTTGTTGTTTGGCTGATAAAACCTTTTTTTTTTTTGAAATTGGAATGAAATTGTCATAGGATTTGAACACACATGGAAGCAGATCTGGGTTTTGTAGAGGCCGAAGCATGCACAGTTTTGAAAGTTTTATATAAGAAGACATGCACAAACTTTTATTTTTACAAATTTTACAAAACATATGACTTAGTGTACACATTGCTAGGGCCTCAAAAAGTGAGAGACCTGAAAATTTCAGCTTCATTAGCTTTGTGGCACATCCACCTCTGGGCTCACTATGCATCTGAACAGAAAAGAAATTGTTACTCTTTCTATTGCCTCTTCTGTTTATGACCTAATAAGGAAATGGCAGTTTGAGGTTAACACAGTGGTTTTTCTAGGCAAGCACCTAATTAATAATTGTACAATTCCATTCCAGCACGAGGAAACCAGGCCATTTTGGTGATGTGGATAAAGCACTTGGGTGAGATTCAAGGGTCCTAATTTTAGTCCTGTCATTTGTAAGCTACGGGAACAAAGTACAAGCCAACCAACCAATCTGCCACTCTCCCCCCTCTTCATTTGAAAGGGTTGAATTAGATCAGTGCTTCACTGGCCAGCTTTAAGATATTTATTATATTTAAATATCACCTATACTATGCTTTACTTTGTATTTTCAGAGAATCATTCACATTTTTTTCTGAAATCTATTTAAAGATCTTTAATGCGATTAAAGATCACATTAATACATCACATCACTATTGACACTGGAAATAATTAATGGATACTAGAAATTTGGCAAATACATTTGATAAAGGCTTAACAATATTATTAGACTCTGGCTACATTGCTAGCTTGCAGAAGTCTTTCAGACCAAAGACTTTCTCTATTTATATTGTAAAGAGAGACGATTAAGTGTCAAGCTGCTGCTAAAGCCATATCTCTACCAAATGGAGTCTTTTTCATGATGTATTCAATAAATTAATAGAGAATTACAAATAAATAATATTGGTAAATAAACATATTATTTTGCTTTTTAAGGTTGCTTAATGCCACTCTGTGTATCACCTAAAATAATTTTGTTGACTACGTACATCCACAGTTGGAGATAAACTAGATTATATAACCTTGTTTGGGGTTCAAAATTTTTCTCTTAAATTTCCATTAAGCAAGAGTCAGTAAACTATAGCCTGCATGTCAAATCCAAGTCACTCTCTGTTTATATAAATAAAGTTTTATTGAAACACAGCAACACTCATTTGTTTGTGTATTCTCTAGTGTTGCTTTCACACTACTATGGTAGAGTAGTTCTAAAGGAAATGGTAAAGGCTGTTAAAATATGTACTATTAGATCTTTATCAAAGAAGTGTGCTTACTTCTGCATTAAAAAAGAGTGTGACTTAGGTGGCTTCATGGTTTTAGTACCTCCTGTGCCAAACACTGCAGAGGCTCAATCAGTAAAAAAAAATGTAAAAGTAAATTGTCTACACTTGCATATCTAATGGACATCTCAGACTGAACAAGTGCAATAAGCGTGACTGATCTCCATGGCCAAACCTTGTCTATCTACAGTTCTTTCATTGTTAAGGTGGAAAGCCTTGGAGTCATCCTTTACCCTTTAGTTTTCTTGAATCCACATTCAATCCATTGGGAGACTCTTGGCTGTACCTTCCAAACAGATCCAGAATCTGAGCACTTCTCACTCCATCCAATGCTACCATCCTTGTTAAAGCTACTGTCATGTCTGCATTGGATGACTGCCATTGCCTCTTGGTCTCCCTGCTTCCATCCTTGAATCTGCAATCTAAGTTTAACATAACACATAGGCAAATCATTAGACTTCTCTCCTCAAAAACCTTTCACTCTCTTAAGAGTAAAATCTAAAGTCCCAAAGAATTTACAGAACTCAGTGTGACGTGGTCCCCTTTATCTCCCTTGTTGCACTGTGTAATGATCTTCCCTCAGTCCCGCTGCCCCAGCATATCAGTCACACTCCTTGCTGGCTGTTTCCTCCACCTGAACTGCTCCTCTTTTCATATACACTTGCCTCAGTTTGTCACTTCCTTCAGGTTTTTTTTTTTTGAGACAGGATCTCACTCTGTTGCCAAGGCTATAGTGCAGTGGTGCAATCACAGCTCACTGCAGCCTTGACCTCCTGGGCTCAAGTGATCCTCCCACTTTAGCCACCAGAGTAGCTGGGACTACAGGCATACACCATCACACCCGGTTAATTTTTATACTTTTTGTAGATATGGGGGTCTAACTATGTTCCCAGGCTGGTCTTGAGCTCCTGAGCTCAAGCAATCTGCCCGTCTTGGCCTCCGAAAGTGCTGGGATTATTGGTGTGAGCCATTGCATTTGGGCTTACATCTTCATTAGTAGTGACTGCAAAACCATCACATTTGACTTGAAATTAATCATCCCAAACCTCAATAATCTCTGGAAATCTTTCTGAGATTTTCTGGTAAATTCTCTCTTCTCTCTCTCTCTTTCTTTCCCAGATGACTATTTTATTGCTTCATTTTGCTTCATTTTATTGCTAGTTGCTTATCGATATCCTTTCGCTACTTCCTCAGCACTAATTATGCCACGATTTTGTTTAAGGCAGCCAAATGTGTTACCAAACTTGTGTATTTCTCAGCCTCTCTTCCCAGAATCAGTGGCCATGTGACTATTTGAGCTAATATTACACATATAGAAATCTAGACGTTTCTGGGCAAGTTATTTACATGCCCTCCTTCCTGATTCTGGAACAAAGACATAATGGCTGAGGCTGAAGCAGCCATCCTGCAACTATAGAAAAAATCCAAAATCATGCTAGGATACCCATAACCAAACACATTTGTAACGGATACACTTTTCTTCTTTCCCTAAATTTCCTACCTCATTCACACTCCCTTCTCTTCAAACTAATCATTTGCTGAAAACAATAGAAGCTGTCCATAGATTTCCTCATTTACTGTGATCTCATCAGCAGGCCTGACTCTTTATGTATCTGTCATCTCTTGCTTTCCTACGATGAGGCAGGCTCTGTCCTCCTCCAATCAAAGGCCAACCCCTTATGCATTTCACATCCTCTTCTCAAGGACTTTGGGCACTCCCATTATCCACTCTAGCTTTTTAAATTAGCCTTATTATCTCTGCCTAATAATTTCTACCAGAAAACATCTCTAGAAACACTTATATTAAAATAAATAAATCCTATACAATACAGGCATCAACCCCAGTTCCCTGCTCCCTAAAGTAGATAAGCTTATAAAAACCCAAAGCTGTCTTCACATATTTCATCTATTTATTTATTTTCATTCACCAATCACCCCATTTAAATTTGGCTTCTAGTTCCATAATTCCAGTGAAACTTAATGTCAAGATAATCATTAACCTCCAGGTTGCCAAATCCTGTCATCTGATTCTTTATCCTCCTCATATTTGATCTTTTGGCAACATTTAACTTGGTTTACCATTTTTTTCACCTTGAAACACTTCTATTTTTTAGGTTTAAGACACTGTATTCTCCTGGTTTTCACCTTATTTACCTGGTCACTTCATTTTAGTCAGGATTTTTGGCTACCTCTTTTTTATAACACATTTACAAATTAGCATTTTTTTATAGCACTTTTCCAGGTCTTCTTTTTTTCTGTCTAAACTGTACACTTAGATGATGCCGTCTAGTTTCCAAAATGTCAGTACTATCTTTATAGCCAAAAAAAAAAAAAAAAATGCCAATTAAATGTTTCTGGTTCAAATTCTCTTCCAAGATTAGGACAAGTCTTAATGGCATCTTCACATCTGTGTCTCTTGGGAATGTCAAAAGTAACATGGCTGTCTTTGTCCATTTGGGCTGCCATAAAAATACCTTAGACTGGGTAATTTATAAGTAACAGAAATTTATTGCACACTTTTCTGGAAGCTAGGAAGTCCAAGATACAGGATGCCAGCAGATTTAGTGTTTGGTGAGGGCCAGTTTCTCATAGATGGTGACCTCTATGTGTCCTTACTTGGTAGAAAGGCAAAAACAAGCTAACAAGCTCCCTCAGGCCATTTTCATAAGGAGGCTAAGGTCCAACCTTAACGTCTCCCAAAGGTCCGCATCCTAATAGCATCATCTTGGGGGTTAGGTTTTGACATCTGAATTTGAGGAGAAGGTACGTATATTCAGACCATAGCAGTAGCCAAAAGTTAACTCTTGATTTATCTTTCAGAATCGAATGTTTCCTAAATATTTCTTATCTGAGCAAATGGCACCAGTATTCCCTCATTTGTTCAGTCCCTGGTTCCTCTCTCTTTCTTATCTCCCACATTCAATCCACCTGCCAGTCCTATTGGTTTTACTTCTAATACATACCTTGAAATAATTTACTTTTGTACCTTAACTTTAGTCTCGGTCCTCTTCCTTCCTTGCTTAGATGACTGTGTCTCTGGTTTGAATTCTGCCTTTTATGGCTCCCTTCTCACAAAAGTCATCTTTTCATAGCATACATATGATATTACCACTTCCATTTATTCAATGCATCTCCAATTGCACTAAGCCTACAATTATTTTTTTAATGTAATTTAATTTTAAGTTCTGAGATACATATACAGGATGTGCAGGTTTGTTACATAGCTAAACATGTGCCATGGTGGTTTGCTGCACCTACCAACCCATTATCTAGATAGCCCTGCATGCTATTTATCCTAACGCTCTCCCTCCCCACCCCCTGACAGACCCCAGTGTGTGTTGTTCCCCTCCTTGTGTCCATGTGTTCTCATAGTGAGAACATATGGTATTTGGTTTTCCATTCCTGTGTTAGTTTGCTGAGGACAATAGCTTCCAGCTCCATTCATGTCCCTGCAAAGGACATGATCTCATTCCTTTTAATGGCTGCATAGTATTCCATAGTGTATATGTACCACTTTTCTTTAACCAGTCTATCATTGATGGGCATTTGGGTTGATTCTATGTCTTTGCTATTGTGAATAGTGCTGCAGTGAACATATGCATGCATGTATCTGTGTAATAGAATGATTTATATTCCTTTGGGAATATACTCAGTAATGGGATTGCCAGGTCAAATGGTATTTCTGGTTCCAGGTCTTTGAGGAATTGCCACACTGTCTTCCCCAATGGTTGAACTAATTTACATTCCCATAAAGAGTGTAAAAGCATTCCCATTTCTCCACAGCCTCACCAGTATCTGTTATTTCTTGACTTTTTAATAATCACTATTCTGACTGGCATGAGATGGTATCTCATTGTGGTTTTGATTTGCATTTCTCTAATGATCAGTGATGTTGAGCTTTTCTTCATATGTTTATTGATGACATAAATATCTTCTTTTGAGAAGTGTCTGTTCACGTCCTTTGCTCACTTTTTAATGGAGTTGTTTTTTTCTTGTAAATTTGCTTAAGTTCCTTGTAGATTCTGGATATTAGATTTTTGTCATATGGATATATTGCAAATTTTTCTCCCATTCTGCAGGTTATCTGTTCACTTTGATGTTGGTTCTTTTGCTGTGCAGAAGCTCTTTAGTTTAATTAGATCTGATTTGTCGAATTTTGCTTTTGTTGCAATTGCGTTAGACGTTTTCATCATGAAATCTTTCCCATGCCTATGTCCTGAATGGTATTGCCTAGATTTTTGTCTAGGGTTTTTATAATTTTGGGTTTTATATTTAAGTATTTAATCCATCTTAAGTTAATTTTTGAATAGGGTATAAGGAAAGGATCTGGTTTCAGTTATCCGCATATGTCTAGCTAGGTTTCCTAGTACCATTTATTAAATAGGGAATTCTTTCCCCATTGCTTGTTTTTGTCACATTTGTCAAAGGTCAGATGGCTGTAGATGTGTGGTCTTATTTCTGAGATCTCTATTCTGTTCCATTGGTCTATTTGTCTGTTTTTGTAAAAGTACCATGCTGTTTTGGTTACTGTAGCCTTGTAGTGTAGTTTGAAATCAGGTAGCACAATGCCTGCAGCTTTGTTCTTTTTGCTTAGGATTGTCTTGGCTACACAGGATCTTTTTTGGTTCCATACGAATTTTAAAGTAGATTTTTTTTTAATTCTGCAAATTAAAAAAAAAATGGTAATTGAATGGGAATAGCATTGAATCTATAAATTACTTAAGGCAATATGGCCATTTTTGTGATATTGATTCTTCCTATACATGAGCATGGAATGTTTTTCCACTTGTTTGTGTCCTCTCTGTTTTCCTTGAGCAGTGGTTTGTAGTTCTCACTGAAGAGGCCCTTCACTTCCCTTGTTAGCTGTATTCCTACGATAGCTATATTCATGTTATTTTATTCTCTTTGTAGCAATTGTGAATGGCAGTTTATTCATGATTTGGTTCTCTGCTTATTGTTGGTGTATAGGAATGCTTGTAATTTTTGCACATTGATTTTGTATCCTGAGACTTTGCTGAAGTTGCTTATCAGCTTAAAGAGCTTTTGGGCTGAGGTTTTCTACATATAGGATCATGTCATCTGCAAACAGAGACAGTTTGACTTCCTCTCTTCCTATTTGAGTACACTTTATTTCTTTCTCTTGCCTGACTTCCCTGGCCAGGACTTCCAATACTATTTTGAATAGGGGTGGTGAGAGAAGGCTTCCTTTTCTTGTGCCGATTTTCAGTGGGAATGCTTCAAGCTTTTGCACATTCAGTATGATATTGGCTGTGGGTTTGTCACAAATGGCTCTTATTATTTTGAGATATGTTCCATTAATATCTAGTTTATTGAGAGTTTCTAACATGAAGGGATGTTGAATTTTATGGAAGGACTTTTCTGCATCTATTGAGGAAGCTTACAATTGTTGCATCTAATAAGCCCCTGTTAGTCCCAACATCCTGACCTCCTGCTGTTTTTCTGCTTTATCTGCACTGGCTTCATGACTGTTCTGGAAATCCTCCAAAGTCTGTCTGACTTCAGGGCTTTTGCCAAAACAATCCCTCCTAGGGGACCTTCACAAGACCCAGTTTAGGGCCTTTGCATGCACAATCTTCCCACCTCTTTTCAAAATTGTCTCCTCATCCATCAGGTTTAGGTAAATATTTTCCTTCTTAATGTCTTCTTTTCCAATCTTTTAAAGTATTGCTTCCCCTCCCAATTCAGCATTTATTTGCATCATGGAAACTTACTCATTTATTTTCTGGCACTTATACACATTTTTAATAATATTATTTATTTGTTGATTATTTTTATTGTATGCTTTTCCCATTGTACTGAGAAGTATTCATGAAAGCAGAGATCATGTTTTACTTGTCAAGGTGTGCTGGGGTTTCAACCTAGTGCATGGCATTTGATTATATTTGTGAATTAATAAATATATTTGAATCATTAAATGACTGCATGTTTTCATAGAAAAGACATAACTGGTTAGTTGTATACTAAGTGATAAGACTCAGATGACTGTTACTGGGCTTTCTAGATTTAATATAGGGCATCCCATTTTAGTTAGTACAATTTAAATTCTGAGTATCCTGCCTAGAATTAATTAATCCTTCTAACATTGGCTTGGAATTTTTAAACAAAATAACCTGAAATCAAAGATTATACATACAAATTTCCTCCTCTATTTTAACTCTGCTCTTAAATCAAATGTGTTCCTTTTAGTGTCTGGAGACTTTTTGAACACATTTGTCTACACTCATCTCTCCTCTCAACTCTCACAGCTTTCGTTCTCTATAATGTTACTCAGGACTTCTATTTTGTTTTGAATTGTTGCTAATATTTTGATACATTTGTGCCTTGATTCCAGAAGTAGAGTACACTTACTTCATATCCCACAATTACTTTAGCAATCAATAATTGCTGACTGTCTAATATTCAGAAAATTGCACCATCCATCACTTTATGCTATTTATAAATGGTATTTGGGATCACAATTATCAGATTAAGTTTGTGATAAATAGTTTCTCACACATGTAAATTCCCATAATCAGGATAAAGATATGATTCAGGATAAGGAAATTATGGGTTAATATCTTTTATCAGCCTCTAGATGTTACCTTACTTCATTACTCATCTATCTATAGCTGGGCTTTAGTAGTGCAATGAACTGTTGTTATCTGTCAATTTGTTATTGCGGCTTTGAGTGGTTGTGGTTTGGAGGGCCCAGTGGTAGTCCCTGTATTATGTTGCAGGTTGTAATCTTAGTGCAGATTCCGGTCCATAGAAGTATTCAATTAATCTTTGTTGATAAATAAATTCCAGAGTTTTCCATTTACTAGTATGTGACTTTGACTAAGATGCTAATGGTACCTCAGCTGTCACTGCTACTACCGCTAATAGCAGTAACAGCAGCAGCAAAAATCCAACATTAGAGATCACTTGAAATCACTTGTACTGCTCCTGTCTTATCTAGCCTGTCAGAGAATAACATCAGAAAAAACAGTGTGCATATTTCTTTATCTTTTGATCATAACCTCAATAATATTTGCCTGAGTCTCTCCGTTAATAGTGGCATGCCTACACTTTGCTTCACCTGTGAAGAACCTGTCTGAGAATTGATAGATCTGGACAAGAGGGTAGCCAATTAGGTAATGGCCTCCAGCAAGAGCGGACTCTATAGAAGACTCGCCTTTGAACTGTGTGGAGTTGAACTAAAAAGTGCAGCCGTTATATAAATCAGAGAGAAAAGAACAAGGTTACACCTGTGGGTTGACTCAACAGCTATATTTTCTCAGCTCAAATAGTAGAGTAGTATAATGATAGCTAATACAATACTCAGATTAATTAAGTAATCTTGACTTCAATTATTTAGATAACTCCAGGGAGTAGGGAATTAGATCCAAAATTAAAGTGTTAATTTCAGAAATGGAGACAAAAGTGTCCCTATCAGGAAATCACTCATGGAAAATATTTTCCTAAAAGATTTGAAAGTTTAACGGCAAGGAAAGTTATCACAGGACCAGGTGTTATCAATTTAAATCCAGGGGTCTAATATCAACTTTATTATGTACGTACAGAGAACATGTCACAAACAAGTTTGTAGGTATCTATTTGTTAGAAATTGTTTTCTAACTACCTGCATCAATCTAAATTTGGCTCTAACTTGATGCCTGGTAAAAAAAAGAACAGGTAAATGTGTGCCAAGCTGGTCATAATACATTACTGTTAACATTTCTGCCATAACAAGGATCATCTATGTGTTTTGATTTGCATAGAGGTAGTGTGCTGAAACTAGAAATGTACTATGGACAGAGCATTTTACATTCCCAAGGATGTGTGTTTTTATCAACAGACGTCTCAGAGTCTATTTTTCTTTCTGTTGTCTTGAAAAATTCTAAAAATTAAAATAAACGCAATAGTGTTGTAGTTATGAGGAATAATTAAATATAAAAAGTCAAGCTTTTATCATTCAATTATACTCCTTTTTTAGCATTTCAATACAATGAAATTTACTTGCAGCTGATTCTGATAGTCTAGGGAAAATTGTGTAAAAGTAATGATACTTAGGAAGTTAGCTGCACCATGATTTTATCATTAAATATTTATAAGACAATATAAACTGGGCCCTTAGAAACCTAATTTAGTCATTCAAAATATGTAAACGTTGAAAGTAAGACATAATTTTTTTTTGTCAGTCCTGTTACTTTCTGCGTTTCAGATGCCCATTCTTCATTATGCTCATTTGTGCTTGAAAGTAAATGGTGACGTTTCTAAATTTTCACAGTAATGTGTTAAGTTTATATGCTTGCTATGTAAACTCATATTCAGTAAGGATGATCCAATATTAAACATACTGAGTTTAAGGTATAAGATCATATTGAAGGAACTTAAGTATAAAAAGAGCCCTTGTCTATGAGTAAATTAGTAGAGATTATTTTTTGTGGATATTGGGTATCATTATCTTAGATAATGATAATTTACAAATGTGTGTTTCTTTGTAGTTTGCCAAGTACTTCCATATGCGTTTTCTTATTTGATGCCCAGAAAGCCCTGTGGGGATGGCTATGCAGGCATTTTTATTATCTAAAATGAAACTGAGTCTCCAAAAGTTATTTGATCACTTCACATAAATAATAGGTGGCTAAACAAGAATTTGATAGAACACAGAATCATTACATTCATTTTCCCCAAACATCCAAGAGTATTGTCTGTGAATACTTTTAATAGATTAACTGTTTTAGGAAAAAATACATTCTTTAAAATCTCATCAAATTTCACCAAATAACTTAGTGGAAAATTAATGTGACAATTTGTATAGTAACTTGTTTCTCTTTAAACTATACTCTCAAGATTCATCTCTCTATATTTAACTAGATGTATTTTAAAAAAGCTTTGTCTTCTCTGGCTTCCATCGGGGATAAGTGACAGCTGTCTGTGCATTGATGAAGCACGAAGACTTTTTTCCATCCGAAGGAGGAAAGATCACTGCTTTCCATCCTTATTCTTTGAACTATTTAATTTTACAGCCATCTGAGTCAACTTCTATTCTTCTCGCATATGTTCTAGAATCTTATAAATAGAGAAGGCAGAAAAGTGCAGCACCTAGGTAGACAGCTTTTGTCAAATATTACTCCTACATTGTTTTACAAGGTTCCTTTTGTTCTGTGGTAAAAGGCAGTGTTTTTCAATGAAAAAGTAGCATATAAATATCTCCCTTTGGTTAAGAGGTCTAAGTTCTTAATAGAATAACTAAGTTTGGTTCAGAGTATTATTTTTCCCTTTTGGGAAATAGGAGTAGAACATTTTATTCTCTGAGATTTCTCTACGTGTCACTATTAAGTAGTGGTAATGTGGTGGAAAACAGACATGCAGAAATCACTCTTCAAGTTTCTTTCTATTTTTATTATACAGCATAATTAGAAGAAACATGATTTTCTGAGTTCTGATTGGGAAAGAGAAAAAAGAAGCAGTATCTGACATTTGGAAGCTGGCTTGGCTCTCACACTAGGTCTTATTATTGTCTGACTAGACATAAACAATCTCACAGAATACTAAGCTCAGACAAGTTTACTACCCTCAGACAAGATCATGATGAAAGGAGATAAATCAAGGACATTTCATAATTCTGTCTAAATACAGACAGAAACAAGGTCACTATGACACCCACAAAGTATCAAACATCCTTTTACTTATTCAAAGTTTGTGACTGCTATTTGTCAATTACATCTCTTTCTTATCAGTAAGGTTTATCGAGATACCCACTCATAGATGCTCCTCTGCTTTGGACAGCATACAACTTTGAGCAAACCCCCAAGTTTGTAGGTTCTCCCCCAAATTACCCAGCCAAAGACAACTTACTGAGATACCCCATGATTTTCCATGCAACAAGTAATAAGCGAAATCTTCTTCAACTAGAGGGTATTCCCTGTGGGTTTTGGCTGTAAGACATTAACATACTTTTGATCTTTGTTTCAGCTTCTTATTAGTTATTTGAAAACATTATTTAGATATTCTGGTGTTTGATTTTTATCTATAAAGTGGAGACAGAAATAGCAACCATAATACTGTTAAGAATATTAATTGAGATATGCAATATAAAATAACCTAATGGTGCTGTAATACAGAAAGTATTCAAAAATTATTATTCCCATCATTATATATTATATTCATTATCTTTCTCCTTCTTTCCTGAGTTTCCCACAATTTAATTATAAAAAAACTTTTCTTTCATAAGCTTAGTTGGGAATCAGAATTTTGACAATGGATTGGGCAAATGAATAGCAACTGTTCTGATTTTACTTTACTGTCATCATACCCTGAGAGAAAAACAAAACAAAACAAAACAAAACTCTGCTGATTGTGGTGAAGTGGGGTCCTCTCCATTCATGCCCATGAAGATCTCTAGGCATTCAGGACACCTGCTCATCTGAATCAGCAGCCTAAGCCAGCCCACCCTTCCTGTGCAGAGACTGTGGTGAGATAGGACCCTATACACTTTATGCCCGGGCAGATCTGCAGGCATCTGGAGTACCCACTCTCCTGGATTAGGGGTTTAGACTTCCCATTCTGCCCACATAGAGAACATGGACTGAAGAGGTTTCCCAGATCCACACTTAGGCACACTTCTGGGTTCTTGGTGGCCACCTACTGGATTCTCCCTTGTCACTGGTGCCTGTCATCAGGGGACCTGTAGGACCTGCACAGTCCTGCTCCACCCATCTTTCTTCCCACTCCCGTGGGGCTGACCAGGGAGCTCAGACCACTGTGAACTCCACAAATCAGCCCGTTATGAGAGGCAACAGAGAGCTTCTCCCAGTAAACAAGGATCAAGATATACCCAGCTGCTTTGGCCACAGCCAGCTCTATCCATAAATGCTATCTATGGGCTTGTAGGTCAAACCACATAGCTCAATATAAAACCGGCTGACAGAAGTGCATTGGGCTATAGAAGCAAAGCCAAAAGACCCTACCCAACATTCTTTATTGTCACACCCCCTAGGGAGTGGGTAAAGGGAAAGAGAAAAAAATATTATAGGGAAAGAAAGAAAAAGAAAGAAAGAAAGTAAATATCCTATCTGCACGAAAAAAGTTACAAAAATTAGAAGTGCTAGCATCTCCAGATGAGAAGGATCCAGTACAAGAATTCTGACACCATGAAAAATCTGAATGTCATGATACCACCAAAGGATCACGAGCTCTCCAGCATTGATTCTTATCCAAAATGGAAACTCAGAACTGACAGATAAAGAATTCAAAATATGAATTGCAAGGAAGCTTAATGAGATCCAAGACAAGGTGGAAAATAAAAGGAAATAAATTTCTACAGCAATCCAGGAAATGAAGGAAGAGATAAGTGTCTTAAAAAGAAATCAGTCAGAGCATCTGGAATTGGAAAACTCACTTGAGAAATTTTAAAATACAATTCAATTTATCAACAGACAAGATGAAGCAGAAGAAAGATTTCAGAGCTTGAGGACCAGTTTTTCACATTAGCCCAGTCAGATAAAAATAAAGAAAAAATAATTTTACAAAATGAACAAAGTCTTCAAGAAATATTAAATTGTGTAAAGTGACCAAGCCTATGAATTATTGGCATTCCTGAGAGCGAAGGAGAAAAAGTAAACAATCTGGAAAACATATTTGAAGGAATAATAATTCAAGAAAATTTGTCCAGTCTTGCTGGAGGTAGAAATCCTTGTTTCTGGATTTCTACCTCTAGCAAGAGTGAGATTCTAAAAAACAAAAATCCAGATACAAGGAATCCAGAGAACACCTGTGAGATACTGTATAAACAAACATCAGTAAGACATATAATTACTGGGCTGTCCAAGGTCAATGCTAAAGAAAAAAATCTTAAAGGCAGCTAGGGAAAAACATCAGATCACATAAAAAGGAAGCCTCACCAGGCTAACAGTCGACTTTCAGCAGAAATCTTACAAGCCGGGAAAGATTGGGGGCTTATTTTCAGCAGGCTTAAAGAAAATAAATGCCAAACTAGAATTTCATATTTTGCCCAACTAAGCTTTATAAGCAAAGGAGAAACACAAACTTTTTCCAACAAATGAGCTCCAGGAAAATGTGTTACCACTAGACCAACCTCACAAGAGATCCTTAAGGGAGTTCTAAACATGAAAATAAAAGAACAATACCTGCTACTGTAAAAACAAACAACAACAACAACAACAACAACAACAAATAACCACACTTAAGTACATAGACCACAGATGCTATAAAGCAACCACACAATAGAAACTACAAAGCAACCAGCTATCAACTTCATGATAGGATCAAAACCTCACATATCTATATTAACCTTGAATGTAAATGCTCTAAACACCCCACTTAAAAGGCACCGAGTGGGAAATTAGATAAAAAAACAAAACTCACTTGCCTTCTGTCTTCAAGAGACCCATCTCACATGTAACAACAACGGTAGGCTCAGAATAAAGGGTTGGAGAGAGATCTACCATGCAAATTGAAAACAAAAAAGAACAGGGGTCATCATTCTTATATCAGATAAAACAGACTTTAAATTACAAAAAAGTAAAAAAGGACAAAGAAGGGCATTAAGTAATGATAAAGGTTTCAATTGAACAGGAAGATTTAAGTATCCTAAATATATATGACCCCAGCATTGGAGCACCAGATTCATAAAACATACTTCTAGACTTCCCAAAATACTTAGCCACATGGTAATAGAGGAGGCCTTCAACACCCCACTGACAGCATTAGACAGATCATCGAGCAATAAAACTAACAAATTCTGGACTTAAAATTGACATATGACCAATTGGACTTAATAGGCATCCACAGAATACCCCATCCATCAACCACAGAATATGCATTCTTCTCATCTGCACGTGGAACATACTCCAAGATCAACCATGTGCCCAGCCATAAAGCAAGTCTCAATAAATTCAAAAAAATGAAAATAATGCCAACCATACTCTTGGATCACTGTGGAATGAAAGTAGAAATTAATACTAGGAAGATGTCTTCCAACCTACGCAATTATCTGGAAATTAAGTAACTTGCTCCTGAATAACTTTTGTGTAAACAACAATACTAAGGCAGAAATTAAAAAAAATTTGAAATAAATAAAAACAGAAGCAAAACATATCACAATCTCTGAAACGCATCAAAAGCAGTGTTAAGAAGAGAGTATATAGCACTAAATGCCTACCTTGAGAAGGTCGAAATATCTCAAATTAATGAACTAATGTGACACCTGTGACACCTAGAAGGACTAGAAAATGAAGAACAAACTAATTCCAAAGCAAGCGGGAGAAAAGAAATACTAAAATTATAGCAGAACTGAATGAAGTTGAGACCCAATAATCCAAAGAACTGATGAAACTATAATTTGATTTTTTGAAAGGATAAACAAGATTGATAGATTGCTAACTAGATTAACAAAGAAAAAAGAGAAAAGATAGAAATAAGCGTGATCAGAAATGACAAAGGTGATATTATAACCAATCCCATGGAAATACAAAAGATCTTCAGAGACTCTTATGAACACCTCTATACACACAAACTAGAAAATCTAGAAGAAATGAATAAATTCCTGGAAACATACAACCTCTTAGGGTTGAATCAAGAAGAAGTTAAAACACTGAACAGACCAATATTGAGTGCTGAAACTGAATGGGTAATAAAAAACCTACAAACCAGAAAAAGCCCTGAACCAGATGGATTCACAGCCAAATTCTACCAGATGTCCAAAGAAGGGCTAGTGCCAATTCCACTGAAATTATTCCAGAAAATGAAGAAGGAAGGACAGTTTATTTTATAAATCCAGCATCACCTTGATACCAAAGCCTGGCAAAGACACAACAAAAAAGACAAATACAGGCCAGTATTCCTGATGTGTATAGATGCAAAAATCATCAGTAAAATACTAGCAAACTGAATTCAGCAGCTCATCAGTTGGGTCACCACAGTGAAGTAGGTTTCATTCTTGGGATGTAAGTTTGGTTCAATGTATGCAAATTGATAAATGTAATTTACCTCATAAATAGTATTGAAAGAAAAAAACCATATAATCTCAATAGATGCAGAAAAAGCTTTCTATTAAATCCAACATCGCTTCATGTTGAAGTCCTCAAGGAACCAGGCATTGAAGGAGCATACCTCAAAATAATAAGAACCATTTATGATAAACCCACAGCCAACATTATACTGAACAGGCAAAAGCTGGAAATATTTCCTTTAAGAGCAGGAACAAGACAAGACACTCTCACCACTTCTATTCAACATAGTACTGAAGTTCTAGCCAGAGTAATCAAGCAAGAGAAAGAAATACCAGGTATCCAAATAGGAAAATAAGAAATCAAATTATCTCCCTTCACTGATGATATGATTTTATTCCTAGGAAACACTAAATACTTCACAAAAAGTCTTCTAGAACTGATAAATGACTTCAGTAAAGGTTCAAGATACAAAATCAATGTATAAAAATCAGTAGCATGTCCATAAACCAGAAACGTTCAAGCTAAGAGCCAAATCAAGAATGCAATCCCATTGACAATAGCCACAAAAACCCTGAAATACCTAGGAATACCTCTAACCAAGGAGGTGAAAGATCTCTACAAAAAAACTACAGAACACTGCCAAAAGAAATTAGAGGTGACCAATAACAAAGATGGAAAAACATTTCATGCTTATGGATTGGAAGAATCAATATTGTTAAAATGAACTTACTGTCCAAAGCAATGTACAGATTCCACATTATGTCTATCAAACTACCAACATCGTTTTCACAGAATTAGAAAAAACTATGTTAAAATTTATATGGAACCAAAAAGAGCCTGAATAGCCAAAATAATCCTAAGCAAAAAGAACAAAGCCAGAGGCTTCACATTAGCAGACTTCAAGCCATACTGTAAGGCTACAGTAACCAAAGCAGCATGGTTATAGAAACAGAACATATAGACCAATAGAACAGAATAGAGAACCCAGAAATAAAGCCACACACCTACAGCCATCTGATCTTTGACAAAGTTAATAAAAATAAGCAATCAGGAAAGGACTCTATTCAATAAATAGTGCTTGGACAGCTGGCTGGCTAGCCATATGCAGAAGAATGAAACTGGACCTTTTACCATATGCAAATATTAACTCAAGATGGATTAACTATTTAAAGTAAGACCTCAAGCTCTAAGAATTCTGGAAGAAAACCTAGGAAATACCATTCTGGACATTGGCTTTGAGAAATAATTTATAACTATGTCCTCAAAAGCAATTGCAACAAAAACAAAAGTTGACAAGCATGACCCAATTAGACTAAAGAGCTCCTGCACAGCAAAATAAACTATGAATAGAATAAACAACCTACAGAATGGGAAAAAATATTTTCAAACTCTGCATCTGACAAAGGTCTAATATACATAATCTATATGGAATATAAACAATTCACCAGACAAAAAAACACATAACCTCATGGATGAGTGGGCAAAAGACATGAACAGACACTTCTCGAAAGAAGACATACAAATAGCCAGCAAACATATGTAAAAATTCTCACCATCCCTAATCATCAGAAAAATGCAAATCAAAACCACAGTGAGATAGCATCTCACACCAGTCAGAATGGCTACTATTAAAAAGTCAAAAAACACTAAATACTGGAGAGGCTGCAGAGAACTGGGAATGCTTCTATATTGTTGGGAGGAATGAAAATTAGTTCAGCCACTGAGATTTTTCAAAGAACTTATAACAGAATCGCCATTTAATCCAGCAATCCCATTACTGAGTATGTGTGTTCATAGCAGCACTATTCCCAATAGCAAAGACATGCAATCATCCTCAGTGCCAATCAATGTGGACTGGATAAAGAAATGTGGTACAAATACACCATGAAACACTATGGAGCCATGAAAAATAATGGAATTATGTACTTTGTAGCAACATGGATGAAGCTGGAGGCCGTTAACCTATGCACACTAATGAAGAAACAAAAAAACCAAATACCACATGTTCTCACTTATATGTGAGAGCTAACATTGGGTTCATGTGAACATAAAAATGGCAACAACAAACACTGGGGACTACTACAGGGGGAAGGGAGGAAGGGAGCTGTGGTTGAAAAGCTATTGGGTACTATGCTCACTACCTGGATGACGACGTTATTCATACCCCTAACATCAGTATCATGCAATATATTCATGTAAATAACCTGTACATGTACCCCCTGAATCTAAAATAAATATTGAAATGAAAAAAAACCTCTACAGTCCCCAGCAGTCATTTATTGACAACTCAGTGTCCTAGAGAATAAGCTGAGCCATGCAGACATATAAATGAATTAGATTTCATCCTTACCAACAAGCAGCACATGCTCATCTCTAATAATTTCCTGAGTATCAACCACACCATTTGTTCTCAAACATCTTCCTAATACAGTATATCTGGGGGTTTATGACACAGTCCTACCATAGAGCTACACCAAATTTCTCATTTGGCAAGATGAGATTCACGTTATTCACCCAAAGAATAATCCAAAATTAAACACAACCTTAAAATACTTAAATAAAAATCTGGCAGATATGAAAGAAGCAATAGAGAAATCTGCATTCCTTGGATATTCTAATAAATTTTAATAGAAACTTATAAATCAAGGAGGCAAAAATATCAAGAAAATATGGGGGATGTGAACATAAGAAACTATTTCCATCACATTTATGTGTGCATGCATGCGTGTGTGTATGTATGCATATGTGTGCGTATGCGTATGTTACTTTGCCCAATGTACAGAGCAAACTCATAGTTTTTCGATATACATGGAATATTTACAAAATTTGACTCCAACCCACCCTAAAAAGGAAGTTTTAAGAAATAACAAAGAATTAATAGTATGCGAACAATGTTTTCTGGCCAAAGTGTAATAAAGTTAAAAGTAAACAATAGATTTGGAGGTGTGATAGTTAATACTGAATGTCAATTTGATTGGATTGAAGGATGCAAAGTATTGATCCTGGGTGTGTCTGTGAGGGTGTTGCCAAAGGAGATTAACATGTGAGTCACTGGTCTGGGGAAGGCGGATCCACCCTTAATCCAGGTAGGCACCATCTAATCAGCTGCCAGTGTGGCTAGAATATAAAGCAGGCAGAAAAACGTGAAAAGGCAAGAGTGGCTTAGCCTCCCAGCCTACATCTTTCTCCCTTGCTGGATGCTTCCTGCTCTCAAACATCCAACTCCAAGCTCTTCAGCTTTGGGACTCGGACGGGCTCTCCTTGCTCCTCAGTTTGCAGACAGCCTATTGTGGGACCTCGTGATTGTGTGAGTTAATACTTAATAAATTTCCTTATACATATATATCTATCCTGTTAGTTCTGTTCCTCTAGAGAACCTAATACAGGGGGCTTTGCAATTCTCTCTCCAAATTGAAGGGACCTCTGACTTTGTGTGGCTTTTGTGGCTCTGTGCCCAGGCTGTTGAAGTCAAAAGCCAATGGCTTTAAGAACCCAGTGCGTGACAACAAATTGTCCACTTGTTTTGTCTCGCTACCTCCTCAGTACTGACTGCGTAAAAGATTCTTAAAAGAAACAATAAAACCAACAAAGGGAAAACTAGAAACAAACAGAAAAGGCAGTAGACTATATTCAACTAAGGATGTGTAGTTTTGATTGGGAGCAAGATGCAGGTAATATCTTTGGATCTGTTATGACTAGAGCAGAGGGTTTTGCTAGGAAGTAGTAGGGCATTTGACTGCGCATGAAGAAAGCAACCAAACCCAGCAGCTTTAGGAAAGTTTACATGAAGAAGTTAAAACTGGAAGCAATATACGATGAAGAACCTCTTCGTCTTCTGAAATTATAAAATTGGACTCTTAGGAAACTCAGTTTGGCAATGTATATGAGACACTTCAAAAAGGAGAGACAGAAGTTAGGAATAAGGTTCATGAGGTGATAAACACATGGCACCAGAACATGTCAGTGAGTCAGGTGGTGGCAGTTTAGTGACAGCATGCCCCAAGGTTTTGGTTATTGCTTCCAGAATGGTCCACTCAACTCACTCCTAATAGATATTTTAATCCATGCTAAGTGATTTAGTGACAGCAAGAAGTTCACAGACCAGTATGTAAAGAAAAGTGGAAAAAGAGAGGAGCTCAGTAAGAAGAAATAAGTGGCGAGCCAGTTTATAATTAACAGATGAGTATCCTTTGCATACCACCTCCACTTCCCGTCCTGCCAAAACACATCACCAACGAGGAAAGAAATGATAATGCAAGAGGAGAAATCTGTTCTTTCATTCACATTAAAAAAATAAAACACTGAGATGCTGAAGGCCATTTTCAGCTTAATCTAATATAGTTATAATTCTACATTTTAGAAGCTGCCATTTGGCATCCAGAGTACTAATGTTGACATCCAATGAGGGAAAAAGGAAAATAACAGTTTGGAGGTTCCCTTGCTCCTACTTTTTTTTTCTACTTATACCCTTTTACCTGCAATCTATTCTTCATCTTCATATTTGACTGGGAAAATTCATATGAAGATGAATGGAAAAATGCTATGACTTCTTTTTCTGTTCTATTTTTTAAAATTTGAAGATCTTGGAAAAGATTTAAAATGACTATTTTTTCTAATGTTAAATCAATATAGATTTGAATTTAGTTTCCTAACATATAATGAAGATATGATATGCAAAATAAATTCAATTCAAATGAGCTACTTCAAAGAAAATTCAGGACACCTCATATTTAGAACATAATTTTATTCTTTTAACTTATTAAATAATATTTTATTATATTATAGATACTTAAAATATAAACATCACATTGATTTGATCATGTCTAATAGAATATAGTTCATAGTGATTGAAGAGAATTTTTTGCTTTAATTTCCTTATTTGTAGTATAGATGAATATTTAGTAAAATTTTGTTGTAAAGTAAAATGATATAAATAATTTTGCTTAACAACATTTCATAGTTTCTTTTTCTTATTCTTCTTACTTTAATACAAATTTCACAGAAGTATAATTTAATACATACTTTAAACAGAAAGATATTTTTATAACTATCGTAGCTACTAACTACAAACACCTCTGAGCACCTTCATCAGAACAAAGCTCCCACATCATAACTAGTTCAATAAAACTGGTTAAACATTTATTCAGGAAAGGAATGAAAACTGATTCTGCCTTCAATTAAAAAAAAAGCCTGAGGTATTACATAATCAACAGACCCAGCTGTCATTTAAAAAAAAATGTTCAGAAGTTGAATTTTTCATTTAATTACCATTTGAACTTTGATAGCATTTTATAAATCATAAGGCTTTATTGGGTTCCAGGAGGAGTGAGATGAAACAATCAATTGGGTAATTGAGGAAAGTGTAGAAAAGGGATGATTTCTAAAGTCATGGACAGGATATAGGGAAACCAGTAAGGTACTCTGGAATGTGCTGGGGTTAGCAACAGTTTGGGGCCATATCTCCACCAAGACTTGAAAGGACACAGGGGAGAGGTGGTTCCTGGTATACAGAGAAGATAGTTACATGGAGAAGGTCACCTGACAGAAACTGTGGTCTTTGGGGTGACTTTCCAGGGAGGGAACATGGAGGAGAAATATTTAGACTTCATCCATCCCATTCTCTGGTCTTCTGTGATGTCTCTCATTAGCCAAAGTCAAGAGTAAGCCAGAGGGCAAGGGATCCTGCCGATGCACTTCATGCTGGCCATCCTCACTCCCAAGACACAGAGCCCAGTGGAGACGGATCAAAGTGAATCTGGAAGAAAAACAGAACACAGGCAGCATATGGGCCTAGATATACAATCTAGGCATTCACTCTAAAATTGTTTATTGAACACCTACTATATATAAAATACTCTTCTAGGCACTGAGGTTACAAATACAAACAGAACATAATTCTCAGAAGTGGAGAAACAACCTGGATGTTTTCTTTTCTGTCCTTTTTCTTATTTGAGATTTAAAGATTAAAAAGGAACTAAAGAAGACAGCAACAAAAAAAGACAAACATTTACTATGAAAGAAAAGACATCATGAAGTATAAAATATTCATCTATAGAAACAAACATAGGGCTGGGCATGGTGGCTCATGTTCGCACTTTGGGAAGCTAAGGCAGGAGGATTGCATATGGCCAGGAGTTCAAGACCACTCTGGGCAACACAGTGAGACCCGTGTCTCTACAAAAACAAAAAAACAAAAACAAAAACAAAAAAACCCAACCAAACAAAAATCCCCAGTTTTCCAGGTATGGTGGTGGGTGTCTGTAGTCCTAGCTACTCTGAAGGCTGAGGCAGGAGGATCTCTTGAGCCCAGGAGTTTGAGGTTATAATGAGCTATGATGGAGCCACTGCACTCCAGCCTGGGTAACAGAGAGCATGTTTCATATATATATGCATATATATGTGTGTGTGTGTGCATGTGTGTAGTAAGAACTACTCTTCATTGTAGCCTCCATCTAGCCTGAAAGATAAAATTATTCTGGACCAAGAAATTCCTATAAATGAATAGTGAGCCTAAGTATATGAGGAAGCAAAGGAAATTGATTCATGTTTAATAAACTCTTCAATTAATAAAACCTTATTCCTAGGCTACTCTTTCCTCTGGGGAGCTCTCAGTATTTTATAGCCCTCGTCTAAGAAGCATTATAACTCCTCTGTGTTAGAAATAATGGAATAAGTGTGTCAGTGGGTTGGGTATTTTTTCTCCCTCTTCTTTACCTTGGATATATTAACAGTGAATAAATGCTTTCCAGCTCTATCTCTAGTGGAAAATACTCCTTTCTTTTTTATATGGTGGCTAACAGATAGATTTCCCTGCCTGCCGTGACTATGTCATGGTTACTGACATCATAATTCTTCCAGTGGCTAATCTTTTAATTAATTCAAAGAATATTGATGAAACTCTTTGTATTTTTTTTTTACCAGAAAACCCCTTTAGTTTTTATTCATATTGAAGTTAAATGATAAATCATTTTATGATACATCTCTAGACTAAGTCTGACACAGATGATGGTGACAAAAATGACCCACTTAGTAATTGACTGCTTTTTATTTCACTCTCAATTGCCTAAAAATGTCCTGGTTGCTTATGCACATACTGTATCTGTTGGAATTGATTTTTACAGGTTCATAAAGCCATAGTGAGTTTCTTTCAAGCCATTGCTTATCTAGTCCCTGCTAAAATTGTCATTAAGGTTGGCAGTAGAAGCAAGAAGTTACAGAGCATGGCTTTCCCCGCCAGTCTGGGAAAATACTCTCTCATAAGACACCTTAATGCTTTGTATTCCTGAAATTCTGACAGATGGATGCAAGTTCCTAGCTAGAAAATAAGATAACCAAGTGTAACCTAGATGTCAACTGGGATTTCCTGACCCCTTAAGACTTGCTTGGACATCTGTTAATACTGGATGGAAGCCAAATAAATCCTCAGGGCTTCTGTAAGTTGAAGAGAATGTGGTGCCCAAGTTTCCAGACCCCCTCTTCTTCTCATTCCTTTCTTGTCTTACATGCAGACACTTCAGTGGCACAGTGCAGACATGAAATAGACTCTTGCTCAACTTACCCCAGATATGCCTCCATCCTTCAAGGTATCTGCAAGAGTAGTAGAATTGAGGAGTTGTGGGAACATATGAATGGTATTTATAATAGTTATAACCCCACATTGAACCCCAACACATGAAAATAGTCTTTGGTCTCTCCATTTCCAGAAAATCCCCAGTGACCTTTCCTATCCATTCCAGCAAGCTTGTTTAAGCTCCACCTTAGTAGTAGCTTCTCCTACTGACACTTGTACTCTTGGATCCTGTATTCCACACCTGTGCTTTATCAAGGCTCTTCACCAAATAAAGATGTAATCTTCTTTCTAAAGGGTAAATGAACTATTATTAAGATGATATCATGTTTTATTTTGCTATGATGGGGCATATACTTCCTAAGAAGATAATTTAGTATTTCCATTTTTTTTGACAACATTGAGAGACAGAAAACAATTTCAGGTTATGTAAGAAGGTAATTACAAATTTGGCAGCGTGCCTCTTTGACCATAAAAGTGCATTGTTTCAGAGTGTGCTGATAATGTCATTTAAAACCCTGAGCATGTACTCTGTTGTTTGGCTGGTGAGTTTTACAAAGGTATGAGGAACAAGTAGGAAGACAGAAGTTGTGCTGGGCTAAAGTTGTGCATCTTCAGAATTTTTTTCCTTCTGCTTTCTGAACCTTAGGGAATCTCAAACAACAGGAAAGATGATATAGTTTTTAAAGCCCTTAGGAGGTCTACCCTAATTTCCTACTTTATTTTCAAACCAGCTTTTTGATGGCTAAAATCTCTTTCAAGCAAAGCATTCTTTTCTGAGAACAAGTAAAACTGAGCCAGAGTCCACAGGAAAGACTCATTGAGCACCTGAAAGCAGGGAGGGGGTTAGAAAGGGAAGGACTGAAGTCACCTAAGCTAAATCTCAGCTCTTGATGTTCAGTGGAGCTGTGCTAAAAGAGCTGCAGGGGGAAGGCAGGCTTAATACTGTTAAAATGACTTTGTGTGTTCTATCTCCAGCTTTTGCTATTCAAAATATGCATCAAATTGAGAAACTCTGTGGTTGGCAGCAAAGTTGATGTCATATGATTTTAGTATGACCAAAGGGAAGCTAAGACAGATTCAAGATCAGAGCTATTTTTGTGTTATGAGTGAAAAATAACAATAAAGGATGATATCAGGAAATGTAAAGGACTAATTAGGGTCAAAGGGAAAATAAGTGGAAGCTGGAGAACACACTGTTGACACCTACACTTTTATTCCCTTTCAATTTGATTTAGAAATCAATATTTTATTGCATGGATGAGGTAGAAGAGGTATAAAATTTGCTGAAATCTGAAAAATTCTCTCATAGCCCAGATTTTGAAAGATGATGTATATTATCACCGTGAGCTTGGAGATGCTCAAATTTCACAGCTGCAACTAAAAAAATATCAAGGGAGTAATGCCAAATCAGGACAATGGACAGCAGCAGCAGCTCAGGAAGTCTTTGTTTGCCAAGTCTGGAGAGCCATCTTAGAGGTGTTTTCAGAAAGTATCTTAAATATATTCAGCACTGAAGGCCTCTTGCAGTGTGATTACACTGTTAAGGCTTGCCACATGGCTTCCCAGAGGTAAGCATAACAAGCTCTGTGTGAAGAGATCCTTACAGACATTAGTGCATATAGTTTACATACAGATCAATAAAGATTGAGTTCCAATCGAATCTAAGACCTTACTTCTAATTGTTTCCTCTAAATTATAAGTGGATCACTTTTGCATCTTCCTAACTGAATCAGGGATTTTAACTCATTTACTTTCAGAGACTATGACCTAGGAGTACAGATGCTCACCTAACTAAAAGCCTGGTGGACCACTTAGTGCAAAACATTTTTCTTTCCTAGTGCTTACTTATAGAAATCCAATAGGGCTTTGCTACCCCGGCTATCATGGACTGCTCTGAGCTTTTAAGGGTTGTCTTCATCTGTTTGAGAACATCTGCTCCACACTCTGGTCATATGGTAGCCCTTAGGAAATGGTTCTCTAAGGCAGAAGTACGTTTCATAAGATTCATATGATTTACAAATGAGAATTTTAAGTTCTAATTAGTACTTTCAGAGTGATTCATGCAAAAAAAAATACTTCAATTTGCATGTCAATGAAAACGTGCTGCCTTAGAAAACGATGCTAAATTATGTAATTAATCTTTGTATATAGGGAAGGATCTATTTTTCCTATTTCCAGTTCCCAGGAAATAGATTCAGACAACTTAGTGTCTTAGATATTTAAAACACATGACTATTGCAACATGAGGATTCACATTTTGGTACATTGTATGAAGAGAAAAAAATTATTCCTCGAAAAATTATATTTCCTTTACTATTGCGGCCCTGTGTTTCTCTTCCTCCTTTCTTTCCTACTTCCTTCTCTTCTCTTTTTTCCTTTTCCTGTTCCTCCTCCTCCTCCTCTACCCTCCATTCTTTTCTTCTGTTTATCTTTCCCCAGCATTGTAGCTCTCTTTCAGAAATATTTATGGCTGATGTTTGCTGTGTATTCTAATTTTGTTGGCTTTCATGCTAAAATCACTCATTTTCACAATGTGCAATCGTTATGTATAAAAACGCTTTATTCTAAAGTTCTTTCAAATGTTAACTAACCATTACCATGATAATTTGATTTCTAATTTTTGTGTATTTAACTAGAATGTTGGCCTCTAATAAGCAAATTCAGTTGAATGCAAAAACAAAAAAACAGAACAACAACAAAAAACAATAATAAAAAACTGTTACTGGTAAAAGTGAATAAAAGTAATTGAGATACTGGTAACAGTACTGTTAACAATAAATAAAAATACTTAATTCCTTGGGTTAGAAGCATGATGACACTTACAAAAGAAGAATTATATATATTATTTTACATAATGTCAGTATACCTTCTTTTGGAGGACCAGAATCACACCATTTCTCTTTGCTTTAGTAGTTTATAGATTTGAAGTGGTGTTATTGTCTTCTCTTCCATCAAAATGGATATGGGCATAAGACTCAGACTGGCAAGAATGAAAGTTCTCCATTCCCATGGCCACAGACATTGGTTCTAGGCTGTGTACTGATCTATGATGGGCCGATCAGAGTTTTCCCTGGGATTTTTGCTGGAGCTGTCAGAGGAAGCACAGCAATAAAGTATGTAAGACTGGGACTGACAGTGGTGGTCTTGCTGTCTCTCAAAACAGAATGTGTTTGAGAGCAAAGCTAAATAGAGGCAGGTAGAATTGGATACGAGCAGGAAAATGACTGAGAATTGATGCCATTGATTGAATTCCTGAAGGTTGACACAGGGATGATATATTCTAGATAAATACGAGACAAGTGATAGCAAAAAAAAAAAAAAAGACTTTGCAGGGGAGACAGCAGCCAAAACAAATTCAGCGAGGAAAAATGGAGCATGAGACTTCTGAGATTTCAAGGACTTTGGAATGGCTGGGGATCAGGATGTTGGCTGGTTAGTGGTAGAGATGAGTTCAAAGGTAAATAAGGGGATAATCACAAAAATGACCTTGATTGCCAAGTTAAGGAGTTTAAATTCAATCGTGAAGGGAGTGGAGAGCCATGGAAGGAATTTTAGCAGGCGTCTGACATGGTTAGATTTGCCTAGGGCTAGCCTGTGTTGAGGAAATAAGATGTAAAGTTTGAATAATTTTTAAACATCACGGTTGCCGTTTTCCACTCAGAAGCTTCAAACTAATAATAGAAAAATTTGAACAACTAAATTTAACTCTTAAAAATCATTTTTTTACATCTGTAAGTTTGTCATTTATATTATAAAACAGTGTGGAGATAGTATTATGAATATATCGATTTTTGTCTTAGATATTCCTGTTATATTAAAAAAGTTAATAAATAAAAAGCACGACAGCTGCTGAAAATAGGATCAGTACAAATAAGTAAAGTCAGAAAAGAGAAAAGTTAACTTTGCAGTGAAGTTATACGATGGGAACCGAACTGGTGCTATTGCTCAGAAGAGATGTGTGTATTCAGAAGTGAAGTAAATCATGAAGTTTAAACATTTTGTGTGTCCATAGTCAATTTATTCTGTTTCAAAATTCTCAAAAATAAGTATTTTGTAGATATACTGTTTTTGCCATTCAGAGCAATGCAAACAGTAATAGTTGTATATCAAGTGTGCTCAGATTTAAATAAACCTTTTTCTCATATTAATTTGCAGTGCTTTCAGCTTGCAAAATTATTTTCCATTTATGTTTCCTACTCATGACACATCCCTGTGATACAGACTATACAGCTATTTATTTATTTATTTATTTATTTATTTTTTGAGACAGAGTCTCACTCTGTTGCCCAGGCTGGAGTTCAGTGGTGTGATCTCGGCTCACTGCAACCTCTGCCTCCCGGGTTCAAGTGATTCTCCTGCCTCAGCCTCCCGAGTAGCTGGGACTACAGGCGCCTGCCACCGTGCCTGGCTAATTTTTCGTATTTTTAGTAGAGACGAGGTTTCACTGTGTTAGCCAGGATGCCCTTGATCTCCTGATCTCGTGATCTGCCTGCCTTGGCCTCCCAAAGTGCTGGGATTACAGGCGTGAGCCGCTACAGCTCATTTTTACAGATGAGAAAACTGAGGCTGGAAGAGGATAGTAGTAAATTAATCATGGGAACACAGAGAAGCTGGTCAAATTGAGATTTGAATCTGAGCTTGAATCTAAAGCTCAAGACTCTCTGGTTGGTTTGATTTTGCTTTGACTATCGTACCTTTTGCTTTTCAAGACAGCATGACAGCCAACCTAGGGCAGCCAGTTCAGAGAGTCAGGAATTAGGCGTCCAGCTGTGGGCCTGTGCCGTGGATGCCCATTTGAGTCTGGCACAGTCTAGTGGACCCATTGCCTTGTGCTCCAGCCTGCATGACAGAATGAGACACCATCTCAAAAAAAAATAAAATAAAATGGCTTATACATATGTTACTGCATTTCATTTTTATAGCAATTGGGTAAACTGAAGGTATTTTATCTTCATAGTAAGGATGAATAAACCAGGCTTTTTAAAAATTGAGTTGTTTCAGAAAAATCTAACATTTAGTAAGTTGTACAAATAGAACTTCTGCAGATGAACCTTGTCATTAGGCTTTTAATTGCATTTCCTTTGATGTTTCAGTTCCTGGAGAGGAGGATAATTTTGCCCTTGGTTCTTTGCCCTTGGATCTTTGATATCTTTTACCTTTCCTTGCTGGCCAAGGTAAAGATTGGAATTTCTCCCACTATTCATGTGACTAAACACCTAGGTCACAGTGGTGAGTACATTTCTTCCAAGGAGTTGATTATCAGGTATCACTGCTTTCTACCCAATGGAGGCATTTCCCACTGTCTGAACTCATGTAGACTTGGTGAGATAAGAATGCCAGTTCCTCCGGACTTTTGAATGCTGCATTTTAAACTAATGCCTATTCTCTCAGAAGTCAGTACTGAGCTACACAGGAAACCACATTACTTGGCTTCCTGGATTCAGCTGTATCTTGCCCATGTGGTGGCCAGCAGTACCTTCCCTCCTCCATTGCCTGGCTAACACCTACTCATTCTACTCTTGGCCTGACATCTCCTTCTACCAAAGCCCTTTCCAGACACGGTTAATGTTGATTCAGATTTCTGTTCTGTAAGTTCTTGTTTCTATGACAGTGGTTTCCACATTGTGTTGTAAATATCTATTTCTCAGGCTAAGACAGCACCGCCTTGGATGGAGAGCCTGTGTTTCCATCTTCCTAGCTCCAGTGCCACCTACAGGGCCTGGAACAGAGTTCTATACGTAGCCAATGAATGCATGTCGAACTAAAAACTGCCTGAATGAATAAAAATGATGAACGTTGGAAATACTGAAAATACAAATCCATAAATACATGTCTTACATGTATACATAGACATACATTAAATATTTGGTCACTTTAAAATGATTGGAAGAGGCTCTTTAGTGAGAGTATATCAGGAAACACTATATCCATTCAGGGAAAGAAGGTAAAGAGAAATGAACTAATGTTATTAAAGACCATATCCTAGGACGGATTAAAATTGCCTTATGCAGGCTGGGCGCTGTGGCTTGTGCCTGTAATCCCAGCACTTTAGGAGGCTGAGCCAGGTGGATCACCTGAGGTCAGGAGTTCCAGATCATCCAGACCAACATGGTGAAACCCCATCTCTACTAAAAATAAAAAAAATTAGCCAGGTGTAGCAGCACACACCTGTAATCTCAGCTACTCAGGAGGGTGAGGCAGGAGAATCACTTGAACCCAGGAGGTGGAGGTTGTAGTGAGCTGAGATGGTGGCCATTGAGCTCCAGCCTGAGCGACAGAATGAAACACCATCTAAAAAAAAAAAAAAAACCCTTATGCATATGTTACTGCATTTCATTTTTACAGCAATTGTGTAAACTGAAGGTATTTTATCTTCATAGTAAGGATGAATAAACCAGGTTTTTAAAAAATTGAGTTACCTTCAGAAAAATCTAGAATTTAGTAAGTTGTACAAATAGAACAGAATCCCAGGAAAGAAAAGACTTGAAAGTCCAGTAGACTCAAATCTCAATGCTCACGCTACATTTAATATGTCTAATACTCATCCAAGTATTAGACAAAAGCTCCCTAAGAAGCTTTTGTGTGTGTATGCATCTGTGCCGATAGGCATGGCCATGTGTGTGAACCACGGAGCTGAGAATGCCTGAATCACAGGTTTGTTGCAAAGAAACATGAGCTAATATGCATAAAGTATGTAGCCAAATTCCAGGTATTAATAGGCTGGGCAATGATTATTCTCTTGCATAGTCCAAGAATGAGAAGAGAGAAATCTTCTCTCTTCTCACTATACTATGCTTCCATCAGAACAAGCAAATCACTGCCCTACTGTGGATACCAGTGGACCATTTGGGTCCTACATAGCTGCAAAGTAGCAAAGGATCACCCTCAAACTATTCTTGAGGGAGTTTACATCTAAAATGTTCCTTGAGGAATGACAGTAGTTCAAGGCAGGCCTAGAAATGAGGTTCTGTCTGTAATGTGCCTGGGGAGATCCAACCATGGGACAACACTCAGACCAACCAGAGTTGATTCTCACCCATTGTAGCCTGACATGTAAAACATCTGACTGCGCTGTGTCAAGTTTGCGTCATCTTTATTGTGGTCTCTGCATGCTGAGAATCATTTTAGGCATTTGGAATTCTCCAGAGCCAGAGGACTAAGCAAGAAATTTTCTAAGCTTTCCCTGGCATAAATAGGTTCTGTATCATCCTGTTAGTTCAGAGCTGACATTGAGACAGAAATTGGGGATCTCTTTAAGCAATCACTGTCTTTATTATTGGGGAAAAACATCAGGCTCTCAGTTTGTATTCCCCCTTTTATTTCTTTAACTCCCCTAATTGACAAAGCTCTGGCTGACTAACTTACAGAGATAATCTATAAAAAAAAAAAGGAAAAATTTGCCTACGTAGTTCATATGGCATGGAAATACTGCCTACATGTGGAAAAAATTTTAAAATGTGACTAAGTAATGAAGTATTTTTCTTTTTGTAAATTGGAGGAGATTCATCAGACAAAGGGAAAAAATTAAGGGAGATAAAAATATTTATCTATAGTGGCTGCCAGAGCATTGTACTTGTGGATGATACATTATCTGCCAAAAGTGTGCTCCTGTGCTGCTTAAGGCAGTAGGAGCTTTCAGGGGCAAGTGGAGCTGCACTTTACAGGTCCTTTCAATGAAGTCAGTGTGAGCTCTCTGAATCAAAACACCTCAAAGGCTGTCGAAGTGAATGAGAATCAGATTCATCAAAAATGATAAAAAAAAAAAAAAAACCCCATACAGATTAAGTAAAAGAAATCTTACCTCGGAGCATTGTCAAGGATTGTCTCTGCTCCTTGGGCAGCTCAGCCCTGTGCGGGCAGCATTCATGGTGGAATTTCCTTTGTGCAGCCTGGCTTTTCCAAAGCCACCATAACTTGAATCAAAGGGCCTTGTGAAAATGGAAGTTGGCGTTGTTTAAACTTTCTGAGTTATTAGGGGATGCTCTTTCAAATAAAATTCACTTTAGATTATGAAAAACAATGATTTGCTTACAAAATACAACTTAGGTGCCTCAGATGAGCTAAAATAGAATATTTTATTCATTGAGTGGGTGGGGAGGACTTAGGAGTTACTTTAAAAAGAACTGAAGTAGTTCGAAGATTTTTTTATAAAGATATCTCATTTCATTGTGGAAAGATCTCTCACTGCTCTTATTGAAGATTGGGCTCTGTTAGTAATGATTTCTTACCTTTCCCTACAAATTCTATGATTCATTTCTGTTATAACATTGTCTGTTTTATGAAAAGTTTCTTTTTTTTTAAAATCCAATCTTACCTGTGATTAGTCCTGCCCTACTTTCCTATGTCACCTTCAAAAAAGTGATAAAGCCCGAGTTTCCTCCAAAAATAGACATTATTTGAGCCTCCTTGTTCTATTGCTGTGGTGTCATTAGGGACTTATGTGGCAGTGCAGATACTAAGAAGAAATATGTCATTTGGTAGTGAGGTCAGCCTAGTCTAGGGAGAAAAGAGCAATCTGGTGGTAAAACACCCTACAAAATAATCTCTCTGATTCAGCTCACAGAAAGCTCCCTGGAATTAAAAGACACCACCAACTTTTTTTTTTTTTTTTTTTCCTGCTAACCAGGACTATATCTATCTGACCTAGATTATCAGACCATGAAAAGTAGATATGCGTTCCTTGCAAAGTAAAATCATAAAGTCTTGGGGCTAAAATGAAGCTTAACAGCTTTCTATTGCAACTCTTCTCCTTATTCTTGAATTTTGTCTTTAATGGCTTCTTCAGGTGGTTTTCTAGTCTTTTGAGGTACATTCCTTAACAAAAAACCCACTACTCATGAAAACTAGGCTCTTTGAGGGCATGGGCGTTGCTTTTTAGTTTTTTCAATATTGTTATCACCTGAATCTAATCAATGCCTTGTGCTTATTAAAACTTTTCTCAAAATTTCTTGAATGAATTGATGAATAAATGATCACTCTGAAGTACTCTTAATATATCTACATAGTAAGTGTAGCATTAAAAATATATAACCTATCTTTTCTGCTCCTTCTCCCTTTATCCCTTCTTTTCTGTTTGCTCCCCCTGTCATCCAGTGGTAAGCATAGAAACCACTTATGCTGGAAACAAGAATCTAATGGTTAGCTTTTTGTATACCAAAGGTAAATACTTTGCCTGTTTTTGCAACTAAAATGTTTAAAGGAGTCTTAATGGAATATCAGTTAAGAATTTACTAGCTAGGTGACCATTTTGCTTTTCTATATGAGTCAGCTTATTTATTTATCTGTAAAATGGGGATAATAATTGCACTTATCTGAGATGATTATGAACCAAAACCATAATGTGTATAAAGTATTTCAGAACAGTATATAACATATAGTAAGCATTCAATAAACATTAAAAATGATGCCATATGAAAGAGTGTTTTATTCATCTTTGAGTATTTTGGTTATCTCATGTTGCATAATGAATCACTCCATGATTGTCTCTCATTTTCCTATACATTAACTGGGCTCAGTTGCATTGTTCTCACTTGAATCGCTTATATGTTTTTGCTGTCAGGTAGCTGAGAAGCAAGATATATCCAAACACTTGCCTAAGGAAAACGTCTAAGAATACACAGACCCATGACTGGTTGTTGACTGGGAGCTCAGCTGGAACTTTCAACTAGAATGTCTTCATTTAGCTTCTCCAGGGGATGTGAGCTTCCTATAGTGTGGTGGCTGAGTCTTGAGGGGGAGATTCTCAAGAGCAAGCACTGCAGGAGATGCAACTGGAAGCTGCAAGGCTTGTTATGACCTCATGTCAGAAGTTACATGGCATGCATTCTGCCATATCCTCTTGGTCCAAATAATCAAAGAGCCTGCACAGATTCAATGGAGTAGATAAAAATACTTCATTTCTTGAGTGCAGGCAGGGCAAGTTTCCATTGCAGAATAGCATGTGGAATACAATAAATTATTGGCACCATTTTTGGAAAATTTCATCAGCTACATTGACAATTGTAATTTTTTCTTTTACATTTGAGATGAAATTTATTTCTCTATTACTTCTTTTTTCACATATTTAGGGTCATATATAAAAGGTTAAACCTTCAATATGGTTTTTATTTGGTGGGCTTTTAAAAGTTTGAGGATGGTTAATATGGCTTAGTGGGTATTTTTCTGGATAAATATTTATAGATGCCCGAAGTTTTCTATAGAAAGACCTGTTTAAAAGATCTTTTGATTTTTATCTTCATCTTAAGGATTGAATGTAGTAGCTGAAGTAGGCCAAAGAAATTATTAAAAGAAATATACCATCTACAGTTGCTTTCCTTAGACTGGGTTGAATAGACTCACTGGTCATTCATTTTGCCTTTCATTATTAATTTCAGATCATCCAACAGAAAGAAATTTGAAGTAAAGTCATTAATACTATGCATTTTTTAGTTATTCATATCCATATCTCTAGCTTATCACATTCCCAACATAATAGTAAATAATTTATAGGCCTCAGCTCACACAGCAGTTTCACATACAATGTCTCATTTGATCTTCACAATACAAGTTGTGTTACTCTAGTGCCTGCTATTCCTTTCTTCCCATAAAGGTATTGAAGCTCAAAGAGGTGAACAGATTATTCCAAAAAGAGAGTAATTATTTGAATTACAAACATCTACTCATTGTAAGGTCATAAATGTTCATTTGAGAGACATGATTTCATGGACATAAAGTGTAGGATAATAGACACTGGAGACTCGGAAGAGTGAGAAGGTGGGAGTGGGGTGAGGGATGAGAAATTATTTAATAGGTACAATGTACACTATCCGGGTGATGGCCACATTAAAAGCCCAGACTGCACTACTACATGATATATGCATGTAATAAAACTGCCCTGGTACCCACTAAATCTATACCAAAACAAACAAACAAAAAACTGGCAAAAAAATGTTCATTCAATTTATCAAATTTCTGATTCTTCCATTATTGTGTTAAAAATTAATAGTGGGTCCAACACTCATTCTGAATATCTGTCCACTTGATTCACTTGGCTAACACCCAACATAGTATCCAGAAAAGCTGTAATTACTTTCCCAGCTTCCCTTGAGTCTAAGCATTACCACGTGATACATTCCAGGTCAACGAAACATAAATGTAATTCCTTTTGGAGGATTCTGGAAAGATTTCTACTCTTTGCTGAAAAGGAAAGATGAAGGTAGTATTGTTCTGTCCACTGTCTTTCCTACCATGGCTATAGTCAAAATGCTCAGAACTGCAGCCATTATCTAGTATTTTCCTATGAGGGAAAAGACGTGAAAACTATAGTGATGGTGGTTTTTGTGTTGTTGAACCACTGATCCAATAACAGTAAACAATTTCTTTTAGAAAGTTTTTCAAACAAACGAACAAATACACATTTGTTAAAGAGGTACAATCTTTGTGATTTAAGCTGCTAATGATTGGGTTATTATAATTTAATAATCTTCTTGATTTAAGCTGCTAATGATTGGGTTAGAAGCAGAATGCATTTTTGGTCAAAATAACATTCCTCCTCTTTCCCTCCCTCCTTTCTTCTCTTTATTCTTCCTTCCTAATGTTTCTTTTTCTTTCAGCATGTGATGGGTTTGGAAGATATGAATAACACTAAAGAATAGATTTGCTATTTGGTAGGAGTTTGATGAATAGTGTTAAGAGATTTTATAGATGACCTTTCATTTTTAGGAAGAGAAATACACATAAAGAAAGCAATGAGAATGATAAAGCCCTGAACATGAAAATGCTCTAATTGGCTGATCAATTATGGAAGTACCAATTATCTTTTAATATTATTAACTCAATACACGTATCTAGTACATTTATTGTTCAGCAATAAAAAATGGTCATATGTCAGTCATAACATTGGGAAAGATATTTGGAAACATTTTTGTTGTTTCGACAAGGTGTACAATGAACCACTGATTCTTTACAATGTATTAGATAAATTATGCTGTTGTACACAGTCTTAATGCCTGTAAAAATAAATTCTGACAAAGATTGATAATATATTCATATTGGTTAGTCATATCTTCTTCCTTTACCCTCTTCCTCTTCTGTACTTCAACTTGAAACCTGTAAAATGTCTTACTGGGCACCGGCACAGGCTATTCCCTCTGAATGAAGCATATTTCCTCTCTTTACTGATTAACTTGTATTCACCCTGAAATCTCAGTGAAGGCTTTCCTTCCTCTGGGAAGATTTCTCTGATACATAAAGTTAACTCTTTTTCCATATACTTCCATAGGGCCTTGTTTTTCCTTAATTACGTATTGTAAGTTGCTTGTTTACTTGTGAGTTCCAAGCTAAACTCTAAGTTCTATCAGGTAGAACCTTTCATCTCTGTATCCTCAGAGCCTTCCCTATTACACAGTGGGTACTTAAAACTTGTTGAATAATTGAAAGAATCAATTTAATTGTCATAATTCTTATATTTTCTTTCAACAAAAATAAAGTTTTAAATTATTTGAAAGAAGCAAGTCTACATCACATGGTTTTTTTCTTAATCACAAAAAGAAATACTCCTTTCTTTTGAAGTTTTCCGCTTTTTTATATTCAAAACAGTCTCTTGTCTAATTTTGCAATTTCTTCTTTGACATTCTTGATATGCCAGGGAGCTATCAGTGTTCTCATTTGCCAATCTTTGTTTGCCAAATGTGAATGTTCAAAGCCAGACTAATTTCCACATAATATATACTATATTTTCCTACCTAAAAGATCAAAGAAAAGCATTATGCTTGACATGATTTATTTTTGACAAATAGGTGTAGCCTGCTTTAATATGTGAAAACATTTTTCATTAGGTTCCTGAGGGGGAGAGTTATGTCTCACTAGATACATATCCTCATTTTAACAAAGTTTTACTCTCTCCAATTTTGTTTTGTCTTGGTTGGTCACCTAGCATCTCAAAAGAATGCATACTCAGGTATAAATGTTTCTGAGATATATTTCACAGTGTATGATACAAGTGGTTTTAAAACCTCTAACATGTTCAGGCTGTTTAAACTTAATTTTAAATTCCTTCTTGAGTTTTTCTTTGCAGGATTTCTTAACTAGATTTGCATATCATTAACTAGTAGTCAAATAGACACTATAAACTTCAGCTCTCCTTTGCTCACCTTTCAAATTAGCTAATTTATCTATATTTTCTTTTCTTAACCTTCTATTTTCCAATTCACGCATCTAATTATTTGCATTTTTATGTGTTTTATTTTGTGGTATGGCATCTCCAACATTATTCTCATTTATTTATATTATTTTGTAGGACATCTTGAATAATTGTGACTTTTTTGAATTATTCAGCCTCTTAGAATAATTCAAAATTGAAACCCATTAATCTGCTTGTTTTTTTCCCCTCCTCACGTTTTTTTGGGATGATAATGATGCATAGCTCCTTCTCTCCTAGCACCCCTTTGCTATTAAAGAGTACGCAGCACTACTGCATTACTAATCAATGATTGGACATCATTTTTTTCTTTACTATTCAATTTCATTAATTATCTATATCAAAATAAGCCTCAAAATACTTCTAATATCTCTTGTATGAATCCAATTTATCTCCTCGTCTTTTCTATTCTCCTGCTGGGCTTTCATCAGATCTCACCCACCATAGTGAGAAAACCTACTAACTATTCCTTCCCATCCCATCACACTTCTAAGGAATATTTTTAAAGATTACTTTGGAAATCTAATCATAGTAGTTCTCTGCATGAAAACCTACAGTTATTTCCATCTCTCTTGGGAAATGTTACAGTTTCTAATGTCAGTAGGCTCCAGCCGTACTCATTTTTTTTTGTGTCTTCAAACAAATCTTATTTTCTTGCCTTCCTGATCTTCTGACCCTCTGCATACAATCGGCCTTTTGGCTGGGAAATCCTCCTCTCTAACCCTACTGCTCCTGCTCACTTTCTGCTTCTTCCCAAGGCTAACTCATCCTCCAGGTCTCAACTGCGAAGTTCTTTGCAGCCTAGACTCCACCCTGTCCTCCCAACCAGGTTTAGTCCCCAGTCCACATTTTTCCATGGAGTCCTCTACTTTCCTTCTCCTAGTCCTTTATAAAAAAAACGCTTTTGCTTTTAAAAATTATTATTTTTTTAATTGGCAAATCAAAATTATGTACATTTGTTGGGATAAAAAGCGACGTTTTGATATTTGTATACAATGTGGCATGATTAAATCAAATTAATTAACAGATCCACCACCTCACCTACTTATCATTTTTGTGATGAAACATTTGAAATTTACTCCCTTAGTTATTTTGAATTGTACAATATGTAATTATTGGAAATAGTCACCCTGCTACGCAATAGACTCCAAATGTATTCCTTCTGTTTACCTGAAACTCTTTGGCCATCATCTCCCCATTCTCTCCTACCTTCCCACTCCCAGCCTCTAGTTACTGTCATTCTATTTTCTGCTTCTATGAGTTTGACGTTTTTAGACTCCACATATAAGTGAAATCATGTGATATATGCCTTTCTTTCTGTCCCTGGCTTATTTTGCTTAGCATAATGTCTTCCAGTTTCTTCCATGTTGTTATAAATGACAAGATTTCCTTCATTTTTAAGGCTGAATAGTATTCCATTGTGTACATGTACCATACTTTTAAAATCCATTTATCTGTTGATGGACACCTAGGTTGGTTCCATATCTTGGCTATTGTGAATAATGCTGTAATGAACATAGGAGTGAAAAAATATCCCTTTGACAGATTGAATTCAATCCCTTTGGATATATGTACCCAGAAGAGAGACTGCTGGATCATATGGTAATTCTATTTTTAGTTTTGGAAGAATCTCCATACTGTTTTACATAATAACTGTACTAACTTACATTACTACCAACAGTTTACAAGGTGTCCCTTTTATTTGCATCCTTGCGAATACGTTTTATCTTTCGTCTTTTTGATACTAGCCATTCTAAAAGGTGTGACATGATATCTATGGAACCACAAAAGGTCTCAAGTAGCCAAAATAATCTTGGATACAAAGAACAAAGCTGGGGTCATCACACATTCAGATTTCAAAAATATTATAAAGCAATTTTAATCAAAACAGCATGGCAGTAGAATCAAAACAGCATGGCAGTAGAATCAAAACAGACACATCAACCAATGGAACGAATAGAAAGCTGAGAAATAGACTTATGCATTTATAGTAAATTGATTTTCAACTAAAGTATCAGGAACACATGATTGGCCAGCCTCTGCTGTAAATGGTATGGGGAAAACTGGATATCTACGTGCGGAAGAAGGGAATTAAATCCTTATCTCACACTATATACAAAAATAAAATGGGTCAAATACTTAAATATGAGAACTGCAACTGTAAAACTACTAGGAAAAAAAGAGAAAAGGCTCCATTTTGGTCAATGATTTTTTTTTTTTAAATATAAATCCAAAAGCACAGAGAATAAAAGCAAAAATAGACAAATGGAATTGCAAACGGAATTAATTTGATTTGAAATCAAATTAAAGGTTTCTGCACAGCAAATAGAACAACTAGCAAAGTGAACAGACAATCCAGAGTGGGAGAAAATATTTGCAAACCATGTATCTGATAAGGGGTTAATATCCAAAATAAATAAAAAAGTCAAACAACTCAATAGCAATAAAGCAAATAACCCCATTTAAAAGTAAGCAAAAGACCTAAACAGACAATTCCTAAAAATACATACAATGTTTAACAGGTTTATGAAAAAATGCTCTGCATCACTAATCATTAGGGACATGCCAATTAAAACCATAGTGAGATATAACCTTCTCCTAGCTCTTACCCCATTGAACTCTAATGGCCTCTTGGCTGTGCTGCCCTTATTGTGAGGTTAGACTGCCCATATTTTTTCAACCCACCCGGAAGCATATAATCAATATTTATAAAATAAATTAATTCATGAAGTTACTTTCTGTATAGTTTTTGATGATTTCCTATTTTCCACTTGGCAATATGTCTCTTTTGTCTTCCTTTAGGGAGGTAGAATGCTGTAATTTTTTTCTATCAATGTTACAAGCTTTCTAAAATTATTAATTTGAATTGTATTTTTTAAATTTTTCTCATACTCCTTTTAGTATTTCAGACTCCATACTCTTATGATTACTATCTTTCAAACGTTCTTTCTGGAGAAAAAAATGAGTCAGTGTTTGATTTTTATGTGCACTGACGGTGACCAAAAATGTTACTTTATTATGCATAGCGCATAGTGCCTTAGATTTATTGAATTGGAAAAGTCAAATTGTTTGATTTCTAATTCTGCTAATGTAATGCTGTTGGGCCAAAGGGAGGTAGAGAGAAGTCTTAAAATTGCACGCCATTTGTATTAATTAATAATTGGTTTAAGTCTCTTTAGTAAAGAGGCAATATCCCATTAATTATATTAGGATCCCACTATTATGGAGTGAAAATAAGGTAAAAGTTATGTGGCAGGCTATTTTCCCATAAAGCCTTGCACAACAGGTTTAAAAAATTAGTAAACTGTGTTTTATCAATACATGTAATAATTCAAGTTTTCCTTGACTTGAAACTACCGATATGAGTGACCAGAGAAGTAAGTTTATATTACACAATATTAAAGACAATTTATAGTTACTTTTTCAGAGGTGTATTTTATTAGTGAAATTTCACAACAGATAAGAACATGAAATGGGATACTGACATTTTGTAAACTCATTGTAGTAGGCTAAAAAAGGAAATTCTGTTATAGAGACAACTTTCTTTCCAACTTTAAATTGTTCAGGAAGATGTATTTGAATTCACTGACCTTGTATTTACTTACCAATAGCAAGTAACAGATGACTGAAAGAATATAAAGACATTGAGTTTAAATATCTAACCAGGAAGTGGTTTCTTAGGATAGGTATGCAGCAATACATTCATTTGTCATTCAAATTATTTTCCTTTGTCCAGCAAACTAACCATAGCTAACTACCAGGTACAGTCTTTTAGTAAAGACTATTTGGTAATCAGCAGTGCCTCTTATTTCTGCTCTCCAAACAGCAGATCCTCTCTTTTCTGCTCCCCAAGTATAGGCTCTAGACAACCATGTTTCTGCTGTGCAGCTCTGCTTACCCACGTTCATAGTCATGACATGTCTGCTGTGTTGAACCTCAGTATATCCAAAACTTAATCTGCAGGACAGATCTCTGGATGGCTTTGGACTGACCCAATTCGCTCCCACTTTCCTGCATGTAGTCCTTGGAAAAACTGTAGAATGTGCTGGGACTACATTCATCCTGAGACATAGGCAAAAACTGCCTGAAACTGTCTGGGTCTTGTTCTTGTCCCAACCAGAAAATGTAACATCTTGAGCTAGGGAGGAACGGTCTGAGACAAATTGGGCTTTGTTCCTCCTTCCCCTGGAAGCAGGGTGTCCTTCAAATCTTTGTCCAGTGAGTCATATTGCCCTGAGGTATATAACTTGGGTTGGGACAACTTTTGGGGTCCCTCAGCCACAGTACAAGTGGAACACCCAAGGTTCAGCCTTCCTCCATCTGCCCCAGGCAGCTTTCTTGAGCCTTGAGGGACTGGATCACAATGGATCCTAGGCTTCTTTTGTTGCTTGCTGCCTATCTGTAAGTAATAAATCTGTTTTATGTAACTTGTTGTGTGTGAGTGTTCTATCTCATCAGAATCAGGCAATTGGTAAAACTATAGCCGAAGGTGCAGTGGGCAAAAGTGTTTGGAGTCCTATTTCTGGTGGTTGGTACAGTGATAATCTTTGCTATTCTCCATGCAGTGGGAGTTCTCTCTTGCGGCTGGTAATTGGAGAAACTGGTCCACACTGCATTGTGTATAGTAGAGGCTTAACAACTTTTGAATGAATGTATGCATGAAAATTGTCACCTGCCTTAAGCTGGACTATTCAAATGTTGTCACTTGAAAATTGCAACTGAGAAATATGGTTTGGGTATTGGTGGCTAACGTCACATCAATAGTACAGTTCAAGAGAAAAAAATCTACAAGTTGCGATGCCAACTTACCCGTGCCTGGTCAGGTTCCTATTTCACTGAAGTGTGGTTGCCCAGCTTTACTTTAATTATAAGAGATACTTCAGTATATCTATTAAACAAGTTACTCTTTCTTACAACCATGAACTCATGCACTGTGCAACTAAACCATCACTTTGATCTTCTGAAAGTGTTTATGCATGTGGGGGTAGAAATAGATGGCAGATATGCACATAAATATGAGCACATATTGTGTTTCTCTAACTATAGCTGACACAAATGAAAAACTAACTGTAATATGTATCTGTGAATGGGTGTTATTGATTGACCTAGAATTACACATATAGCTATCACTTTGTGTGTGTGTGTCTCAGCATAGAATATATATGTATCTGGATATAAAAGTTTGGGAGGACATGTTTTAAAAATTAGCATGGGCTATGTGTATGCACATAGATGTATTTAAGACAATGTGTGATTATAATGTATATTCTCATTTATTATGGGTTCTCATTATGGATTGAAGGCTATTGTGCCCCCTTTTATCATGTCAATATTATAGAGGAAGCTTAGTTTTCTGTTTATGTGAATATGTGTGTTGTATTTGTTAATTTAAAAATAATTCTGACTAAAGAACAACAAAAATAACATGAAAAAACCAAGGTATTTATCACTTGTTTATTCATTGCTTCTTCCTCTTTCTCCTCCTCCATTAGCCTCATCTGTTCTGATTCATTAAACTAAGCATCTTATGTGCAACATCTTTCCATTTACAATTTCTTCCACTTAAGAGAAATAAATATTAATCTCTAATTTGGAGGTTTTCATTTCCTTTTTATTATATTCTTTTATATCAAAAGATTGTAGTTACTTTGACTAATGCCATTTTGATTAATCTTTTAAAAATATTATAGACCCTTTTATTCCTAGTTTGCTGATTATCAGATGATATTTAGATCTCTAATTTCTGTTTAATTTTTATATATTGGGAATGATGAATAGATGATAATTACTGTAAATCTGTTCTTTCTTCTAAAATGGAAACATCTTAAAACATTTCTAAATAATTATAAATATGTAACTCTGAATTATAATTGATACATTTTCCTGACATTAAGGGGTGTTTTTAAGATGTGTAGATGAGAAACTCAAGATTTGCCAAATTTCTGTTTTGCAGGAGGTCTTATTCCAGGGTTGGTAATTATCATTTAATGGAGAGAAGCTTTAAGGTCTGGATCCCATATACCCTAGAATTCTAATTCCAGCGTTGCAAATTTCTTTATATGAAAATTGGAATGACTACATGAGAATAATTCAAGATTTGGCATCAGAATTTTTTTTTAATTTTATTATTATTACACTTTAAGTTTTAGGGTACATGTGCACAATGTGCAGGTTTGTTACATATGTATACATGTGCCATGTTGGTGTGCTGCACCCATTAACTCGTCATTTAACATTAGGTGTATCTCCTAATGCTATCCCTCCCCGCTCCTCCCACGCCACAACAGTCCCCAGAGTGTGATGTTCCCCTTCCTGTGTCCATGTGTTCTCATTGTTCAATTCCCACCTATGAGTGAGAACATGTGGTGTTTGGTTTTTTGTCCTCGCCATAGTTTGCTGAGAATGGTGGTTTCCAGTTTCATCCATGTCCTACAAAGGACATGAACTCATCATTTCAAGGACTTCATGTCTAAAACACCAAAAGCAATGACAACAGAAGCCAAAATTGACAAATGGGATCTAATTAAACTAAAGAGTTTCTGCACAGCAAAAGAAATTACCATCAGAGTGAACAGGCAACCTACAAAATGGGAGAAAATTTTCGCAACCTACTCGTCTGACAAAGGGCTAATATCCAGAATCTACAATGAATTCAAACAAATTTGCAAGAAAAAAACAAACAGCCCCATCAAAAAGTGGGTGAAGGACATGAACAGACACTTCTCAAAAGAAGACATTTATGCATCCAAAAAACACATGAAAAAATGCTCATCATCACTGGCCATCAGAGAAATGCAAATCAAAACCACAATGAGATACCATCTCACACCAGTTAGAATGGCGATCATTAAAAAGTCAGGAAACAACAGGTGCTGGAAAGGATGTGGAGGAATAGGAACACTTTTACGTTGTTGGTGGGACTGTAAACTAGTGGCGTCAGAATTTTTTTATCTCGTTTTGGGAATAGTGCAGGATGTTTGTTTTTTCCCAAACCTCAGAATATTCTGGAAATGATTTTCAGTAGGGCGAAGGTAGGGTCAGTCATTCAGAGGGTATTGACTAATGCTTTATTGAGGTTTTGTGGAGGTAGTTTTAATGTTGGCAATTTTTCCATTTGCATCTTTCTCATCTCCCAACCTTATGTTCATTAATTAATGAAGAGAGTTTAGGATTTGAAAGGACAATGAGATAACACAAAGGGTCAAATTAGACTCAGGAGCAATCACAAGACACAGGAAAATGCTTCTTTCTTTGAAGAAGTCCTAAAGAAGTCCAACACCATTAACAGAGCTCCAAGAATATCCTTTTTCTTCAACATTGCCAAAGCCTGTCATTCCCCAATAAACCCACAAATCCCAGGTTTTTAAAAATGAGTAATCTAAAACAAAAAAAAAAATCAAGTGTATCCTGCTGAAAGCATTTTGTAGATAAGTGCACTCGATCACGTTTCTGCTAGTATCTTTACCAGGAAGTCTAGTTAAGAGCCAGGTTTACAATGGCATTTCCTATGGTCATTATGTATTGTTTTATCATTTTAGAAATGTTTTTGTTTCTTGGTTTTATTCAGTTTGTCATAGTTGTCTACAGTATTTTTTTTTTTTTGTATTAGGGTAATCCAAGATGGACCAGAAATTCAGGATCTTCACGGTTAACGTGGTGGCAGTCAGAAAGAAATGCAATAGAACTGATTTAAGTTCTAGATCATGATAGCCTGTGATGTGGTTATGATCTGTTATTGTTCGTGATTTTCTGTACCGTCATATGGTAATGACAGTTTGTTATGTAATAGAGTGACTGCCCCAGACCTATGTAAAAATTTAGTTTCTACTAAAAATGTTCTTCTTGAAGCTTATGAGATTATTTTCAAGGAAATAACTTCCTAAAGAAATAGGCCTCTGGTGAAACACCAGGGAATAAAGGAAATAAATTGAGAAAAATGCCACAAGCTTATTTTTATTGATCCCATTCCCATGGGTTTAAATGTAATTTTTAATTAGAATGTATCACAGAAAATACCCTTTTCAATTTATTTTAAAAGATTTGATCATATTTTTGCCCTTTAACTTATAGCTAGAGCAACACATACTGTGAAAAGTTCAGAAAAGTTAAATCTAAAGTCTGCCCTTGACATGACTGGTCAATTATTTCTTAAATAAATGATAATAAAAACTTAAAAAACAAGTAAATAGAGCTGGCTTTTCTCTCTCCAAATTGAGTATATTGATATGTAATTCATAAAATTATTAAATTTTATAAAATACACTATTATTTTCCTAAATTTGATGATGTTGATTTTAGGAAAAGTTGATCATATAAACGCTAAGATACATTGATGAGTATATATGAACTATTTAACTATTATATTTGTTCAAACAATTCAGTGTAGTTATTATCTTTGCCTGATAAACTACAATAAAAATGGACTTTTTTGTTGGCATTGACATAAGAAGCATCTAAATTTTCAGAGGTGCAAATAATTTTTCTTTAACTTCAATTTTTTTATTTCTATTTTTTATAGTTTGACAATGAAATTCTACATGCATCTGGAATTTCAAGGTAATCTATTACATTTTAAATAATTTGAAGCTTGATAAGTTATAATATAAAAATGTTAAATATCTGTGCTGTTGCTGGGCTGGTTTACCCTCAGGAGATCAATTCTTCATTTTTTCCCAGAAAGGAAAATCACAAGGGTATTGATCCAGCAGGAGGTGATTCTTCCATGTTAGTTGGCTTCTAGATGGATTTCGCTAATGGGAGGTACTGGTTGGCACTGGAGGAGAAGCCAGGTTGCTTTTCCTCTTCCTCTTTGCTTTAGGCAGCACTTCTAGCAATAACTGTATCACCTCCATGGGTCCAGGCCCTGCTTGAAAGGTACACATTGGCCCCAGTATCTTGGAAATCCCTGGCTTGCTCCAGGCTCCATAATATTACCCACTCCCTGTTGTCTCTGTAGCCTGTGAGTAGTAGTGACCTTATGTCTTTTTAAAATCTCAGCATTGCTTCCTCTCCCCTATTTGGCTATTCAGTTCTGTCATCAGATATATATAAAATTTGCTGCATTAAATTTTATATCAGTTCCAAATACGTTGGTTCTGTTTCCTGGTCGAGCCCTGGCTGATACATTCTTCATATTAATTTTAAAGAATGCTAATCTATAATTTATAATCATTATAAATTGGAAAACTCATTGGAAAATGTGCATTTCTTATATTTAGATTAGATGATTGTTCTGGACTGAATGTGTATGTCCTCCCAACCCTACCCCCAAACTCATAAGTTGAAACCCTAACTTCCAATGTTATAGTATTAATAGGTGGGGCCTTTGGGAAGGGATTAGGTCATGAAGGTGGAGCCCTAATAAATGGGATTAGCACCCTCATAAGAAGAGACACACTTATGCTTTCTCTCTCTTTCCCTCTGTCTCTACTCTCTGCCATGTGAAGACACAATGAAGAGATGACCACCTGCAAACCAGAAAGAGTACCCTTACCAGACACTAGAGCTGGCAGAAATTTGATCTTGGACTTTCCAGCCTCCAGAACTGTGAGAAATAAATGTTTGTTGTTTATGAAACTTAGTCTATGGTATTCTGTTATATAGCAGCTTGAGCTGACTAATGCAATATTATTAAGTCAAGAAAAACAATTGGGTAATTTGTCAAGATTCTTTTCTTTTATAGCAGACAATTTATTTCAACATTACTTAAAAGCATTGAAACTTTTCTATGCTGAGAATTACAGTGCTGCTGGTGAAAGTGGTGCTAGAGCTTGTGTGTGTGTCTAATGGCATTCAGGGAGCATTTGTTTAGTCTGTTTTAATGCGATCAGAGCTAACATTTGTGTATGTTTGTTTTCTTTATCTCAGCTCTGGTAAATCCATGAAAAACAGATGAAAGCCAAATCTTTCATTATTTCTAAATCCCTGATTATGACATATTTCTCCTACAATGTGTCCCAAAAGAATGAGAAAAGCATCTGTAACTACGCACAGGTTATGTTGTAGTCCCCTCAGTAGCATTTTGTCCATATGGAGCTTAATTCTGTAAACTACCTATAACTAGGTATAAAATTCAGACAGAAAATAGCAATTTATCACAAGTGTCCAGCTGGCTGCTTCTTCTAAGTGGTTATTTCCTAATCTGCAATCCAGCCATTCACTGCCCACTCACATTTTTGAGCTATAAAATCAATAATAAATAGCAAGAACATTCCCTTGAGAGCTTAGCCATGCATTCCAACTGGGAAGAACAAATGAAGGGCAATGCCATAGAACTGTGTGCTTGGGTTTTAATAGAAGAAATAAAAAATGGAAAAATGCAAGTTGCTCCTTTCATCCAGTTGATCAATAATGAAATGTAAGATTAAGCTTAAAATTCTCCCTAAATCAAGAAACTTTCTTTAAAAGAAAACCTTTAGAGAAATAATTTTTTCAATTAGTATAATCTTTACTAATTTTTGTATATTTTACTGATTTATTGATCTTCCTTTAATGTAATTGAACTCGATCAGTTCAAAATACCCATTTTGAGCCCTATTCATATTGAAGTCTGGAAATCCTTAAAATTGTTGATATTTTATCTCCTGACAAAGTGCACTATTACCTCCAGTTGCATTTCCAACAGAACTGTGCTCTCTAGAAATATTTGTAAATGCAGATATGTACATACACACATAGACACACTCAAATGTATATATATATGTACATTAATATACATCTGAAAAGTGTTCATATAAAATACCCATATGTACACATTCCTACACACACATACTCACATACAAACATAATAAAATCAGATAAACTATTTTGGCAATTCCGGATATGACTAATTTGTTCAAATAGTGTATATATATGGGTATTTTATATGAACACTATTCCTATGTATGTTTATGTACATATCTACAAACGTTTGAGTGAATTCTTACCATCTAGAAACTAGTTATTATTAATTTCACTTTAGAGGTAATAAACTAATTCAGAAATTAATTTAACCACGATCACATGACTAGTATTTATCTTACTGATAATTTGAACTCAAATACAACCAATTATAAAGCCCTCATTTTTAATTATATAGTTCTGTCTTCCATAGTAAAATCAATACAACAAAATTAAATCTATTGGAAGGCAGCTTACAATTAAAAGACAGTTGAGTACAATAGAAAACAAATTAGTCATAACAGGAATGGCCAAAATAGTTTCTTATCTGAATTATGTCTGTATGTGAGTATATGTGTGTGTAGAACTGTGTATATATGGGTATTTTGTATGAACACTCTCCATATGCATATTTATATGCATATCTACATACATTTGAGTGTGTCTACGTGTGTATGTATGCACGTATCTATATATACTAGTATACATGTACATTTATATACCTATAAACTTAAATATATATATACAAAATAAATACACATACATAAACACATATAAAATTTGACATATTATCCACTGATCAGGTATTATTTTTCTGCCATATTGTTGTATCCATGGTTTATTGTTCTCCCAGAAGTATATTATAGGAAAATTAAATAATTAAATAATCCATTATGACAGAAATATTTTCCATGATTCTGCTTCTTATAATAGTATATATAATAAAATATGGTATACCCTTTTGTTCTCAAGGCCTTGCAAACTAGTTGATAAACATAAATACAAAATTTGCAAAACTATACAAAAGTTATCATCAATAAATACCAATGCTATCTCATTAAATTCTTACCATCTAGAAACTGGTTATTACTAATTTCATTTTAGAAGTAGGAAACTAATTCAGACATTAATTTAATCAAAATCATATGACTAGCATTTATCTTACTGGTAATTTAAACTTAAATACAATCAATTCTAAAGCCCTCATTTTTAATTGTATATTCTGACTTCTATAATAAAATCAATACAGTAAAATTAAATCTATTGGAAGGCAGCTTACAATTAAGAGACAGTTGAGTACAATAGAAAACAAATTATTCATATCTGAAATGGCTTGTAAAATTTTCATAAAAGGAGAATTTTAATTATGTCTTAAAAATTAGTCATTGAAGAAAAAGAGCAGTCTTAATGTGCAGAATTTGGAAAGTGGGAAGGCACAGATATGCATAAAGGAGACAATAAAATAAAATAAAATTAGCTAGAGTGTCAGATCCAAGAAGGTCAAAGTTTGGAGATTTTGATGAAAATGTTGATTATAGCCAAATTCAGAGGAACTTGAATGTTTGAGCAATATCTTGGCACATAAAAAACACTCTACAAATGTTTTCTGACTGAATAAATTGGTTTATCCTGTAGGCAGTAGGTCGTGTGAATGGTTTTTAGTGTAAAAGCATGGCACGATGACAGCATTGCTTTATAATGATTATTCTGGTGGCATTATTCAGCATGAATAAAACTGTAGATTGAGAGACTTCTAAGCATGAGATTAACAGTGAATAATTTAAAAGAATAATGGGTAAAAGAGGCATTTGGAAGTCATATCATCAAGTCAAATGTCCCAGGTCTCTGGAAATAAAATAAATCATTAAATACTATTCAAAAACATACATTAAACACCTACTAGGTGCCATATAAACAGGTGTGGAAACAAAAGGGGACATGAATTCACAGGCGGAATTACATAACAATGTGAAAAAAGCAGAGAAGCATAGAGAGGAGTGATTACTATGAGATTAAGAGTAATAGGAAAGTCATCAGAAATAGCTGGTTAGACTTCACCTTGAATGAATGTTGATCTTGTCCAAAGGATGAATATTGCATAATAAAAAATATCTGCTTTCTAAGAATACAGTTTGCTTGTAGTAAAATTATTGTAATAAGGTGAAAATACAGAAATGCAGTGTTATTTATATATTTACACATACATTTGCAGTTATTTCCAGATATTACAAAATGCAGTTTGGTAGCCAGTTCTAAATTCTTGGAGATGGATAATTTTGTTTTATTTTTAATCTTTTATCAAAAAATATTAACCTATTTAGGAATACATTTCATATTTTTATATATACAGATGTATAATATTTATTTAAATCATATAGTATAGCTTAATTTCAATATTTGGATAATGTTAGTATGTCTTAAAATTTTATGAGTTCAACATTTTGAGTTGCAATGCTTTGGAATGAGTAGTTTATATTAATGCTGTTCTTATCCATAAAAATATTGAGCATTATATTGTATATAGTATACAGTAGTGTCCTCTTATCCATGGGGGAGATTTGTTGTTGTTGTTGTTGCTTTGAGATGGAGTCTTGCTCTGTTGCCCAGGCTAGAGTGCAGTGGTGCGATCTCAGCTCACTGCAGCTTCTGCCTCACAGGTTCAAGTGATTCTCCTGTCTCAGCCTCCCGAGTAGCTGGGACTACAGGCACCCGCCACCTCACCCGGCTAGTTTTGTACTTTTAGTAGAGACAGGGTTTCACCATGTGGGCCAGGCTGGTCTCGAACTCCTGATCTCAGAGGATCCACCTGCCTCGGCCTCCCAAAGTGCTGGGATTACAGGCGTGAGCCGCCATGCCCAGCCCATGGAGGATATGTTTCTAGACCTGCAGTGGGTGCCTGAAACTGTGGATAATATTGAACCATTTATACACTCTTGTTTTCTTTTTTAATAAAACATACCTATGATAAAGTTTAATTCATAAAATTGGGCACAGTAACAGATTAGAATAATTATAGCAATCTACTCTTTATAATTTCACAGATATAAGATTCTTTCTTACTGTAGATCTTAGTAACCTCAGTATCTGGTTATTTTTCTTTCCTTATTAAGATAATTTTCACCTTATCACTTAAAGGAAACACTTTTAGGCATCTCTTTGGCGAATCCAAATTGCCAGCATCATTACTTTTGCACTTTGGGGACATTATTAAGTAAAATAAAAGTTACTTGAACATAAACATTACAATACAATTCAACAATCACCTGCTAAGGAGATGGCTACTAATAAGCAGGTAGCATCTACAACATGGATACTCTGGACTTTCCATGGAATGTGAAACCACAGATAAGAGGAGGACCACTGTGTATGGTGGAATAACTTTTATATTGCATAAACAAAACATGCTTGCAATTCTTTCTTTTTTCTTTTTTGGAGACAGGGTCTCACTCTCTCTCCCAGGCTGGAGCGCAGTGGCATGGTCATAGCTCACTGCAGCCTCAAACTCCTGGGCTCAAGCAATCCTCCAGCCTCAGCCTCCCAAGTATCTGGGACTAAAGGCCTGAGCCACCAGGTTCAGCCAGTTGAAATTCTTTGAATTCATTCCTAATCTCTCTTTAGTTAGAAAGTCTATGATGTGTTATACTTGTTTCTAGATTGCTAGTGCTCTAGCAAAATAAACAAAGTTCAACACTAATGTCACCAACACAACACCAAAAAACTCTGCAATTCAAATGTAACAATAGGGCACATTTCATTCAAGCAAAGTTGTTAGATGTGACTAAGGATGTTTATCCTTTCAAGATATGGTAGTAGCAAAATTTTATATTTTATATACAAGTGTTCCCTTTGTTCTTGTGTACACATACAGTGAGCGCCTAATGAAGTATTTTGTTTATATTATATAGCGTTCCCCAGCTCTAGCTCTAAATTTCTAGACTAAATTATAAATGTGACATAGTGATTTTTAGACGCTTCTGGTTAGCTAATAGCAAACTTTATTTATAAACTTTTCAGTGTGCAGTTGAACTTATAATTCCCAGTAGGGTTCTCCATTCTCACTCTATAATCAAAGGCTATTAACCAAGTGGGTGAAGTTCCCTCCCTATTTCATTGTTTAAATGAATAATTAAAGGAAAGAAAAAGTGCTGAAATATTTGAAGGGCTGACAAGGGAGCGATTGGAGTGTGGATATGACAGTGGTAATCCTGCAGTGTCAGACACTGTGGGAGGGCTCCACCACACCGCATCTGCTCTTTTAGGGGGATGTTATATTCCTTTACATTTTGTTTAATCAAAGAGCTTGAACACTGGCCAATTCTGCTTCATACAATCTGAAGAAAGCAATTTGTGATCTATGAATACAACAAGAAGATGCATGGAGGGTGCCCATAATTATTCAATATTCGATAAATAAAATAAGGTCATGAAACTAATTTATTTATTTATTTATTTATTTATTTGAGACAGGCTCCCATTCCGTTCCGTTGTTCAGGCTGAGTGTAGTGGCATGATCACAGCTCACTGCAGGCTTGATTGGCTGGGCTCAAGTTATTCTCCTAGGTCAGCCTCTCAAATAGCTGGGACTATAGGCATGCACCACCAGATCTGGCTAATTTTTTATTTTTTTGGAGAGATGGGAGTCTCACTATGCTGCCCAGGCTGGTCTTGATCTCTTGGACACAAACAAGCCTCCCTCCTTGGCCTCCCAAAGTTCTGGTATTACAGGTATAAGCCATTGTGCCTGGCCCATAAAACTAATTTCTTTATTTTTATATACCAGTATATGTCTGAAAGTATGAGATAAACCTATTATAGGAATTATTCATATAAAAAGGAACCTCATTTAATTCAACTTTTGGAAAAACTGTTTTTTTAAAGTGTCCCACGAGAGATTGCATGGAGAGAATGAGATAAGACAGGGAAAAGAAACTTTGAATGGAAAAACATAATCTCCTTCTAAAGAGAATATTTCTCTTTAAAAATATTTCTATTTTTTATTTTTGCATCTTAATGATGCTTTTTCTTGAGAGCATATGAGAAAGTTTTACATTTATTACTAAAATAAAATAGTTGTTTGAAGCATGACCACCAAACTCCAAAAATACCCAAAAGGTAATAGTAACAAGTGAGAGGTGGGAGTAAAGATATGGACTTTTTTCATATAAGCTAATACATTTGATTCATGGACTATTTTTTCGTCAAGATTTTGAAAGATAAAAATTTTCAAGTTGAGTGACTTCATTCTTTAAACATTTATCACATAAATATTTACTATTAACTAATATAGTTAATGTAATTAATGGTAATAATGTTATATTAATATAGTTAATATAACAATATATTGACTACTGAATGGCAGGCACAGTCCTACTTACTTGGAATTCAGAAACTTAGGAGATGATTCCTAGAAACTGTTTGAGGAATATAATTAATGTTCAAAATCTTATTTGATTCAACATTTTTATAAATTAGATAAGATGGAATTTTAATACTAACAGGCTTTAAAAAGAGAGTACATAGAAAAAACACTTTTTACTGCAAAGGGCTAAAGGAAACAATTTATCTGAGCTAGATAATATGAACTTATTACAGCAAACCTATCACAAATTTTATGTTCTTGGTAAAAGTGAATTTCAAAGTTGTATTGTTTTGTGCTAAATTTGGTATCTTAGTGACAGCATTGAAGGAATGCACATGTATGCTCCTAAAAAGGGCTGCAGCTGCTTCCCAAACTAACATCTTTGTTTAGTTTCCATTTTTTGATTTGAACAGAGACATTATTGGAGTTCCAAATACTGTCTGTTAATCCCTCACCTAAAATATGCGGCAACTCTAAAATTCTAAGTGGCTTGCTTGTAAATTCTTTCACTCACTTCATTTGGTTAGTGATTGCTCCTTTTATGTAACAACCAAAATTATTTTTTTCCAAATTCTTCTTAGAAAAGGCAAATCTGTTGCCACTTAGGTACTTCCACTTTGTATATAGCGTTTCCACTTCCAAATTTTTTTTTCCTTTACTTTTATTATACTTTAAGTTCTGGGATACATGTGCAGAATGTGCAGGTTTGTTACATAGGTATACATGTGCCATGGTGGTTTGCTGCACCCATCAACCCGTCATCTACATTAGGTGTTTCTCTTAATGCCATCCTGCCCCTGGTCCCCCACCCCTTGACAGGCCCTGGTGTGTGATGTTCCCCTCCCTGTGTCCATGGGTTCTCTTGTTCAACTCCGACTTATGAGTGAGAACATGCAGTGTATGGCTTTCTGTCCCTCTATTAGTTTGCTGAGAATGATGGTTTCCAGCTTCATCCATGTCCCTGCAAAGGACATGAACTCATTCTTTTTCATGGCTGCAGAGTATTCCATGGTGTATATGTGCCACATTTTCTTTATCCAGTCTAACATTGATGGGCATTTGGATTGGTTCCAAGTCTTTGCTATTGTGAATAGTGCTGTAATAAACATATGTGTGCATGTGTCTTTATAGCAGAAAATTATTTATAATCCTTTGGGTATGTAACCAGTAATGGGATTGTTAGGTCAAATGTATTTCTGGTTCTAGATTATTGAGGAATTGCCACACTGTCTTCCACAACGGTTGAACTAATTTACACACTCACCAACGGTGTAAAAGTGTTCTTATTTCTCCAATCCTCTCCAGTATCTGTTGTTTCCTGACTTTTTAATGATTGCCATTCTAACTGGTGTTAATGGTATCTCACTGTGGTTTTGATTTGCATTTCTCCAATGATCAGTGATGATGAGCTTTTTTTTCATATGCTTGTTAGCTGCATAAATGTCTTCTTTTGAAAAATATCTGTTCATATCCTTTGCCCACTTTTTGATGTTTTTTTTCTTGTAAATTTGTTTAAGTTCCTTGTAGATTCTGGATATTAGCCTTTGTCAGATCGATAGACTGCAAAAATTTTCTCCCATTCTGTAGGTTGCCATTTCATTCTGATGATAGTTGCTTTGGTGTGCAGAAGCTCTTTAGTTTAATTAGATTCCATTTGTCAATTTTGGCTTTTGTTGCCATTGCTTTTGGTGTTTTAGTCATGAATCTTTGCCCATGCCTATGTCCTGAATGGCACTGCCTAGGTTTTCTTCTAGGGCTTTTATGGCTTTAGGTCTTATATTTAAGTCTTTAATCTATCTTGGGTTAATTTTTGTATAAGGTGTAAGGAAGGGGTCCAGTTTCAGTTTTCTGCATATGGCTAGCCAGTTTTCCCAACACCACTTATTAAATAGGGAATCCTTTTCCCATTTCTTGTTTTTGTCAGGTTTGTCAAAGATCAGATGGTTGTAGACGTATGGCTTTATTTCTGAGGCCTCTGTTCTGTTCCATTGGTCTATATATCTGTTTTGGTACAAGTACCATGCTGTTTTGGTTACTGCAGACTTGTAGTATAATTTGAAGTCAGGTAGCGTGATGCCTCCAGCTTTGTTCTTTTTGCTTAGGACTGTCTTGGGTATACAGGTGCTTTTTTGTTTCCATATGAAACTTAAAGTAGTTTTTTCTAATTCTGTGAAGAAATTCAATGGTACCTTGATGGGAATAGCATTGAATGCATAAATTACTTTGGGCAGTATGGGCCATTTTTACGATATTGATTCTTCCTATCCATGAACATGGAATGTTTTTCCATTTATTTGTGTTCTTATTTCCTTGAGCAGTGGTTGTAGGTCCTTCACATCCCTTGTAAATTGTATTCTTAGGTATTTTATTCTCTTTGTAGTAATTGTGAATGGGAGTTCGCTCATGATTTGGCTCTCTGTCTATTATTGGTGTAAAAAAATGCATGTGATTTTTGCACAGTGATTTTATATCCTGAAGCTTTGCTGAAGTTGCCTATTAGCTTAAGGAGTTTTGGGGCTGAGATGATGGGGTTTTCTAAATATACAATCATGTAATCTGCAAACAGATACAATTTGACTTTCTCTCTTCCTATTTGAATACTTTATTTCTTTCTTTTGCCTGATTGCCCTGGCCAGAACATCCAATACTATATTGAATAGTAGTGGTGAGAGAGGGCATCTTTGTCTTGTGCTGGTTTTCAAAGGGAATGCTTCCATTTTTTGCCAATTCAGTATGATATTGGCTGTAGGTTTGTCATAGATAGCTCTTATTATTTTGAGATACATTCCATCAACACCTAGTTTATTTAGTGTTTTTTAACATGAAGGGGTGTTGTATTTTATCAAAGGCCTTTTCTGCATCTATTGAGATAATCATGTGGTTTTTGTCATTGGTTGTGTTTATGTGATGGATTACATTTATTTATTTGCATAGGTTGAACCAGCCTTGCCTCCCTGGGATGAAGCTGACTTGATTGTGGTGGATAAGCCTTTTGATGTGCTGCTGGATTAGGTTTGCCAGTATTTTATTGAAGATTTTTGCATTGATATTCATTAGGGATATTGACCTGAAATTTTCTTTTTTCATTGTGTCTCTGCCTGATTTTGGTATCAGGATGATGCTGGCCTCATAAAATGAGTTAGGGAAAAGTCTCTTTTTTTCTATTGTTTGCAATAGTTTCAGAAGGAATGGTACCAGCTCTTGTTTGTACCTTTGGTAGAATTCGACTGTGAATCCGTCTGGTTCTGGGCTTTTTTTTGGTTGGTAGGCTATTAATTACTGCCTCAATTTCATAACTTGTTATTAGTCTATTCAGGGATTCGACTTATTCTTGGTATAGTCTTGGCAGGGTGTATGTGTCCGGGAATTTTTCTCTTTCTTCTAGATTTTCTAGTTCATTTGCATAGAGGTGTTTATAGTATTCTCTGATGGTAGTTTGTATTTCTGTGGGATCAGTGGTGATCTCTCCTTTATCATGTTTTATTGTGTCAATTTTCTTCTTTTCTCTTTTCTTCTTTATTAGTCTGGCTAGTAGTATATCTATTTTGTTAATCTTTTCAAAAAACTAGCTCCTGGGTGCTTTGATTTTTTGAAGGGTTTTTCGTGTCTCTATCTCCTTCAGTTCTGCTCTGATCTTAGTTATTTCTTGCCCTCTGCTAGCTTTTGAATTTGTTTGCCCTTGCTTCTCTAGTTCTTTTAATTGTGATGTTAGGGTGCTGATTTTAGGTCTTTCCCGCTTTCTCCTGTGGGCATTTATTGCTATAAATTTCCCTCTAAACACTGCTTCAGCTGTGTCCCTAAAATTCTGGTACATTGTGTCTTTGTTCTCATTGGTTTCAAATAACTTATTTATTTCTGCCTTCATTTCGTTATTTACCCAGTAGTCATTCAGGAGCAGGTTGTTCAGTTTCCATGTAGTTGTGCAGTTTTGAGTGAGTTTCTTAATTGTGAGTTCTAATTTGATTGCACTGTGGTCTGAGAAACTGTTTGTTATGATTTCCATTCTTTTGCATTTACTGAGGAGTGTTTTCTTCCAATTATGTGGTTGATTTTAGAACAAGTGCAACGTGGCACTGAGAAGAATGTATATTCTGTAAATTTGGGGTGGAGAGTTCTGTAGATGTCTATTAGGTTCGCTTGATCCAGAGCTGAGTTCAAGTCCTGAATATCCTTATTAATTTTCTGTCTCGTTGATCTGTCTAATATTGACTGTGGGGTGTTAAAGTCTTCCACTGTTATTGTGTGTGAGTCTAAGTCTCTTGTAGATCTCTAAGAACTTGCTTTATGAATCTGGGTGCTCCTGTATTGGGTGCATATATATTTAATATAGTTAGGTCTTGTTACATTGATCCCTTTACCATTATGTAATGCCCTTCTTTGTCTTTTTTTATCTTTGTTGGTTTAAAGTCTGTTTTATAAGAGACTAGGATTCAATCTTCTGCTTTTTTTGCTTTCCATTTTCTTGGTAAATCTTCCTCCGTCCCTTTATTTTGAGCCTAAGTGTGTCTCTGCACGTGAGATGTGTCTCCTGAATACAGCACCTGATGGGTCTGCACTCTATCAGATTTGCCAGTCTGTGTCTTTTAATTGGGGCATTTAGCACGTTTACATTTAAGGTTAATATTGTTATGTGTGAATTTGATCTTGTCCTTATGATGCTAGCTGTTTTTTTTTTTGCCCATTAGTTGATGTAGTTTTTTCATAGTGTTGATGGTCTTTACATTTTGCTTTGGTTTTGCAGTGTCTGGTACTGGTTTTTCCTTTCCATATTTAGTGCTTCTTTCAGGAGCTCTTGTAAAGCAGGCCTGGTGGTGACAAAATCCCTCAGCATTTGCTCATCTGTAAAGGATTTTATTTCTCCTTCGCTTATGAAGCTTAGTTTGGCTGGATATGAAATTCTGGGTTGAAAATTCTTTTCTTTAAGAATGTTGAATATTGGCTTGTAGGGTTTCTGCAGAGAGATCTGCTTAGTTTGATGGGCTTCCCTTTGTGGGTAACCTGACCCTACTCTCTGGCTGCCCTTAACATTTTTTCCTTCATTTCATCCTTGGAGAATCTGACAATTATATGTCTTGGGGTTGCTCTTCTCAAGGAGTATCTTAGTGGTGTTCTCTGTATTTCCTGAATTTGAATGTTGGCCTGTCTTGCTAGGTTGGGGAAATTCTCCTGGATAATATCCTGAGTGTGTTTTCCAGCTTGGTTCCATTCTCTCTGTCACTTTCAGGTACACCAATCAAACATAGGTTTTGTCTTTTCACATAGTCCCATATTTCTTAGAGTCTTTGCTCATTCTTTTTCATTCTTTTTTCTCTAATCTTATGCTTTATTTCATTAAGTGGATCTTCAATCTCTGATATCCTTTCTTCCGCTTTATCGATTTGTCTATTGATACTTGTGTATGCTTCACAAAGTTCTCGTGCTGTGTTTCTCAGCTCCATCAGGTCATTTATGTTCTTCTCTAAACTCATTAGTCTAGTTAGCAATTCCTCTAACCTTCTTTCAAGGTTCTTAGCTTCCTTGCATTGGGTTAGAACATGCTCCTTTGGCTCAGAGGAATTTGTTATTACCGACCTCCTGAAACCTACTTCTGTCAATTTGTCAAACTCATTCTCCATCCAGTTTTGTTCCCTTGCTGGCATGAAGTTGTGATCCTTTGGAGGAGAAGTGGAATTCTGATTTTTGAAATTTTTGGCCTTTTTGCACTGGTTTTCCCTCATCTTCATGGATTTATCTACCTTTTATCTTTGCTGTTGGTAGCCTTCAGATGAAGTTTTTCCATGATCATCCTTTTTGTTGATGTTGATGCCATTGCTCTCTGTTTGTTGGTTTTCCTTCTAACAGTCAGGTCCCTCTTCTGCAGGTTTGCTGGAGTTTGCTGGGGGTCCAATCCAGACCTTGTTTCCATGGATATCACCAGCTGAGGCTGCAGAACAGCAAAGATTGCTGGCTGTTCCTTTCACTGGAAGCTTCGTCCCAGAGGGGCACTTGCCAGATACCAGCCAGAGCTCTCCTGTATGGGGTGTCTGTCGACCCCATGCTGGGAGGTGCCTCCCCATCAGGAGACAACGAGGGGTCAGGGACCCACTTGAGGAGGCAGTCTGTCCCTTAGCAGAGCTTGAGCACTGTGCTGGGAGATCCGCTGCTCTCTTCAGACCTGGCAGGCAGGAACATTTAAGTCTGCTGAAGCTGCGCCCACAGCCACCCCTTCCCCCAGGTGCTCTGTCCCAGAGAGCTGGGAGTTTTATCTATATGCCCTTGACTGGGGCTGCTGCATTTCTTTCAAAGATGCCCTGCCCAGAGAGGAGGAATCTAGAGAGGCAATCTGGCCACAACGGCCTTGCTGAACTGCAATGGGCTCCACCCAATCCAAACTTCCTGGGGGCTTTGTTTGTATTGTGAGGGGAAAACCGCCTACTCAAGCCTCATTAATGGCAGACGTCCATCCCCGCTTCAAGATCTAGCATCCCAGGTTGACTTCAGACTGCTATGCTGGCAGCAAGAATTTCAAGCCAGTGGATTTTACCTTGCTGGGCTCTTTGGGGTGGGATTCGCATAACTATACCACTTGGCTCCCTAGCTTCAGCCCCCTTTCCAGGGGAGTGAAAGGTTCTGTCTTGCTGGCACTCCAGGTGGCACTGGGGTATGAAAAAAAACTCCTGCAGCTAGGTCAGTGTCTGCCCAAATGGTCATCCAGTTTTGTGCTTGAACCCCAGGGCCCTGGTGGTGTAGGCACCCGAGCAAATCTCCTGGTTGTGGGTTGGAAAGACTGTGAGAAAAGCATATCTGGGCCCGAATGCTCTGTCCCTCAAGGCACAGTCCCTCATGGCTATCCTTGGTTACGGGAGGGAGTTCCCTGACCTCTTGAGCTTCCTGGGTGAGGCAATGGCCCACCCTGTTTCTGCTCGCCCTCCATTGGCTGCACCCACTGTCTAACCAGTCCCAATGAGATGAACCGGATACCTCAGTTGGAAATGCAGAAATCAGCTGCTTTCTGCATTGGTGTTGCTTGGAGCTGCAGACTAGAGCTGTTCCTGTTTGGCCATCTTGCCCAGGGATGCCCTCCACTTCCAAATTTTGTTGAAAGGTATAGACATTGGGGGTGGAAGGCCACATCATGTTTTTAAGGTGATTGAGCTTATACATTTTTGTGGGGCATTTACATTTTTCATAAAACATGTCTTTTATTTGTACTACATTTGCCATCTAGAATTATAAGATAGGTTGGAAGAGGTTCTGAAAAGTAAATTACTAATCAGATCTGAGGAAGCTCAGAAAAACTTTGCTTATAATACTAAAAGCCTTCATCAATATTTTAAAGTGGATACCAGAACTGATTATTACAAAAGCCCTGTATAGACAGTCTTTAGACAATAATAACAGTTATTAGACAATATTTTAAAAATTGCTTAAGGATAAGCCATTTTCCTACAATGAAATAAATAACATTTTACATTTATTCCTGTATTAAGATGCTCAACTACCAGTTACTCAGTTATATAAGCTATAACGGACAAAGAAAGCATGAATTCCCCGGGTCATCACAAAAGCGTACCTGAGGGTCAATTAAAACCAGTGAAGTGATCTGCAGCAGGTAGCTTTGCATGCCTTACAGAAAGGAGTCAGAAACAAGTGAAAATAAGATAATTTTTTAAGTCTTATTATTTTTATAATGAAACCTTTTTTCTACTTGACGTATTCTAGAAAATGTAAGAAAATTATCCAGCATATTATTCTGGGAATTTAACATTATGTTAACATTCAAAAATCAATCAGTGTAATTTAACTATGCTAACAGAATAAAGAAGAAAAATACAATATGATCATCATAATAGATGTAGAAAAGGCATTTGATAAAATTCAACCCCTTTCCATAATAACAATTTTTAGCAAACAAGGAATGTTCTTAATTTGATAAAAGAGATCAACAAAAACCTATAGCAAACATCCTATTTAATGCTTAAATATTGAAAACTTTCTCTTGAGAAAATTGAGTTAAGAACGCCACCATCACCAATTCTATGCAACATCATCCTGCAGCTCTTGACCAGTACAATGAAGTAAATAAATAAATAGCAATGTGTTGGAGGAAAAAAACTATGTCATAATATGTGTAAAATACAATTGAATAACTAGTAAAAATTAACTAGTAAATTCAGCAGTATTACATGTAAGATTAACATAAACATCAAACATTTCTAAATATAAGCAAACTTTAGAAAATAAAAATTTTATAATGGTAACTTTTAGAATAGCTTTAAAATACATCAAATACCTAGGAATAAACCTAATACAGTATATTCAGGATCTCTACAAATAAAGCTAGGAGGCATAAAGGAAGTTAGAGAAGACTAAATGAGTGAATAATGATACCATGTTCATGGACTGGATAATCTAGTGTTGTATATCCAGTATTCCCCAATTGATTTATATAGTCAATAGAATTCCGATCAAAATTCCATCATTTTTTTGTTGGAAATTGACAAGCTGAATATAAATATGTGTGGAAAAGCAAAAGACCAAGAATAGAAGTGAAAATTTTGGAAAAGAACAAAGTGAGGAATTTCACATTGCTAAATATCTACACTTCAAATCACCAGTAATTAAGACAGTGGAGTGATGAAGTAAGGATAAACAAAGCAACACACAGCATCCGGATACACTCACTTGAATTATGACAGTTCCTGTCTAGTGCAATTGGGAAAAGGTGTTCTTTTTCAGTAAGTGGTTCTAGGTCAATTGAATATTCATATGGAAAAAAATGTTTCTCTTGATCGCTACCTCAGATGATTAAAAAGAAATAGCAGCTCTGTGGATTGTAGATCTAAATTGAAATGTAAAACAAACATCTTTTAAAAGATAACAGAGACTGTCTCTGTGATTTTGGGGTTTATAAATGTTTCTCAAATAGGCTATCAAAAAATTTGCTGGAAAAGTAAAAGACTTCTAGAGTGGGCTTTATGAAAATTTATTGCTTCTATTTATTAAAAATGGCCAGTAAGAAACAAAAAAGATAAACCTCCAAGTGGAAGACTATGTTGGCAATACATATTCACGAGAAAGGCAGTCGTCCTTTCCTAAACTCGTATGTTCAGGAATATGAACATAACTTCTTTAAATCAAGAAAAACACAGACTTAATTTTTAAAATTTAGAAAAAGGGCAAAAGTATTGGAGAAAAGAAGATATTCAAATGTCCAATATGCATAGACAGCTGCTCGGCATCATTAGTCATCAGAGAAATTAAAATTAAAACCAAAATGAGATTATATTAAAAATGAAATAGAATAAATTAACTTAAAAATGAAAGTTAAAAATTTAAAACGCTGAAACTGAAAATTCTTGATAAGGATGTTGAACAAATGGAAATCTTATATTCAGGTAGTCATTATGTAAAATGAGCTAGCCACTTCGAAAGACTGTTGGGCAGTATTTACTGAAGCTGAAGATCCACAAACTCTATGACATTCTGAACATTCAGAAACTCTGTGACATTCTATCATAGATGTATACTTAACAGAAATGAAAAGCTATGTACATCAAATGACATACAGAAGAACGTTCATGACAGCAGCGTAAAACCTAATATAACCAAATAGTCATGGTATGTTCACATAAAGTGATGCTATACAATAATGTAAATGAAGGCACTATTACTGCTCACAGCAACATGGGTGAATTTCACAAACATTATATTGAGCAAAAGAAGAAACATAAAACACTAAGCATGGTATAAACCTATTTCCATGAAGCACAAAACCAGGTAGAGCAAAGAGATAGCCAAAGAAGGCAGCCCGCTGGTTACCTTTTTGGGAATAGTGTAACAACTTGGAGCAGACAGAAAGGAGGTTACTGTGTTAGTGGATTGTCCAAGTTATTCATCTGAGTGGTGAGTGCATGGGTATGCTTGATTTGTGAAAATTCCTCAAGCTATATCTATATTCTCGCCTTACCTTATGGTGTGTAGGATAGATTTCAATAAAAACTTTATTCAATTATAAAAGAAAAAAATACATATATATTTGCCATTTCTATAATGAAGAAGTCACTGAATATCATTTACTTAAAATATCTCAAAGGAAATGTAATTTCAAACCAGAGAGTTGGTATCCCTGGCTATACAGTGGATTCGTGGGCAGTGTTATGTGAATTACTTGATAGAGTAGCAGAATCTTTCGTTTGTACATCCTAAAGTAATTTCTCTGGTGCCAGAAACAATTTTGCTCCTTGTTCACAGACGCTGAAATGGAATTATAAATGGCTTAAGCAACTTACTAATCACCACAATCAGTGGAATATGGAAGAGGAGACAGAGGTACTAAAATCCTACAAGCATTTTCTATTCTGCCAGAATCTCTGTCAGTGGGTTCTTTCTTCATTTTAATTGGCATTCAATTTTTTTTAAAGTCATGATTTTAAAGAAAACAGTGGATACTAGGTAATTCCCCCAAATATGAGGCCAATGTTCCATAGATCAATGTGGAGTTGTTTTGTAGTTTGTCGACTGATGATGCTTTTTGACCTGCTTCTGGTTTTGAACTTCAGAATATAATTATGTAATGTCACATTACAGAAAACACTACAAAAAGGGCCCTTCTCATTGAATAGTGCCATTGTACTCAGTGTTCTGTGGCTGTTTTGTGCTGTGCACTTTATGTGGTTTTAATTGTTATTGTTTATGATGATGATGTTTTAATTGTTGATCTAACACCCTGAGCAACTTCGTGAAAGCTTCATAATAATTAAAAATATTTTTATAATAGTTCCTGGAAGGTAAAGAAATAGACAGGGTTCCTTAGAGCAGAGTTTTTGTAGCAACTAATTGCACCAAAAATCAACATATTTCCTCTGGGGCTGTAGGAGGTAAGACTAAAAAGCACATTTCTTTGCCACCCCCAGCCCTCCCTGCTGTTCCCACTGCCTTTGTGACTAACAAGGTTTACTTTTTTATTTTTTAATTCAGTTTGATCACTCACAGTGTCAGCTCTGATATCCCCACAGTCTCAATGGCATTATCACCTGAGAAATACACAAAACCTACAGTACACATGCATGTTGTCAGTGGTAATATTTCTTTTTGATGGGTATGTTAGCTTTTTGCAACGTCTGTTGCTACTTTTTATAAAAAGTTAAAATTTATTTATGAACTCTTATTTAGTGGAGGAAAGAAATTTTCAAAAAGTTGAATACTTCCGTGCATTGGAGTTTGTTTTTTTATCTTTTATTTTAATGTTATAATAGTTTTAATAACCGTAAGAGTGATTTTAATGGACATTTTCTATCTTTGAAAAGAAACAGTTCTTTAATGCTTTTGTTCATGCATTGTGTGTGTGTGTGTGTACTAGAAAATAGTGGTTGTCCTGTGGGAAGAGATGATAGGTGATTATATCCTTTCAAATGCCTTTCTTTGCGTTCTACAAAAGTACATGCATTATTTAATTTCTAAAACTTTATTAGACCATATGGGTCAAATAATTCTTATCTGCCTTCTATTGCCAAATTAATGGTTATATGCTCAGAATCATCATATACAGATCAAAACTCTTATTTTTAAAATTGGGTTTTAGTCCACAGTAAAGACAAGCTTTATCTACCTTTTTTTTTTGTTTTACTGACTTTATTTATTATAGGAAGTAGAATATGAACTATTCCAACTGATCAATTTTCATAGACTTCATGAAGGTGAGAGTATGAAAGAGAATTGCATACTTTTTAGAGATTTAATGCTGTAAATAATCACATCAATCTCAACTAGAAGATCCTATGAATCTGCCAACAAATGTTGTTCCTAGTCTTTATATACCTGATGACTAAAAATGAATTAGTTCTATGAATGATTACTTTGAAACAAAAAAAGTGTCACAGAATGGAATTTGCAGATGTGGAACATGAAAATTATCAAAAACCTTTTTATAGAAAGCAGTAGCAATTAATGCTATAGATCCACAATTTTATACTGAATTTGGGGGGTTAAAGATGAAAGGTGACAGCATAAAGTTGTGTTTCACTGAGAATATTTAATGTATAATTTTTATCTTATATTAAAATATTTTAAAGTATGCTTCTTTTAAAGAGTAACTTGAGAATGGAATACAAAAATCAATCTTTTCAACATAAGTCTAGCATTGTAAAAAATTATGAAATGTATAAGTTTAATTGATTCTCTTCAGAAGTGAGCACAACCATTAATTTTTTGTTGGAAAGTTTGACTTTACTAGGTTCTGACAAGGAGGTGAAACACAAAGAGAAGAAAACTGGGGATTTCTAGAAAAGATGTTAGGAAACAAATGTTTTTCTTTATTTTCCCATTTGAGATCAACATTTACAAGCTATGAATTCATTTTTTGCTTCTGGATGTGGAGAAGGGTAAAGTTTTGAAACGTTCACTGAATATCCTTGTTTGTCCATAATGTTATATATTCAAAGTTTTAATTTAATGACATATTTTGGCTGCACACAATATTCTTTTAATGGTACTTCAAGAATCATTGGGCTGTAAAGAAAAGACTATTTTTTTCTCCCCAGGTAGAGTTGACTGTTGCCTTTTTCTTCTGCTGAATCTTTTTTACAGTGTATATCACATTTTGTACACATGCTAGTTTATATGTTATCTCTCTCTACCAGATTGTAATGTGAATAAGCCATGTCTTCATAGCCCTGGGTCATTCACATTGCTTCAGCATAAATGTGTTTTCAATAAGTGATTTATAAATTATTAAATGAATGAATAAATGCTTTTGTAAAACATACCTCATTGACCCAGAGATGTGTACATAACACCCTAGTGTTAATTTAGGAAGCTATTTTAGAAGGCTATCCAAGAACGAAGTATAACCAATTACTTCTGGATAGTTGGAATGCAACTCAGAAGGCAATCCTGTGGAAGCGATCAGAAGCTACTGACAGCATTTGCACAACATCAGTTGCAAATTAATGAGCCACTATACGTTTTGGCTTTGAGAGTATCAAATTAGTAATAGCCGTTCTTAGAGCCACAGAGGTTTAATAAAAGCAGAATCTACAAAACTGAACAATAGCTGTCAGAAACACTAATGAAAATATTTCTCAGCACAAATATAAGGAAATGCCCAGTATATTATGGATTGTGATTAGTCATAGATAATGACTATATGGCGGATACGAAAGAACTGGGAAATTTACCTGAGAAGAGTATCTTGAGAGAACCAAGCATTTCTTACAGCGGAGAGTTTTACCAATTCTGCAGGGCTAAGGTGCTGAAGTTAATATAAGAACTTCACTATACCCATATTTTTCACTAGAGCCCCAACTAATTATACTTTTGTTTTGGAACTTTGATGTATGACACAGAGAAGTTTCTAAAACTTCACCACACCTATATTTTCCATTAGAGATCCAACTAATTATAGTTTTGTTTTAGAACTTTGATATATCACACGGAGAGGTTTTTAAAATGATATTGCAGACACAATTTTAATATTTCTCTTTTCTATACTAAGCCAATTATTTCTTTCAAAACCTCACATGATCATTAAAGGAACAACTCGTTAGTGTAGCGGTTAGTAGGACAGGAGTCAGAAATAATCACTCTGCTCTCTGGAAGGAGAGTTGGAACCTATCACAGTGGGCACAAGATCAAGGCTGCTGTGCATCAACCCTTAATGGGTGTTTTGGGTACATGGTGGTAGGATTGGGACTGATGGTTCAGGCCATTTGGACGTCTGCCTCTGCCTTACAGTATTGCTTGTTTGGCAGAAGCTGCCAGAGCTGACGGACACTTTCCAAGTTTTTGCATCTGGGCACAGACAGGACTCTGCTCCTTATTCTTTTATGTTCTGTCTCTCTTTCTATGCTGCTTTGGATAAAGTCTCTCTTGAAGTTCTGCAACTTACTTCCTTCCTTTACTGCCTGATGTTGACATAAATGAATTTCAGGATTGAGCCCAACTCCCAAGTCTCCACTGCATTCTTAATTCTCTCACAGTTTTCTCATAACAAATTATGCAACATGCACATACAGAATGATGAAAACAGTGGAAAAGAGGAGAAATTACATGGATCAGGGAGATGAAACCCAGTCTACTTCCAATTCCCTGAAGTTGTGTATCTCTTTTCATTCTCACTTTGGAAACTTTCCCTATATTTCATTTCACTTGCGTACTTTGACAAGCAACAAATTCAGCTACAGATACTTGTTCGTTTGACCTTAATAAGAATGAACCTCAAGTTTCTATTCAAGTGATGGCAGAATTTCCAAATATAGGAGTCGAAGTCAGTTATGAAGACACAAAGTTATAATGAAATGAATGAAGAATAAAATCTAGCCAGGCAGGAAAAAAGGATGGGAAGAAACCTTACAGAATTACTGAAATAAAAATTAAAAGTGTATGATAAAGTGATAATAAGTGATGTTAGTATAGTTAGTATAAGTTAGGTGACATTTCCTCTCATCTCTATTAAGACTTCACAGGTTCAGTTTACTCTAGTTACTGTGGTGAGCTGATTAAAAGTTCTGAAATGCTATTCATCATTAAACCATCTCAATATATTATTAAAACTGCAAAATGAGTTTTCCCCCAGGCAAACCAAATAAAACAAACTGCAACAACTCCATGCTGTGTCTATACAACACAGAATAAAATGGAAATTTCTCACTCTTCACTTATTTTGATTAATGTGCATCACTAAATGCGAGAGCTGGAACCACATTTTTACTTTGTGGCCTGCAGGAGCCTGCGTGGTTGTCATATTGATCTGATCAGAACGTAAATGTGTCATTTTATGGGGCTGAATTTGGCTCAGTTGTATATTTCAAAGGGATTTCAGTCTTTTAAAATTGGTTGTCTTTCGTTCAGTTTTTTTAAAGCATGTTGGCCCGTGAAATAATACAACAAAGACAAATTATGTTTGCATTAAAGGAATATAAAGAAATCAATATTATTAAAAGAGTCTTAGATTGATAGTCAAAAAGATGGAGGAGAATTAGAAAGAGCCTTTGGGGGATTTATTTTCTACACCTCCAGTACTTGCTTTGTCATGAAACATGGATGGTATCAGGTACCTTTACAGACACATAGAGAGACAGAGAGAGAGAGATTGCTTATGTTATAATGGGAAGGAATGATGTATGGTTTATAGGGCATCATAGGATAAAATGGGAATGTATAGTAGTACATTTACCTTAGACTTGGGACTTGGGATACAGAGGTTTCCCAATAAAGTTGATAACCATAGTAATTATTTACTAAATACTCACCATGTACTAGGTACTAGATTAAGCTCTTCATATGCGTTAACACGTTTATTCTCTAAGAAAATTTTGAGAGGTAGTGTCAGTATTCTCACTGTACATATGAGCAAATGTTTCCAAAGACCTTTTCCCCAAAGCCCTTTACTAGAAAACATATTTGAATTTAGGTCTGACTGATTCATAGCTGAAAGCTCTTAACTTCTAGGCTTTATGTTAAGGTCAGTGCTGAAGGACGACCTATGAGTAATCTTCTGCTAGGAACTGCACGTCTAAGTGTGTAACAGGGGTGCTCAAATGAGCACACAAAGAGGTTGAGACAAGGATGTTTACAGGAGCAATGTTTATTAAGCAAAACTTGTAATAAACTAATTGTCCACTAATGAGGGAATATTTTAAAAAGTAGGCATCTATAAAGGAGGTTGTAAAATATTATAGAGAAGAATTCAACCATCTGGATTAAAAATTCAGCTCTGCTGTTTCCTCACAGTGTGACCTTGAGAATGTAGCTATACTTCTCTGTGACTTTATTTTCTATTTGTAAATTAGAAATCCTAATGTATATCTAACTCATTTATGAGAACTGAATAAAACAGTCCAGGTAAAATACCAAAATGTCTTGTGCATAATAAGTGTTAAATAAATATTAGCCATTATTATGTAATTGATCTTGTACATAGTTAAAAGAAGTTATGTTCTAGCAATGAAAAACCCTCCAGGACATATTTCTGAGTGTAGGCAAAGTTGTTGCAGATAACTGACATGACGTAGTATTTATGAAGCCGTATGCTTTCAAAGAGATATCTCACATATATAAACACATATGAGAAAGGACACCTGATGGTCTTTTTTTTTTCTTGGTCACACAAATAGCCCTTCAAAGCATCAACACAGCTATCATAATTATGTCGGTCTTTACTAATTGTGTTTATGCATGACTGTCAGGGAAAAAGTGACTTGGGTTAGATGGGAGGGAGGAACATCTGTTAAAGTTATTCTTTTCATTTGCTTTGACATAAACATGTACACATATGAATATGTGTATGCCTTTCTAAAGTTGGGGAAGGGCCAAAGTTCTGTTGTCCCATTGAGAGCAAAAATACTTTCTGGAAAGACTTCAAACATGCTCCTGCCAACTATGGCTTTCATCCTATTTTCAAACAAATATTGATGTCTTTTGCTAGCAGGATTCTTTAAAAGGATAACGAAGTATAAATGTTTTTCTGTCAGTAAAATGATGTACCTCTTTAGGAGATATTGAGATATTCTTAATTCCACAGGAACTTTGTAGCATTATAATGGCTATTTTTGAGTAATCAGACTGTTTCTTTAAATCCTGTCATCTCTGAGGGTATAATTGCTGCCATCATTTGCATTTTGTCCAAGTGCACTTTCTGTGTTATTTTTCGTAGATACTAAAGCCTTGCCACATTCCTATTATTCCTGGAGGAGAGTGTGGCTGGCCTGGTACTTTCAATATTCACGTTCTTTCTCAGCCATACCAATCATTTTGCTCTTACAACGTAGGCAGTCTCAGCAAGGTTTGTGAAAAGCACAAACTCTGCAGAAGTGTGGGAAATGACTAAGTTTCTGGAATTTCATGAGAAAGAAAGATTCTGGTGAGAGTGAGGGGAGGGTTGGGGAAGAAGTTCTGGCATGATCTAAATGTTTAGAGATTGAAGCAAATGAACATTTGTCTCTTGATGCTAAATCCATCATTTTTTGGGTAAGGAATAAAGCATTCTCCTTTCAAATATATTCAGGCTATTTTGAGATTTTAAATATTATTCATATTGGCAGAGAATGTACACATGTATACATATACACATACATGCATAAATAGATGTGTGTTCTATCTATCTATCTATCTATCTATCTATCTATCTATCTATCTATCTATCATCTTACCTATCCATCTGTCCATCCATCTCATCCTCGTTTGAGAAGTTCTTAACTATTTGAGATTCTAGGTAACAAAAGAAAGAAATACTTCATTTTATATATTTTTAATATAATTAGTAAAATATGCACAGATTTTGCAATTTATAAAGATCTTTCAAATTTATTTTGTGTTTTATCTTTATACAAAACTATAAAATAGGTCAATTGCTTTTTATTTTTTTATTATTTATTTATTTATTTATTTATTTATTTATTTATTTATTTATTTTTGAGACGGAGTCTCGCTCTGTCGCCCAGGCTGGAGTGCAGTGGCACAGTCTCGGCTCACTGCAAGCTCCACCTCCCGGGTTCACGCCATTCTCCTGCCTAAGCCTCCCTAGTAGCTGGGACTACAGGCACCCGCCACCACGCCTGGCTAATTTTTTGTATTTTTAGTAGAGACGGGTTTCACTGTGTTAGCCAGGATGGTCTCGATCTCCTGACCTCGTGATCCGCCCACCTCGGCCTCCCAAAGTGCTGGGATTACAGAAGTGAGCCACCGTGCCCGGCCCGCTTTTTATTTTATTAGAGACAACTGATTATCTTTTTTAAGATAAACTTTTAAAATTAGATGTTATTTTTTCTCAATATTCTATTTCTGATAAATCAAGAGACGTTTTTAAATTACATCATTGCTTTCCATGTAGTGATAAGTTACTCTGAGTAGAGGCCTTTTAAGTTTACATAAACCTACAAAGAGCACGGGCTTTAGAACAAGGTTTACCTTAGTATTTTTCTATCACTGACTGTGGACTTTTGCAGATTAATGTGACAACATTATGTTCTATTTAATTTTTTCAATCATAAAAGTTTCGATCATCTGTTTGGAACCTGTTTTAAAATAACACCCATTTTTGTAATTTTATAAGTCTAACATGCAAATCTTTCTTTTTAGAAAACTTAGATATTATAGAATAATATAATGCAAAAAAAATGAACAAGTCAGAATTCTACTACCCAGAATTTCTAGAAAACTAACATTTTGGTTTATATATTTCCAGACTTGAATATATAATTCAAACAGAACATATAGTTAAAAACACAGGGGCTACATTGTTTCAAATAATAGTATGTTATTACTGCTTTAAAGGTAATCAGATACATTTTAAAATATGATTTAAAAACTGCACAGTGTTTCTGGTATGCTGGGAACAAATTTATTTTATTAACGGTATTCTTCATCATTTAGCTGGCCTCCTGATTTAGCTTTTAAAATTAGTGCTGTAATAAACATCCTTACTTGGAGACGGTCCCTGGCCTATAACAGTTGGATTTATGATTTTTTTGACTTTACCTGGCTTATTGGGACATCATGCCATGGTAAGTTGAGGAGCATCTGTATTCATCTTTTCCTACTTGTTCAGTGTGTTTTTTTTCTGCAGGATACATTCCTAAAAATGCTATTGCTGAAATAAAAGCTTAGATCCTCAAAAGGCACTTTCAGCATATGGCCACGTTGTTTTTCCAGACAGACTCCACTAATTTACGCTGTCACCAGCAGGTTTTAAGTAACCATCTCTCCTCACTCACACCCACGCTGGTATTATTACATTTTTAAAACCTTGAAAAATATTTAAGTGAATAATTAAATTATTATATATGTTATATATATATATATGTATGAATAAGACAGGGTCTCACTCTGTTGCAGGCTGGAGTGCAGTGGTGCAATCACAGCTCACTGCAGCCTCGTCCTCCCGGCCTCAAGTGATTCTCCCACTTCGGCCTCTGGAGTAGCTGCGACTACATGTGCGCACCACCATGCCTAGCTAAGTTTTGTATCTTTTGTAGAGACAGGGTTTCATCATGTTGCCCAGGCTGGTCTCCATACAAGCAATCCTCCCACTTTGGCTTTCTAAAGTGCTGGAATTACAGGTGTGAGCCACCACGCCTGGCCCAAATAATTGAATTATATTGTTACTTTAATTATACTTTGATATAAGCTGAGGTTGATTATATTTATTGTTAACTTACTTCCAACTAACGTAGTATTTTTCTTTACTTAAAAACAACTTTAGAAGACATAGTGCCATACCACACACACACACACACACACACACACCTTCTTTATATTCAGTCTATTCCTATTAGAATATAAGCCCTTTTCTCTTTTGTTGTGGTTATTGTTCTGTCAATAACCCCTAAAACGGTACCTGATATAAGGTAGACTTTCAAACTATCTTTTTTGAATGCAAGAATAAATTTGTACTTTTTTGGTATGTAAATTAACTTCTCATCCTCTGTGTATTTTATTTTGGAAAAATACTTTGGCATGTCTTCATAAGATATTGATTTGTAAGAACTAATTATGTATTTAGGTTGTTATCTGCCCTGTGTCTTTTTTTTTTGTTTGTATTTCTTTTTTTTCCCCTTCTTTTTATTTATTTTTTTTTGAGACAGTGTTTCACTCTTATCGCCCAGGCTGGAGTGCAATGGTGCCATCTCAGCTCACCACAACCCCCGCCTCGCAGGTTCAAGCAATTCTCTTGCCTCAGCCTCCTGAGTAGCTGGGCTTACAGGCGGGCACCACCATGCCCAACTAACGTTTTATATTTCTGGTAGACACGCAGTTTCTCCATGTCAGTCAGGCTGGTCTCAAACTCCCGACCTCAGGTAATCCACCTGCCTCGACCTCCCAAAGTGCTGGGATTATGTGCATGAACCACCGCGCCTGGCCTTTTGTTTGTATTTCATGAGTAAATTTAATTTAACATTACTTTTTTTTTTTTTTTTTTTTGAGAAGATCTCTGTTGCTGAGGCTGGAGTGCAATGGTGCAATTATGGCTCACTGCTGCCTCAAAGTCCTGACTTTCAGCCATCCTCACAACTCAGCCTCACAAGTAGCTGGGACTACAGGCGTACACCACCACACCTGGCTTACTTTAACTGTTAAAAAGTCTGAAACCCCGTCTCTACTAAAAATACAAAAAAATTAGCCAGGCGTGGTGGCGGGCGCCTGTAGTCCCAGCTACTCGGAGAGGCTGAGGCAGGAGAATGGCGGGAACCCGGGAGGCGGAGCTTGCAGTGAGCCGAGATCGCACCACTGCACTCCAGCCTGGGTGACAGAAAAAAAAAAAAAAAAAAGTCATAAGTTTTTTTTCTTTTAATTTGTATGTTGAAATATATTCTTTTTCTTTTGATCTTTTCTTTTTTTAATGTTGAAAGGTACCTTTCTTCTACTAATGTGAGATTTAATTATGCCTTCTTCTAGTTATCTTAGTTAGACTCATTCTATTTGGCATTTTTGTTGGTATAAATTTTGAAGTATGTATTTGTAAGGGAGAAAGGCGAATTTCACAAGAAGGTGACAATTTACATTAAGGCATAGGTAAAATTGACAAGGCTTGAGGAAATGCATTAATTACGGTAGCTGGGATTCTCTGAAATTTGGAGAAATATGCTTGATTCCCGGGGTGGATATTGGAGAATATGAGGGACCTGCTCTAACTTTTTAGAAAAAAAGTTACCCTGTTGAGGAAAAGCACTTTTTAAGTTGAAATGATAACATCATGTGACTTCTTTTCTATGTGAAGTGGAAGGTGAAAAAATCTTCTGAAAGTAAAGATTTGGATCTGAGGAACAATGAAAATTGCACTAGACTTATAGGTTGAGAAATCCAGAAGCGAATACTTTCCCTGTGCCAAAGAAACTCCACAACAGTGAAAGAAATATGACAGACAACAGGAAAAAAAAAACACAAAGAAGAACAACAATCATCCTTAATATTGTCTGTGTTGTAGTTTTTTTAAAAAATAGACCCAATGAGGATTTGATGAAAGCTAAGAATCCTCTGTTAAGATAAATGCATATTCATACTATTTTGCAAATAATTTTTAGCAAATGAGCTGATTCTCCTACACTAAGGAAAGGACTACTGATCTATGGAATACATACAACTTTCTCTTTATATTTATTCTCAACCTGCTAGAAACTTATATCTAAATAGAAAAATGGAATCTTCAGAAACACAATAATGTCACCATTGTGGCATGTAGGTTTTAACAATAAAGAATACAGTAAGTATAAATGGAAGGGAATGTTTACTTTCTCGGGTTGTTACTTCGTTATTTCTTTCTTCCACTCCTCAGACTGCTCTTTGGGTAGGTGATGGTTAATTTTATATCTCAATTAATTGGGACATGGGGTGCCTGGATTAAACATTATTTCTAGGTGTGTGTGTGTGTGTAAGAGTGTTTCAATAAGAAATTAGCATTTGAATCACTGGACTGAGTAGAGAAAATGTCCTTTCCTAATGTTCGTAGGCATCTTCCAAATCCAGTGAGAGCTGCCATAGAAAACAAAGGCAGAGGAAGGAGGAATTCACTCTCTCTGACTGCTTGAGCTGGAACCTCAATCTTCTGCCCTCAACTGGGGCTTGCTTAGCCCTTCACCTTTGAGTTCTCAGAACTCCACCATTGGCTATTCCGGATCCTAGCTTGCAGAAAGCAGATTCTGGGATGTCCCAGCCTCCATAATCATGTAAGTCAATTTCTTATAATAAATCATATATAGGAAAAATCATTAATAAAATATACCCTTGAAAAACATGGAGGTTAGAGGTGCCAAGCCTCCTGTCCAGTAAAATAGCCATGTATAATTTTTGACTCTCCAAAAACGTTACTACTAATAGCCCATTGTTGACTAAAAGCCTTGCTGATAACATGAAGTCAGTTGATAAATATTTGGTATATGTATTACAAATTGCATTCTTAGAATAAAGTAAACTAGAGAAAAATGTTATTAAAGTTATAGAAAAGAGAAAATCTATTATTCATTATGTGGAAGTGGATCATCATAAATGTCTTCATTCTCATTACCTTCATGTTGAGTAGGCTGAGGAGGAGGAAGAGGGAAGAGGAGGGGTTGGTCTTGCTGTCTTGGGGGTGGCAGAGATGGCAGAGATGGAGGACGTGAAAGGGGAAGTGGGAGAGGGAGACATATTTGGTGTCACTTTACAGAAATGCATCATAAGTTCAGTCTGAATTAGTACTTTTTTGTTTTTTAAAAAAGATTTCTATTTTCAATACCAATCCTTCTACCATTTGCTTTAGTTTCAGTGCTTAAATCATAGATGCATCCATGTCATAAAATAAGTCAAAAGCAGTCTTGAATAATCAGAACACTTCCACGAGACTGAGAGACTGTCTAATGTCAATTTGTTTTCTGGCACTGCTTCTTGTGTGTCTTTTTTCTTCTGCTAGGCACTGATTCAGAAGCACTCATCCATATCAAGTCATCTTCTGTTAATTCCTCTGGTGTGCTGTTTATTAGCTCTTGAGTTTCTCCAAGATTCATATCTCGAAACCCTCAGTCCCCACCTTTTTTTTTTGTCATATTCACAGTCTCTTTCATGATTTCCTTGATTGTCTCTGTTGTAAATCCTGTGAAGTCACAAACAACATCTGGACACAGTTTTCTCCAGCAGAATTTATTATTTTTGGCTTGATGGCTTAATGGCTTTTGTGGCTTTTTCTATAACAATGATGGCATCTTCCATGTTGTAATTCTTCCAGATTTTCATGATATTCCCTCTATTGGGGTTTTCTTTCGTAGTGTTAATAATCCTTTCCATAGAGTACTGTGTGTAATGAGCCTTAAAAATCCATATGGTCCCTTTATCTTGAAGCTGTATTAGAGATGTTGTGTTTGAGGGCAAGTAGCCCACTCTGATGCTTTTAATGTTGAACTCATGAGGTCTGGGTGGCCAGGACCATTGTCCAATATCAGAAGAACTTTAAAGGCAGTCCCTTATTGGCAAGGTACTTTCTGACTTCAGGGACAAAACATCAATGACACCAATCCAGAAAAAGAATTCTCATTTTCCAGGCCTTCATATACAACTAAGAGAATGGCAGCTGGTGTTTATCTTTTTCCTCCAAGGCTTAGTGTTTTGCAGCTTTATAAATAAGGACAGTCCTAATCATAAAGTCAACTGCACTGGCACAAAATAGTAGCCTCTTCCTTCCTGCCTAAAATCCTGGTGCTCATTTCTCTTTATTAACAAATGTTTTTTATGGTCTTTTTTCCCCTCAAATAGAGTACTGTCATCTGCATTGAAAACCTGTTCGGGAACATATCCTTTCTCCTCAATGATTTTCTTAATGGTATCTGAGAAATCATCTGCTGCCTCTTGGTTAGCAAAGAAGCTGCTTTTCCTGTTATCCTACATTTTTAAGCCAAATCATTTTCTAAAATTATCAAACCATCCTTTGCTGACATTAAATTCTTCAGCTTTCAACTCTTCACCTTCCTTTAGGACTTCCCCTTTTCTTGACTTATATGAGAATCTATAGGTTTGCCTTCCTTGTAGAAATTCTGCACCCATATTAAAGCTGCATTTTCAATACAAGATAAAAAGGTATTTTGCAGAAAGTGCAAGGTTTTATGCCTGCTCACGTAGCTGCAGTGATGGCTTCATGAACATCCTTTTCTTTTTAACATTTGTCTTTACACTGAATTCATTTATCTTCAAATGGCAGGCAGCCACAGCTACAGATCTCAATCTATAGTACGTACCAAGCAATTCAACTTTTTCTTATATTTTCATGACTTTTCTCTGCTTCTTGGGAGCACTACCAGCATCACTAGTGGTACTTCATATGAGCCCCATGGTGTTATTCCAGGTTTACAGTATTGCACTAAACATAATGAAAAATATATGAGAACTATGAGAGATAATTTTTTACTGTAATATACAATTTACTGGAGAAAGGAATTGCTCACACAGAAATATTTAGCATCACTCAGCATTTTAAGCCGACATAACACTTGAATTAGCAAGAGGTGGCAATAAAATTATTACAGTTATGTAGTATGGACAGTTAATTTTATGCAGTTATGATTTAATACTGCATCTTTATATTTGTTTACATTTCTCTCAACCGTGAATGGTACCATGTATGATCTAAGTGTGTACATGAGTTTTGAAAAATTTTAATTTTTTATAAAAAATTATACATATTTTATGGTAGTAAATGATAAAATAGTATTTACATATATTTTATGCATTCATGACATATGTAACCTTTTAAACTTTTCTTTTGATATTTCTAAGCCACATGATTTGTCTGGAAGTTTTTTTTAATTGTTGCAAATCTCCAAAATTTTTCAGTATACCGACTGAAAAAAATCCATGGATTTGTAAACCTGCACAGTTCAGACCCATGTTATTTAATTGTATATGCATTCTATCATTTCTGTTTCTCTGAAGAATTCTAAGACAGGGTGTACCTTTTCTCTCCTATATGTCTGTACTTTAATGGATATGGGTATGTTCTTTGATTGGCAATAGCTTTCATCCTCATAGGTTAAGCATCCTCACAGATTTCTAGAGTAGGACTCCAGAAAGATGAATGATGGAGTAGTTGTCTCAGAGTGGCTTCTACTAAAGGCCTTAAGCTAAAAATCCAAAAATGGTTCTTCTATTTCCTACATGATCCCAACCCAGGTTCCCAGGAGAAGAGTCCAAGCAGTCACACAGCAAGCCAAAAGGGAGTACTTGTGACTCACATATTCAGTTCAAATCTAGCAAAGATTGCTTTGAGAATTGGTAAAATAAAAATTTTTAAAAACCTAACTCAATGGGATTACAGTCATGATAAATCTCTTCTCTTCACAAAGGATTCAAAGTAAATTAACTCATCATGTTATTTACTGAAAATATTAGTCTCTTGTCTCAGGCTGTGTCTATCCAACTGGAAAAGGGCAGACTACATTATTTTCTGTTATACTAATGCCAATATTAATGTCAGTGTGGATTTCTTCACGGTCAATTTGATAATTTCTTTGGAGATGGGCCATTCTTATAAAATAATAACAGGCAAATGTAATCAATGGTACTCTATTGACAAAGTTTATTGTCTTCTCTGAAATCATTTGAAAAGGCAGATGTGAATTTCACTCAGGAAAAAACTGACTTTGCTTATAAAATTCTTTTGCTCTATGAGTTTTTCCCCAGAAACATTTGTATCATTAGGTACATATTTCACGTATAATATAAATAGGGTATTACATATACTGGCAAAACACAGGTAAAAATGAAAAAGCTTGAAATGATAAAATAACAGGAAAATCCCAAATACATGAACTGATATTCTCAAACTAGTTATAACTGACATAATTTTGAGTATCTAGGTGCTCTTTTTTTTAGACATTTAGTGCTGAATTGTGTGAACATTGTGCTTCAAAAAATAAAAACATCCTGATGAAATTTCATTAGAGGTGGAAATTCAGGTAAAATCACATATCTCAAGCCTCTATGCATGGAAGAATATGACAAAGGGAAAAAAGGCTGGTAAAGTGAATCTGAAGGGAAGACTAGCATGGTGGCTCACACCTGTAATCGCAGCACTTCGGAAGGTCAAGGCAGGTGGATCACTTGAGGCCGGGAGTTCTAGACCAGTCTGGCCAACATGGCAAAACCCTGTCTCTACTAAAAATACAAAAATTAGCTGGGCATGGTGGGGTGTGCCTGCGGTCCCAAATACTTGGGAGGCTGAGGCACAAGAATCTCTCCAACCTGGGAGGTGGAGGTTGCAGTGAGCCAGGATCATACCACTGCACTCCACCCTGGGCAACAGAGCATGATTCTGTCTCAAACAAAACAAAACAAGACTGAAGCTGTGCATCTATAGAGATAATATCTACGTTGATGTAATACCATATGGAGAGTGATTAATTTTACCAAAATAATTATTATGATTATACTTAATTTATAACTGAAAACATATGTTCTGAAAAAAAATAACTTGTAGCCACTCTTACTAGTAAACAAATTCATTTAGGATTCACAACAATTTAGAGATAATAATTTAATCGTATAGCACTTTATATATTTAACAATTTCTCTGAAATTCTTGAAGATTTTAAAGAGCTAGTAACAATAAAATTATAGAACAATGAAATATATGAATTTCAGCAATGACAAAAACAGCAAAATAAAGAACAGAGCTATTAATTTTAAGAGATATAGACTATGAAGGTCACTAAATTCTTCTGTTCTTTAAGTTTTGATGACACTAAACACTTCTCTTCAGTAGCTTAATTCACAGTTGAAGAAGGCGTACTTTTTTTCCCCATGTGTAAGGGCCAGAGAAACTTATCACTACAGTGTGCTATGGGGACTAAAGAATGCTAAGACAGCCCCGACATTGGCAGATGGGAACTCCTCTGACAGGCAGCTGTGACTTGAGACTCACAAATAACTTTGCCAAACTTTCTTAGACTGGCCATGTTGTCTACAACTCTTGCACCCAACTTATCTTTCTTCCTTTTTCCCTCACTAGAGTCAAAACTGTATTAAGACTTGTCAGCTCTCCTGGCCTCTTCCAGCTCCTTCTCCAGTTTCAATCATGAATGTTTCCCCTAATACATTTTTACACGTCTAATTCTGTCTCAGTATCACCTCCTTCTTGGAGTATCCAAATAACACAAGTGATATCGAGAGTTATATATATTTAAAAAAGCAAAAGAATGGGAATTTGGGACTGGCTTACTCACTGTTCAGTGAGTGCCCAAGAGGACATCATCCTATCTGGTAGACGGAGACAACAGTATCCTTTGCATAAGGTGATGCTAATTGCTAAGGATGTCACTGATGGTGACTGGAAAATGTCCAGGTGCACAAAAATGTTATGGTAGGATATAAAGAGTTAGGCATTTGAAAGGTTTGAGTTGACAGTGCATACAAAGACAGAAGAGTTTGCCTGTTACTTCTAAGTTGTATTGATGGTCTGCAGAGAGATGAGAGACTGATGGCTGTTAACAAGCTTTGGTATCTTACAAAGAGGCCCTTATTGCATGTGGTGGAGCAGACACAGCTATGTAACAGCCAAAGGTCTAAAATGGTGTTTTGAAGCTTCAGAGACATTTGAAAGATCTCTCAATGCCCTCCTTGGCTATGCAAAGGCAAAGGTGCTGGTTAGGAAAACCTGAGGTTCTGAAACATGGGTTGGGTATCTTGATGGATGCTGTATTAGTCTTTTCTCATGCTGCTAATAAAGACATACCTGAGACTGGGTAATTTATAAAGAAAAAGAAGTTTAATAGACTCACAGTTCCACACGGCTGGGGTGGCCTCACAGTCATGGCAGAAGGTGAAGGAGGAGCAAAGCCATGTCTTACATCACGGAGACAAAAGAGCATGTGAAGGGGAACTGCCCTTTTATAAAACCATGAGATCTCATGAGACTTATTCACTATCACAAGAACAGCATGGGAAAACCCCACCCCCTTGATTCAATTGCCTCCCACTTGGACCCTCCTGCTACATGTGGGGATTATGGGAGCTACAATTCAAGATGAGATCTGGGTGGGGACACAGCCAAACCATATCATTCTACCCCTGCCCCTCCCAAATCTCATGTCCTCACATTTCAAAACACAATCATGCCTTCACAAGAGTTCCACAAAGTCTTAAATCATTCCAGCATTAACTCAAAAGTCCAAGTCTAAAGTCTCATCTGAGACAAGGCAAATCCTTCTGCCTATGAGCCTGTAAAATCAAAAGCCAGCTGGTTATTTCCTGGATACAATGGAGGTAGAGGCATTGCATAAATACACCCATTCTAAATGTGAGAAATTGGCCAAAACAAAGGAACTACAGGCCCCATGCAAGTCTGAAATCCAATGAAGCAGTAATTCAATCTTAAAGCTCCGAAAATCTCATTTGACTCCATGTCTCACCTCCAGGTCACAATGATGCAAGAAGTAGGCTCCATGACCTTGGGCAGCTCCTGCCTGTGGCTTTGCAGGGTACAGCCCCACTCCTGGCTGCTTTCATGGGCTGGCGTTGAGTGTTTTCGGCTTTTCCTGGTGCACAGTGCAAGCTATCAGTGGCCCTTTTATAAAATCATCAGATCTTGTGATACTTATTCACTATCACAAGAACAGCACAGGAAAAAGCTGCCCCCATGATTCAGTTACCTCTCCCTGGGTCCTTCTTACAACACATGGGGACTATGGGGGCTACAGTTCAAGATGAGATTTGGGTGGGGACACAGCCAAACCATATCAGATGCCCTGAGGATATTGCCTCTGAAATTTCCCATTAACCCTCTGGGTTCCAGAGGCAAATTACTGTCCCTTAGAGAGAGCTGTTACTTTCTCTGTACTGAAACACCCTGCAGAGGCCACTCCTCCCTAAGGAAACAGGTGGTACCCCCAGAAGGAGCACCCTTATCCACTTCTGTCTGTAGCATGAAAATTAGTGTTAACTACCAGAATAACCACATTAGACCCTCTAAAGAAGGAAGGAAACTACATACACTGAAAAAGTTGAAAGAATTAGCTATCATTAAGCCAGAATTACATCCCTAGAAGGTGATTTTAAAGGCTTTTGATCAAAGAGGCCAGAATGTAAGACCATCTAAGTAAGTATTTTTGATGTGGGGCCATTAATTTTCTCAGGATAAGGCACATCATAGTTGGATCTTAGGAGACGGGGCAAACTTGCTGAGGGGGTGGCTCTTGGAGGCCTGAAAAAAAATGATAGCCTCCAGCACTAAGTGAAGTAGGAAAGCCTGAGTTGCTTTGTGAAATGTTAGAGGCAGGAATAGAGGCTGGGAAGCAGGCATGCTGGAGTGGATACATCATGTGAGGCCAGAAGAGCCAGCAGACGATTATGCTCCATAGGAAGCCCAGAGGTCACATCATTCTCCACGTCAACATGCCAGTGAGAGGGGCACCAGCATCATCAAAAAGTTCAGTAGAGGCCTCCTCTGCAGCCCAGTGCTAATGGTAGGAGAAGCTGACACAGCCTTCAGAGGCCAGGTAGTAGAGCTTAAACACCAGATACCTGGAGGCCACAATTATTCTAGTCAAATGAACAGACAAAGGAGCTTGACCCACAGGGAATGGTGAAGATGGCTGGGATATTATGATTTTACATATATGGTTTTCATTCATGGTTCCTGACTTATATCTCCCTTAGCCCTTGTCACAGTCTTTCGTTACAATGTCTGGGTGCTTCAGGCCTCAGGAGCAGGCTTCAGGAAACAGAGTCTCCCTGTCTGATCTTCTGTCCTCCTTTTACCAGCCCAAGGCAGGGCCCTAATTTGATTGTGAGTCTAAAGGCCCTCATTCCAGAGAGGGTCCTGATCTCTACTCTGGAAGGACAAATGCTGCACAGAGAGATGAAGAAGACTCTGAACAGGGAGGCCTTGCTGGTTTTGTCCAGCCTATTGGGATCATACCCATTTTATCCCATCATATTTCTACATGGTTGTCAATCATGCCTATGTTCTGAAGCCTCCATAAAAATCTAAAAGGAAAGGGTTCAGAGAGCTTCTGGATAGCTGAACACATGGAGGTTCCCAGAGGGTGGTGGGCCCAGGGAGGGCATGGAAGCTTGTGCCCCTTCTCCCATTCCTCACCCTACGTGTGTCTTCATCTACATCCTCTGTAATATCCTTTATAGTAAACTGATAAATGTAAGTTTTCCCTGAGTTCTGTGAACTTCTCTAACAGATTATTTGAACCCAAACCGGGGGTTGGTCATGGGAACCCCAACTTGAAGCCAGGCAGTCAGGAGTTCTGGAGGCCCAGACTTGTGACTGATATTGAGGGGGTGCCATCTTAGAGGCTGAACCGTCAACCTGTTCAGGGAGATAGCATCAGAATTGAGTTAAATTAGAGGACACCCAGCTGGTGTCCATTGCTCGGTGTGTGGGGAAATCCTTCCACATTTGATCACAAAAAACTGAGGACAATAGGCTAAGGCACAGCTGAAACCATCCTATGAGCTAATCTTGATTTAAAAAACTCTGGGGAGGGGATGGCACCATGCTACCTACATGGAGGAAGTAATATAACTAATTGAATATGGAAATACTGAAATAAAAAGGCTTTCCTGGCACAGAGATGTGTCAGCTTTCAATATCTCCTGGCAACCTCTAGCACTCATTTACTTTCCTTCAGTTAGGAATATCACTATTAGCAGTTGGTTGTTTTCATGATGTGATTGGAGCAGAATTAGGTACTCACATGGGGTGGAAAATGATATTCCTCCACAATTCTGCCTCAGCTCTATGTGAACTCCGTGTTTACTCTCCTGTCTCCATCATGTGGCTGGGGCATTCCACAGAATCACATTGATCCATTACATGGATGATATCATGTTGATTGGACAGGAAATGCACAAGGTGGTTACTATGCTGGAAACTGGAAGACACATGCACTCCAAGGGGTGGGAGATGAATTGTATGAAAACTTGAAGACCTATGTTTCAAAATCTGATGGATATTTTGGTGTTGAATATATCAGTGGTGAAAAAGATGCAGTATGGAACTTATGGCAAACTCTAGTGGGAGATTTGCTACTTGCTCCTGGGATTCAAGTCCATGTCACTTGAGTCAAGAAAATGTACCCCATTGAGAAACAGCTACTGCTGTGTTGTGGGGCCCTGGTGGAGACACAAAGCTTAGACATGCAACACCAAGCAGCAATGCATCCAGAACTGCCCATTATGAACTGAATTCTGTCAGATTCACCAAGTCACAAAGTTTCACATGCTGTTGGTATGAAGCAGTTCATACTAAGATAAAAATGTTATGTTTGTGATTAAACTGGTGGAGGGCCAGAGAGCATTAGCAAACCACTGACCAGGTAGCCCAGACCTCCATGTCACTCACCAGAGTTGTACAAATGCCCTTCCTCTGGCTCACTCTTATTGTCCTATGGTGCATCCTGTATTACCAGATGAAACGGGATGGAGTGGGGGAAGGACCAGCTTGCTTGGTATTTGTATTTCCTGTCTCAGGATGCAATCCAAGAATGGATACTCCTTCATTTGAGCCATTGAAAAATCCTATAGCGAGGAAACCTCAATGGATAAAATCATAAGCAGTGTATCTATCTGGTCATTGACTTTGTGTGGAATGTAGAATAACCTTGATATTCCTGGACAGTGGTCAATGGCTTGGACATTTTACCAGGGTTCTGGAAGGAAAAGGACTGAATATCAGAGACTGGGAGGTTTAGAGTAGTAGCATGGTGTTGAACATATGAAACTCAGCACACATTGTAAACATTTTTTGTTTTACACATTAATGCACAATAGAAATGTCTACCATAGAAAGACACTGAACAACCAAGTAACAAATATAACTCAGCTGGTTGCACTAACCGGCCTTCATTATCAGCCACTCCAGATTTGGCATGTTGGGTACATGTAGAGTGGCCATGTTGGCAAAGGCAGAGTCTACATAGGGGTTTCACAGCATACCATGCTTACCTACCTACCAAGGCTAATCAAGCTACTGTTGTCTCTGAATGCCTGGCCTGTCAATGAGACATGACTGACTACTGAGACTCCAGTGTGGCATTATTCCTTGAGGGGACCAAACAGCCACTTGCTGCCAAGCTGACTACATTGGGCCCCTTCTATCATGGAAAGTCCAGTAGTTTGTTCTCAAGGATAGATGCTTATTCTATACATAAGCTTGACTTTTCTGTCTTCATAATCTCAGCTAACCCTAACATCTGGGGCTTCACAGAATGCCTGATCCACAGGCAAGGAATCTCACACAACATAACATCCAATGAGTGGGCATCCTTTACAATGAAAGAGGTGAGGTAAAGGTCAGACAACCATGGCATCCAATGGCTATGTCTCATCCTGCACCATCTAGAACTGGCCAGAACTCTGGAACAGCTTTTAAAACCCCAGTTCAAATGTCAGCCTTAAAGCAACACTCTGAAATTATGGGGATCAATCCTTAGAATATAGTGTATGCATTAAATCAGAGACCTTTATGTGATGCTGTGTCCCCCATGGGAAGAATATATGGATCCAGGAGCCACAGAGTGGAAGCAGGCACGTCCTTACTTACCACCACTAGCAATTACCTGCTCTGGGATTCTGTTCCACTGTACTCTGCCACTTTGGGTTTTGTGGAGTTGGAGGTCACTGTAAGAAAAGTGGACATCCTCTTGCAATAGAACACAGAGAGGTCCCTTTGAAATACATGTTACAGTTACTGCCTAGGCACTATGGACCCCTTGGGCCCAGAAACCACCAAGGTAGAAGAGAAATCATCATACTGGGCAGAGGCAATTGACCTTTACCAGCATGGGGAAATGGGCTATTTCTGATAAAATAGAAGTGATGAGGACTATGTATGGAATCCTGGTGACTCATGTGAGCACCTCCTAGTTCCCACTTGCCCCATTCTAAATGTAAATGGTCATATGCAGCAACCCTGCCTGAGAAGAGTATGATTAGCAAGAATACAGACCTCCCAGAAACAAAGGTTTGGATCAGACTACAGGGTATAGCACTAACAACCTCCACAGTCGATCACAGAGTGTGAAGGGAATTCTGAATGCATATAAGAGAAGAGAGTGTTTGAATATCAACTGTGGTACTGAGATCAATTGCATCAAAACTACGTCTTCCTTCTGAATTTCTTGTCAAGGAAAGAGGCCCATAAGAACCTTCTGAGTTTCTTGTCAAGGAGAGAGGCCCATGGGGGAGCCACCCCCACACCCTGTGTGGTGAAGTAAATTTATGTGTTGCAAGAGGTAGACTATGGCGACCATCAAATTGTGCCTTTCAGAGTTCCAGCTGACGGGAGTATAATTAAGCAAGGACTCCAGCTGCTGAGCTCTGAAATTCATCACCACTAGTGTGCCAAGGCTTCTCTCCTTATTGCTTTCCTCAGCATTTGCTTACTGAGTGCAGCAGCCGCTGGGTAGGTCATTCCTGGAAGATGGGGGAATCCTCTGATGGGTCACTCGGCTCAAGTCCTTCCCATTGGCCATTGGCCTTGACAGACTTTCTTAGAACTGCCTTCTTCCACTCAATCCTCTCTCCCTCTGTCCTCCACAAGGGTCAGATGAGCATCTTTGTTTGAGAGCTCTCCAAGGCTTTCCTGGTTCTCTCCAAATTTTCCTTCATAGACATTTTCTCTAATAAATTTTTTGCCCATCTAATCCTATCTTGGCATCTGCTTTTCTGAGAAACTGCAGTAGCATATGTGTGTTGGCAGAAGTCAATTCATGGAGTCTAAGTAAACTGTACACTGAATTGTAATACTAATGAAGCCATAAGTATTTCTTGCTTCTTATATATACCAGTTGGCTTTCCTTCATTCACTAATGATAACCTGTGCTCCGAATCCACTCAGGAACCTTTCAATTATTTCTTACTTAAAACAAGACAGGAAAGATTAGTTAACAAGAAAGTGTTAAGATGTACAGAATTACTATTGAAATGCCTCTCAAAACATATGCCCTTCTGATGAGAATATTTCTGAGGCACGATCTATATTAGAAAGTGATGTAGAGATATGTATAAGCAAAAAGTAGTGAAATCGCTTCAACATTCTGATATGTTCACTTTGTTTAGTGTTTTAGTTGGCTTTAAATTCTAACAATTAAGAAAGACTACAAAATGGTTTGCAGGAGAATATCACTGAAAGGATTATTGAGTACTTCATCCATAAGTCCTTTGAACACGAAGCACACATCTTATAATGCAAACTAATTTTTTAAACAAATAGATGCCTGTGATTGGGTGGATCTATAAATTCATGTTTACATTACTAATGGTATTATTAGCATAAATCTTTTATAGCATATATTATAGCAGCTTTCAGGTAATTGATGCCTCCAAAAATTATTTATTGATCTGAAATAAAAATATCTTTGAGAAATGGCTTTGATTAGATGCATGCCATAGAGGTAAATCTGACTCACCAGTTGGGTGTGATAAAGAAATAGACCAAGTGTCATCAAATGGATTTTTCTGGTGCCATTGGTGGGAGAAGCATATTACTGCATAAGTGACTTTGCCTATGGTGATTATAACTGACAACCAAATGGCCTACATAAGTGCCATGTTATCATTACAGTGCAGCTGATAATTCAGGAAAACACAGACTTAGTGGGTATGTTTCCTGTGGCAACTGAGTCAGATGGCTGTACTTACTAGAGCCTAGTAGAACATAGTAGCATCTACTACGTTTAATATGATCACAGTTTTCTGCTAGGTAGAAGGCAAATTTCTGTCTTTGCATGCTTTTCACACTCTGAGAAAGAAAAAGTTCTCCAATTTGATCCCATTTTCCACTCATCACACATGTGTACCTTACAGTGAAGGTTAAAGGAAGTTAGTTACAGGGATTTTCTGTTAAATATGGGAATAGATAAGGAATAAAAGGAAAATGATGGCATATGCCAAAATTAAGGGGACGAGAATCCTTTTATGATTGTGTTCTAAAAAGCCAAATAGTTTTGTGACATTTTAGACAGGAAAAGCCATTTTTATACTGAAGTAATGTAGGGTTGTGTAAAGCTTCATATCAGCTGATAAAGAAAAATATTACTTTCATAGGTTCACATAAGAAGTTCAAGTGTTTCATCTCAGCTTTGATTTTTAAGCCATTTTCCTGCAAACTAGCAAATTTCTGCCTACAGCAAATTGTTGAAAATTCGTGGATGTTTTCATTCCTCCAGTTTAGGGCAGAATAGTAAAACTTTTGCCTTAGATCAAACTTTTGAGTATTTGAGGGAAGGAAAAAAAAAACACATCATTTCTCAAATGTGAATACCCAAAGTGAAATGTGGCCGTTTCTTACATTTTTAGATGCCTGGAAGTTTTCCACAAACTTCTATAACAGTCACTCTGCAGCCTTCTGCTATAAATGTTTCAGGAACTATCTAGGGAAATATTCTATTGAGAGGGAAGGCAGGATTATCTAGCAGATAGAGCGTGGAATTTGGACTTAGACAACCATCTGAGACCTGCACCTGCCTCTTTCATTGCCTTATGGTGCGGTGCTGTATAAATGATTCAGACGCTCTTTGCTTGTATTTTTCCCTGTGGCAATAGATGGAAATAGGCTAAGCATTAGCCCCTTCTCAACTGTCAGAGAATACCATAAATGTAAATATGACATTGTCTGTAAAGTGCTCTGACCTGTAATCCAGAAAAACAGTGCAGATATGTGAGGCCAGAGAGACTGTACAGACATTATAGAGTCCTAGCTTGGAAACTGACTGAGCCCTTCATGTCTGTATTCATTCAGAGGTCCCTATGACACATGATCAACGATAGGTATTACCAATTGCTAATTCCTTCTATTCTAATCTTTCCTTCAGCATCTGGCACATATTAACCTCACTCTCACAAACCCAATGAAGAGAGACAACCCTAATAGTCAATCAATGTGCATCTGTTAATTGTCTAATAGGCACAATGTATTCTGCTGAGCATTAGACCTCTGATGAGAGTCTATTACAATAATTTATAAAACATAGTTACTGTACTCAAGACCCTGGCAATCATGATGTAGCTGTAAAGGAGAAGTGTCTGAATCATTTAAAATCATATTAGACAGCCCTAGATGCCAAAGCACTGATAGGATTATTCCAAAGGGTTCAAAGGAGGGAGGGCGTGGCTCAGGGTAGAGGATTCTGGGATGGTTGGTTTTAATATGACTTTAATTTGTAATTAGAACAAACATATTCACAAATACAGAAGAAAAAAAGCATATGTACCCACAAGTGTAAAAAGATAAAATGATACTTCTGGCAGTTACCATGCTGAAAAGTAATTCATTAATATTTCTGGATGCCATCAATTATTTCACTGTTCTTATTAATTTTAAGCAATTGTAGCCCACCCTACTGATTATTTCCCTTATATGCCAGATTTGAGGTATTTTGACAGCTTGTTTGTAAACCCTGGTTCAGTCACTCAGTATGGACGTATCTTACAAAATAATTTCAGAATAAAGGGAGGATCACGTACAATATTGGGAAGATAATTGGTTGATTTCACTCTGAGACCTTGAGCCCCTCACTTTACCTGTCGAAGTCATTCGGTTGGTTCATTTGTGATATAAGAGGGTTGGGCTAGATTTCATGGGCCAGTTACAGAATTCTCTGGGGAAAAAAAAGTGCTATTTAAAACATACTTTCTTGTCCTGCCGAAAAATGTATCTTGTGTTTGTATTCTATCAGAATCCATGATCATTTCTTGTCATTAAGATCGATATCTCAATTTTATAGACCACGAATGCTTCAGGTAAAGGAGAGCCAGATGGTAATATGATGCTCTCAAAAATGTGCTTTAACTGTAACTCTTAATTTAATCATATTTAAACTGGATGTTCCCAAGCTCTATTAAATTTTAATATTCAACTCAGTAGAGCTTTGGTCTTGCCTGTAAGTACTAACTTAGATAAATAGGCTGGTTCTTGTGAAGAACTTGTGCCTGTTCACTCTGATGGTAGTTTCTTTTGCTGTGCAGAAGCTCTTTAATTTAATTAGATCCCATTCGTCAATTTTAGCTTTTGTTGCCATTGCTTTTGGTGTTTTAGACATGAAGTCCTTGCCCATGCCTATGTCCTGAATGGTAATGCCTAGGTTTTCTTCTAGGGTTTTTATGGTTTTAGGTCTAACATGTAAGTCTTTAATCCATCTCGAATTAATTTTTGTATAAGGTGTAAGGAAGGGATCCAGTTTCAGTTTTCTACATATGGCTAGCCAGTTTTCCCAGCACCATTTATTAAATAGGGAATCCTTTCCCCATTGCTTGTTTTTGTCAGGTTTGTCAAAGATCAGATAGTTGTAGATATGCGGCGTTATTTCTGAGGGCTCTGTTCTGTTCCATTGATCTATATCTCTGGTTTGGTACCAGTACCATGCAGTTTTGGTTACTGTAGCCTTGTAGTATAGTTTGAAGTCAGGTAGCATGATACCTCCAGCTTTGTTCTTTTGGCTTAGGATTGACTTGGTGATGCGGGCTCTTTTTTGGTTCCATATGAACTTTAAAGTAGTTTTTTCCAATTCTGTGAAGAAAGTCATTGGTAGTTTGATGGGGATGGCATTGAATCTATAAATTAGATTGGGCAATACGGCCATTTTCTATAGAGTCTATTGAATCTATAAATTACCTTGGGCAGTATGGCCATTTGCACGATATTGATTCTTCCAACCCATGAGCATGGAATATTTTTCCATTTGTTTGTATCCTATTTTATTTCATTGAGCAGTGGTTTATAGTTCTCCTTGAAGAGGACCTTCACATCCCTTGTAAGTTGGATTCCTAGATATTTTATTCTCTTTGAAGCAATTGTGAATGGAAGTTACAAGAAAATTTTCGCAACCTACTCATCTGACAAAGGGCTAATATCCAGAATCTACAATGAACTCCAACAAATTTACAAGAAAAAAACAAACAACCCCACCAAAAAGTGGGTGAAGGACATGAACAGACACTTCTCAAAAGAAGACATTTATGCAGCCAAAAAACACACTCAAAAATGCTCATTATCACTGGCCATCAGAGAAATGCAAATCAAAACCACAATGAGATACCATCTAACACCAGTTAGAATGGCCATCATTAAAAAGTCAGGAAACAGCAGGTGCTGGAGAGGATGTGGAGAAATAGGAACACTTTTACACTGTTGGTGGGACTGTAAACTAGTTCAGCCATTGTAGAAGTTAGTGTGGCGATTCCTCAGGGATCTAGAACTAGAAATACCATTTGACCCAGCCATCCCATTACTGGGTATATACCCAAAGGACTATAAATCATGCTGCTATATAGACACATGCACACGTATGTTTATTGCAGCACTATTCACGATAGCAAAGACTTGGAACCAACCCAAATGTCCAACAACGATAGACTGGATTAAGAAAATGTGGCACATATACACCATGGAATACTATGCAGCCATAAAAAATGATGAGTTCATGTCCTTTGTAGGGACATGGATGAAACTGGAAATCATCATTCTCAGCAAACTATCGCAAGGACAAAAAACCAAACAGCGCATGTTCTCACTCATAGGTGGGAATTGAACAATGAGAACACATGGACACAGGAAGGGGAACATCACACTCCGGGGACTGTTGTGGGGTGGAGGGAGGGGGGAGGGATAGCATTAGGAGATACACCTAATGCTAAACGACCAGTTAATGGGTGCAGCAAAACTACATGGCACATGTATACATATGTAACAAACCTGCACATTGTGCACATGTACCCTAAAACTTAAAGTATAATAATAATAAAATAAAAAAAAAGAACTTGTGCTGCAGTGAGCAAGCATCTGCAAAACAGAGAGGAGGCAGATGGCCTTTGCTGGGGGGTATATTAGCAGCATGCCTCTATTTCAAAGAATATTGGTAAAATATTTGTTTTAAATATGACGGTATGTATCACTAAAAGGTTTAACAATGTTAAAACATCCTGTCAATTCAGAGAAAATAGTAATTCAATTTAAAATAAAGTAGGAAATATGTCATTTGTTTTATGAGAAAAATTGCAAATTTTGATTTTCTTTTAAACAAGCATGTTTTACTGTGTCATAGTCTATTAAGAAACTAAAATTTACCTGTACTACATGGTATAAGTAATGTGAACAATAGTACTATAATGAAAAATAAAATCAGCTATATTGAACATAAAAGAGAAAAAATATTTCTCCAGAAAATTTCCTAGAATTTTAAAAGAATGTGGTCTTAATTAGTGCTATAAACTGACAATAATTAACTGTGGCATGAGACAGCTACTTTAACATATTATGAAATATGTTCATTTATTCTTTTTTTGTTGTTGTTGTTTTGACGGAGTATCCCTTTGTTGCCCAGGCAGGAGTGCAGTGGTGTGATCTCGGCTCACTGCAACCTGTGCCTTCTGGGTTTAAGCAATCCTCCTGCCTCAGCCTCTCGAGTAGCTGGGACTACAGGTGCATGTCACCACGCCCAGCTAATTTTTGTATTTTTAGTAGAGATGAGGTTTTCCCGTATTAAACAGGCTGGTCTGAAACTTCTGACCTCAGGTGATCTGCCCGCCTCAGCCTCCCAAAGTGCTGGGATTACAGACATGAGCCACTGCGCCCGACCGAAATATGTTCATTTATTCTATGAGGGAGTTTGTGCAAAGTCGATAACATGTTATGCACAATTTAAATCAACATTTTCCAATAGAAATATAAAGCAAACCACATATATGCATTTTTTAATTTTGTAGTTTCTTTACTAAGAATAGTAGAAAAGATAGAGGTAAATTAGGTTTTTATAAATTTTATTTAGCACAATATGTAAAATATGATCACTTTAAAAATAAACATTATTTGAATACTGCATTTTTAAAATCAAGCCTTCAACATTTAGTGTGTATTTTATTTACAGTACAATTCAATTCAGATTAGACACATTTCAAGCATACGATAGCCACATATGACGGGTGACTATTGGTGGTGTGGTTTAGATGGTGAGAATGCACTAAGAAGCAACAAAGACATGATTACTTTCTTACCATTTATAGTCTAGTGTGGAAAACAGATTCTGAACAATAAATTACAAGTGCAGTATTTAGCAATATGTCTTAAAAAGCATTACAATCGTGTGGCATAAAAACGTTTTGGTCAATGACAGACTTCATGTACAATGGTAGTCCTGTAAGATTATAATATAGTATTTTACTGTACCTTTTCTATGTGTAGATATGTTTAGATAAACAAATACTTATCCTTGTGGTCCAGTTGCCTACAGCATTCTGTACAGTAGCATGCTGTACAGGTGTGTAGTCTAGAAGCAAAAGGCTATACATGTAGCTTAGGTTTTCAGCCGGCTATACCATCTAGGTTGCTATAAGTACACTCTATGATGTTTGCACAATGAGGAAATTGCCTAATGATGCATTTCACAGAATGTATCCCTATCGTTAAGCATGGCATGACTGTACATAAAATTAGTATTGCTGAGTACATGCCTTACATGTAATGAATTTCCATTTCACATATGCTACAGATAATGTGTTTTTCTATGTGAGTGAGATCACTTGGCATTTTTTAGGGAATGTATGCTAAATTAACATACTTTTGTAGTCTATTGGCATTCTTTCATCTTTGTGCTTCCCACTTTTCCCATGTCAGGATTACATTGTAAGTTTGAAGTTAGACAGGTATAAGCCAGAGCATAATAATCCTTTAATACAATTATATATGATTTAAAAAATTAAAGTAGCTTGTTGTAAAATAAAGAAAAGTTTTCAAGGAAAACTTCATTTAGGATAAGAGAAAATTTAATATTTTTCCATGCATTTCCCATAGCTTTATAATTTCTAAGATTTCTGCTGGCATGTGTTTGCAAAGGCTTGTTACTAAGCACTATAGACCTTTTCTAGGTTATTACAAAAGTAGTTTATTTCTTATGAAATCTGACAATTATACCTAATTTATATATAAGGGCTGGTGTCAAGAGAGTACTCAGCTATTAAGATAATAGAAACATAAAACAATTAAAAACATAAAAATAATAGTTTATATACAAGATAGACTCAGTCTTTTTGAAAGATATGATTTGATTGATTTCATGTAACTCAGGCTTAATTGTAGATGGTACCGAAGATGGTTATACATTTATTGAGATTTGAAGAATGCCAAAAAGCACAGATGAACCAAAAGTTTAATGTTCAGTCATCTGACTAAAAATATATCTTTTCCACGTTGCTTCTTAAACAAAAATTGCTGTAGAACTTCAGACAGAGAAGATTGCGTGGATTTCAAGAGTCAAGTCTGTGAGAAAAATTCCTAACCTGGAATTTAATGACTGGATAGAGCTGGATTTTTCTGGAAGAAATAGGTAGGTCTTTCTTATTTGGAAAAGCAACATGAAGTGAGAGGTAGAAACCGACAAGATTTGTTGGGAGAGGAGAGCAAATGGCTTAATTCTGAGACACAGTGGAAATGTATAAAGGATGAACAATTTAAGTCCAGTTAATGGAGAGTTAGAATCTTAAAGTTGATTCAGTAGGTGATATGGTACCAACGCAGTTTTAAATCAGGGAAGTGGAATAAGGAAAATGCCATTTTTGGAAGATTCATCTAGCAGAGGTGACAGGATTGATTTAAAGATGCTAAAGAAAAATATCAAGGAGGTTGAGTTGAGAGACCAGATCCAATAATAGATTTGCAAGATTTAAACGAGACTTGTTAAAATGAAAGACTCATGCTTTTTTGACAGCATAGGAAATGGAACTGGTAAAAAGGACGAGTAAGGGAAGGCTGGGAAAAAAATAGAATAAATGCAGGATTATGTTTGGATTCAGGGCTTTGGCGGTGGAGTTGGATAGATATAAAAAGAAGGAAAGACAACTCTTGCTGACAGCGTAGACAGTGATATTTTGAACTGTAGAGATGAATTCTCCTGAATTTCTGTTGTCCAGCATAAAATATAGTGGGATTACATTTTATATTATTATTCTTAGATCTCATTCCTCAGAGCTAAAGTAAATTGAATGCTGTTTGAAATATTACTAAGTGAACTATGGCAATATTTTAATCTCCTGTCTAAAAGCATACATATTTTGGTTTAAATTATTTAGGAAGCTATGAAACAAAACAGGATTTATGTCTGCCCTATTTTGACATATAGTTTACATTTGGAAAACTTTGCCCTAGGATGGCATTGGATAAAATTTTTATGATAAATTTGGGCACAGCCAAAGCAAAATCACAAAACTCAGAACAGTAATAGACTTTATAAATCATGTAATTATATTGGTAGAGAAATAACAAATATTTATTGTTTATCAGATGCCGAGCCTGTAGAGGGCATTGGCTATACATGTTTAAAAAATAAAAGAAAAAGAAAAAAACCTGTCTTTGTGAATAAATTTAGAATCTATTAGAGGAAATGGTCATTAAACACATATAGAACTATAAATTTGAATAAATCCTTATTTGTTGAATTATGTCCCCTAAAAATTCATATGTTCAAGTCCTGACCCCCAATATCTCAAAATGTAACTTTATTTGAAAATAACATAATTAGAGGTACAATTATTTAAGATGAGGTCAAACTGGTGTAGGGTTGGCCCCTAATCTAATATGACCAGAGTTCTGTAAGAAGGGGAAATTTTGACACTGACATAAACACACAAAGAGCTCCATGTGAAGATGGAGGCAGAGGTCATAGTACTGCTTCTGAAATCCAAGGAATGCCAAAGATTCCCAGCAAACCACCAGGAACTAAGGGAGAGGCATGGAACAGATTCTTCCTCACACCCCCTCGAAGGAGCTGACCCTGCTAACATCTCCATCTAAGACTTCTAGTCCTTGAAACTGTGAGATAATAAACTCTGTTGTTTCAGCCACCCAGTTTATGGTACTTTGTTATGGCATTCCTAGAAAACTAATACAGTGACAAATACAAAAAGAAAATTATTGGTAATACTAGGAGTGAATAAGATGATACGGCTTACTTTAGATCTGATGGGCAAAGGAGACCTCTTTGAGGAGCTTATAATTGATCTGACACCTGAAGAATGAGCCAGCCATGTGAGGTATGAGGCAGAGTGATCTGGGCAGAAGAAGGAACATGTGCAAAGGCCCTGGTATAGGAAAGAGCTTGCCACAAGTAAGGAGCTGAAAAAAGGCTAGTGTGGCTGTTGCACAGCTAATGAAGGTGAGAGTGGTATAAGATGAGGCTGATAAATTCCTGGTAAGTAAATTGGACTTTGATTTTTATTCTAAGGGATTTGGCTGATAAGGAATTTGACTTTTATTCTAAGAGCAATTCCTTTAGTTAGGAGACATGAATGGGTTTTAAGCAAGTGGTGACCTTATCCAATGTACCGTTTAAATAAATTCTAACTACTATGTGAGTCATGATATGGAGGGAAACAGTGACAGCAATGGAGCAGGGAATCAGGCTTGGATTAGGTGGGTGTTAGTAGATTATTGATAATGAGCAAATATTTAATATTGGGAGGCAGAAAGCATGTGTAGTAAAGAATTTCTCTCAGGTTTTTGTTTTGAGCTATTGGGTTTTTAAAAAATATTATTTATTGAGAAGCTAGAGGAGGAACAGAGAAGGGAAAGGATAGAATGGAGGAAGACTCATAGAATGAGTTCAGCTCTGTATGTGTTAAAATTGAGATGCCCAGGAGAGAGTCAAGCAGAAATACCAAGTGAGTGATTTCTTTCTTTGTTGCTCCAAAGAAAGGTCTAAGGGCCGAGGTTGACACATAGAAGTTACATGTGTTCTACAATGACCACAGGGAGTTAATAGCACAGTATAGAGTAAAGCTGAAGGCTTCTCGATTCGCAATCCAGTGTTCTTGCAACCTCATGTAAATGCCTAGTCAACAACTTTATAGGGTGCTTTGATTAAGTAGTAAGGGAGCACTTTCTTGGGTTGTATTGGGAATAAATGTACAAGCATCTGTATAGCAAAAAAGCATAGATGGATAGAGTATTGACACAAATGCACAGAAATAAGATTAAGAAGGCTTGGAGTCTACTTTTAGCTTTGCCACTGCTGTAATTGGTTTAACTGTGTCTCAATGAAATGAGTGTATAATATCATACGATAGCTAAGATATCTATTAGTTTTAAAACATGATAACTCCCCAGGAGCAATTGAGCTCCTGGGTAAACAATCTAATATTATTATTGTACATGTGCATAAGAAGGTATGTATAAAGATTCTCAATAAAATATTGTTTAAAGCAAAATTTAAAGGAACTTCAGTGCCCATCAGTAGAAAGAAATAAAACATTCTATGTTTATTTGGCAAAATGTTATTTAGCTGTTTAAAATAATAAACTAGGTCTATGTGTATATAGAAAGATCACAAATACAGAATGTTGAATGCCAAAAATGTTAGTCTTAGAATAATACTTGAAATAGTTTACCTTCAACAGATGCACATGTATGTAAAAATGCTAAAAATAAGAAGGATGAAATTCTAGTTAATTATTGGAATGGAGGAAATAAATAAGACTAGGGATGGGCTAGAAAGAAAGCTTCAAGCTCATAGTACTTCATATAAAATTATATTTAAACTGCATATAACAATAGCATTAAATAGGAGTTTATTGTATTATTCTTTCTATATTTTTAATTACATAAATTTTATGACTATAGGTCAGTTAAAACATTATTTTCAGGCTGGTAATCCCAGCACTTTGGGAGGCCGAGGTCAGGAGTTCAAGACCGGCCTGGCCAACATGGTGAAACCCCATCTCTACTAAAAGTACAAAAAAGGTTTTGTGGCACGCACCTGTAATCCCAGCTACTTGGGAGGCTAAGGTAGGAGAATCACTTGAACCCGGGAGGTGGAGGTTACAGTGAACCGAGATCACACCACTGCACTCCAGCCTGAATGACAGAGTGAGACTCCATATAAAAAAACAAAACAAAACAAAACAAAACAAAAAACACACAAAAAAACCATTATTTTCATTTTTTGTTATGGAGGATAAAAAGTTTTATTTCGATATATGGAATATTTGAATGTGCTATCATTGATTTCTTGAAACAGAAATATCATTTTATACTTCATAACGTTAAGTTTCCAGTTTTAAATTTTACTTAACAAACTATGATGTGTGTTCTTCAGTTGTGCTGGGAGCTGTCACATCCACATTTATTTCAGGTTAACAACTTTCTAAAGGAGGTGCCTATTTCACAAACAGAAAATCTGAGGTTCCTAGAAGTTAAAAGCTTGCCCAAGGGCACAGAACTGGTAAATAGAAGAGATAAAAGTTGAAACTCAGTTGTTTTACTCTAGGTTTTGTTCTTTCCATCACACATGACTGACATACACTTCTAAGCTAAACACACAGTACAAGCTCCACTTATTCCTAATATTCACACTTCCTTATAAAGTAGGGGTTTCGTTCAGTCAATATGTAGTCTAAGGTACTGAACCCAGCATACACATATTTTGCATATAAATGCAGTAAAAATTCCAGAAATATACATTAGGAAATGAAAGAAAATATGTACTCTTAGGAATTCCATCTTGTTTTAATCATAGAAAGCCTATTCTCTATATCAATGCTCTGGTTTTATTTTTTTAAATATCTTCATAGCTGTTACAATTTTGTTCCTCTTTTTGGAACCTTGATAACAAGTTGTTGCTTTTGATGTTAAAATGGATGAAGATTTTGCTATTTTTAGGAACAAATTATTTTACTATCATGGAGTAAAATTTTATTGATTCTCTGAAAAAGAAAAAAGACAACTTCAAGAAAAACACTACAAGAAACACATTTGACAAGAACTTCACAAATGCAACTTTACTTTCATTAAACATTCGCTTCCTTCTTTCTCTTCTTCTCAGCCTATTGTTCCTGTTCATCTCATGATTTTTTTGTTATATTTGAATGATGAGCCCAAAGCATGAAAAGCTGTTGTTTTCAACTTTTATTAATGTTTCCCAACTCATTTCCCTATTTGCCTGCTGACAACCTGCCAAAATCACCCTCTGGTGAATTGTAAAAAGATTGGGGTAGCAGTTATGGGATCCAAAATGTGTTGCAGATAATTGGTAAATCAGAACTTTGTCACAGCAGATACTTTGCTACGCACACATCTCTATTTTTAAGCCTTGTGTGTCACACATGTGTATCCATTGTCTGTTTCAGTGTGAGTAGCACGTCTTTGCATTGCATATAATACAGTTGAGTTGAATGAGAAATTCCATTATTCTTGTGTCATTTTGTATTGTCACTGGTTAACACATGAGATATACATATTTGGTGAATAATTGGAAACCACTATTGGCTTTTAAATAGCTTTAAAAATGGGAGGAATTTCTATTTTGCTACTGACTAAAGCAATACATACATAACCTAAGTAGTTCGTACTGTAGTCTTTGTTTTCCATTAAAGGCAAGAGACAAAAATCTCCTTAGATGATCACATTTGTTTCCATGCTAGTTAGTTCTAACTAATTTGATTGGCAAGAGTAGTGAGTCAGGAGATTGGTTCTTGAATCACACAAAATTGAAAAGTTTTTTTCAGTGTAATACAGAGGTGATAAGTTGAGGCAAAAAGGAAAATTAGATTTAGGATGATGAAATGCTAGGATTATCAGCAGACTTTCATGGAAATCAACTGGAGAATCATAGGAGTAAATTATTTAGTGATCTGTTTCCTTTAAAATACTACCTAATGGCACAGCCTCTGTGCATATACAGGCTTATATGTGTGTGTTATATTAACACATGCACTCAACACTGATCCCACTTCATTCGTTCCTTAACTTTCAGACCATAGAGAAGGTAGATAAACAGTTGGATATGAGAATACATATGTGCCAAGTTGTTTTAGTGTCAGAGGAAATTTATCAATTTGCACAGTTTCAATGACCGTGGTCTCAACATAGGTACGTAGCCACGATAAAATGGACTGGCTGCTGTGATATTATAATGAGACATGACTTATTCTTAAAAGCATAACAATCACCTTAAGGTTCAAAAAAAGCAAGAAAGGTGATGGTTATTCTCATATCTAAGACGATTAACTTGGAGAAGACGCATGACCTCCAAAAGTTGTAGATTCTTTATCTGTAAAAAGGGCACAAAAAAAAAGCTGCTCTTCCTACCCAATAAGATTCTTATTAGAGATAAACAAATTGATATAAAGTTCCCTTGTAATTTTTGAGATGTTGTATATATTTAAGACATTACTTAAAATATCTAAATAAGCAAATAAGAATCTTCCCTAAATCAGAATGCATTCATTTATCAAATATGCATAAGTACCTACTATATTTCAGTTGTACTATTCTAGGGATTGAGAAGATAGCAGTAAAAAAAACAGAAAATAATTTCTGCCCTGATAAATCTTGTACATTAGTGAATTGAAATAACAATAATAGATAAACTTTGTAGTATATCAATTGGTGATAAGTGCTATAAAATAAAATAAGGCAAAAGACATAATTTAAATAGGAATCATTAGAAGAATAACTTGAAGAAGATGATAGCCTAAGCAAACAGGGAAGACCAAGTTGTATATTGAAATACTAGTTTAGAGAAAATGTTCATTCTTGACGAATAGTCTATTATTACTCAATCAGAGCCATGTGCACTGCTACCAATATTTTATAGTAAACTTAGCCAAGTGGTTTGGCAGACAAAAATTTGTTCTTACTCCATGCTTTTATATTTAAAATAAAAAATTTAAAGTCAGTGCACCTTATGTCCCAATTTCCTTTGACAGGCACACAAAAAGTATTAATACAAGAAAAAGGAATGAAATGTTTATTTTGTGTAGGTAATATGAGAGCAGTGTAATAAAAATCAACTTGACATTAACATATGCAAAATATTTTAGAAGGGTAAGTCTATCATCCAAAACAACACGATGTACTTAAAAAAGAAAATGTGGGATTAGCCTCACTCCCACACACAAAATAAATGCACCCTGTCTTAGCACATGTTCTCAAGAAAACAGATCTGGAGGCAGAAGCCTGTGTGCTAACATTTATTTAGTGAGAGCAATCCCAGGAAAGCAGAAGAAAGGGAAAAAGGAGTATGAGTCAGAGAAGGAGGGAGTACATTACCAAACTGAATGCTTTCTTAGGCATAGCTGTCTAAGTGTGCTGTCTCAGTGTCCTCAGGACAGGCCTTTAGAGGTTGTGTGTGTTTCTGAGCCTTCTCAGAATCCATTGAGGTGGTGGGTAAGGAGGAATGTATATGCTTAAACTGGGAAGTGAATGCAAGTTGAAATATAGGCCAAGGTGTTAACTAGCAACTGGACAGCAGAGAGATTTGCAGGAGAAACTACCATGTGTTGCCTATGACAAAAGAGAGTCAAGAGCAGATGCGTCAGGAACAGATATTCACATCCAAACACAATTGTCTGTGTCATCTCTCAGCTAACCAGCTGAGGTTGTGTGCAAGCCGAGGGCCTTTCCACCATGCCATTACACCATGGAGAGGAAGAAAATGGAAAGAAGGAGGGGTTGAAACTTTGAAAAAATGAGTCAGCTAATGCAGAAATGATTCAGCTAATGAGAAGAATTTCAATCACCTTAAAATGAAAAACTTAAATTTATTTTCCACTACAAATGTGAAAAGAAAGAGTGGTGAACAAACCCGGCGATAAAGAAATAAAATTAAATATCTGCACCTCTAAGGGATAACATTAAGTTTTAAATGTCATATATTTTTACACATATGTAAATCAACAAAAAGCAAGTATATTCACCCAGATGTTAAGAGTAGTGATGTTTAGCTAGTGAGCTTGTGGGTGACTTCTATTTTTTTCTTTAATTATTTTATATTCCCTAAATGTCCTCAAATGAAAGAAAATTTGGTATTAGAACAAGTGCATTTGTGACTTCATCCATTCTGTGCTTATTGAAGCTTGTTAATCTGAAAACTATTCCACTTTTAAGTGTTAATGGGCTAATAGTCATTTTGGGGTGAGTTACTTTTCAAAGCTGTTGAAATCACATCTCTAACTGCGCTTTTGTTTTATCTACTGATAGGGAGGGCCTGCCTATAGCTGCTGTAACCTAATACAAAAACAAGAAAAAAGAAAAGAAAAAATATTCTTGCTGTCTGCACAAATTCTTACAACTATCTAACTGGCTGAAATAGTCGTATTTTAAAAAGTTGGCAAACTATCCTTTGAATCTAACCATTTCTGTATTTGAGGCCTTGATAGAACTTGGCTTAGTCTTTCATAAAGTAGCAGTAGAGTTCAAGACCTTCCATTTATTCTCAGAAATTTTGCCACATGTTAGTGCATAGTTTTAAATCTATTCAATTAATTGGAATTTGAAAAAGTGAAATATAAGCTGAGCTGTAAAGAATTATAGATGAAAAGCTTGCAATGGATTGTGATTATAATATCATATAGATAACCCCAATTCCTGTAATATAAAACTTACACCTAATGACAGTGTTAGAAAATGCATACAGAATACTGGATGTACAAAATACCAGCTGAGGTGATTCCTGGCCTTTGAAATTATTTAGCTTTTCGGCGTGATTGACTTATACACTGGTGTCTGCATGTGCATGCACAGAAACATACACACAAAGAAATGAAGAAAGAAAAAAGAGCAATAACTTGATCTTGAGTTTTCCCATTGGGCCTGTATTCATGTGTTTTCCTAGGGTTGTCTGAAAAATTTGGCTCACTTTTCTTTCTGTTTCTTTCTTGGTAATCTTACAGAATTATTTTCATGCTTATTAAGCTCTTCTAATAATTATTGGCTATAAAATATAGGAGGAAATTTTACGGTGATCACATATATAAGATGCAATTAATGATAAGTAATTTAAATGGTGAAAAAATGCTGAGTTTAAATCATCAAACAGTTAAGAAATGCTACATCCTTCAGAGATGAAAAAAATTGTATATTGGTTAAAATGTTTTATGCTGCAAGTAATGAAGATTCTGCTTAATGTGGCTATGATGGTTAATTTTATGTTTCAGTTTGACTGGGCCACAGGGTGCCTAGATATTTATTTAAACATTATTCTTGGTGTGTCTAAAAGGGTGTTTCTGGAAGAGATTAATGTTTGAATAGGTAGATTTGGTACAGCAGATTGCCTGCCCAATGTTGGTGGGACTCATTCAATCCATTGAAGGCTTGAATAGAACTTAATGAATTCATTCTCACTGCCTGAGGGTTTTTGAGCTGGGTCATCAATCCTCTGCCTTGAATTCAGTCTCAGGCTGGAACTTACACCCTCTGTTCTCCTGATTCTCAGGCCTTTGGACTCAGAATGGTCCTATACCCTCAGCTCCCCTGGGACGCCAGCTTGCAGGTTGGGGACTTCTTAGCCTCCATAACTGCATGAGCCAATTCACTGTAATCTCTCAATAGATAGATAAATAGATCTTTTATTGGTTCTGTTACTCTGGAAACCCAGACTAATACACTGCCTTAACAATTAAAGGAAATCATTGGCTCAAGCACCAATTCAATTAAAGTCAATTTAGTGTTATCTGATTCAGTAGTTTCAGAATGTAATGAAGGACCAGTTTTTGACCTTTTCAATGCTATCCTTTCCTGCAGGCAACTTCATGTTAAAGGTACTACTGTCATGGTTAGAAAAGTTACCAGTAGCAATGTAACTTATGTGTTTTCTGTTTAATTACCAGCATATTAAAATAGAACCTTGCTATTAACTTGACGCTAAAGCAATGAATACATCCAGGTGAATGGCAGGAGGCAATTTAATAAAGTCAGTCAGATGCACAGCTGGAGATGAAGGTAGTTTCATCTTCCCTGAAGTATATGAGTGGAGTTTGGAAGTTGTAGAACCTGAATGATAATCTTGATAGTAGATATGGGAAGGAGAGTTCCAATTCTGGGTATGCAACCAACAATATCCACTCTACCTGGGCATACTTAACAGGGAGGAACCTGTTGACAGGAACATAGGCAGTAGACACCACCTCTTTAGAGAGCCTGGGGCAAGAGATCTCAGAGTTCAAAAACACTGTACTTCAGGTTAGAAGGTCTTATACTGAGTTTATGATTATAGATAACATGCAATCAACAAAAGTGGTTTCTTCTATAAAATAAAAATAACATTATTGTCACCGTTTTGCAAAGAAGTTATTGGGATCTTCCAATCAGATACATAGATTTCTTGATAAGAGACTAAGAAATCATGGTTTAAAAATTACCATTCAAATTAAATATCTACAGTGAACATGCTTGTGAATAAGAAGAGGATAGACTCCTTCTTTTACCTACTCTTCCTAATCTGTTTTACTTTTACTCATTTATCTTTTTCCTTTTCAAATGACAGAGCCTAGATAAATGGTAAATCTGAAAGAAATTGTTACACCTCTGGAAATAACCAAAGACAATGTATTTTTATGTAACAGTTAAGTATATTAGAAATTGTGATTCCAAGATAACAAGGTAGACATCTTCTTTGTAAGTTTTGCTGCTGAAAAAATACATGAAAAAATGTTATTCGTAGATACTGGGAGAGAATGAGCTCAATTTATCAATGAAGAAAAATTTATATTTACTTTTACCCCAGTATGCATTTTAGTATATCCTGTAAAACCTTTTGAAGCATATGTGAGTAGTATTTTTCTGAATATTGTAGGTGAATATAAGATATGCTAAGATATCACCAAAAATTAAATAACTAGCTTTTGTGTGTGTGTTTGTGTGGATATTTATTTATTTAAGTGCATTTTATTATTCACTTTTTACTTGGCTAAGGGTTTAATAATTGAAAATTTTGTTTAAAATCTATTTTTTATATAAGCTAAAACACTTTAATTGACTTATTAAAATGTTAGTCAAAAGTAAATGGGAAGTAGAGCATTCTAGTGAAAAGTACATGGGAGGCTTTGGATAGATCCAGTCCAAGACTGTTTTCTCCGCCAATTATTAACTATGTAAGCTTTTGGGCTATTGAAGAATGCCTTCGTGGCCAGCTTTGAACATTTATAGTCATTTCATTTTATTTCTCTTTAGTCCACATGCCATAGATCAAGATAATTTAGTTATTTTAAGCTCTAGAGATCTGTTTATTTAAAGCAGAAGCAAAATGGAAAATTATCATGACACTTGTATTTATCAGGGTTCTCCTGAGTAACAAAACAAATTATGTGTGTGTGTGTCTGTGTCTGTGTGTGTGTGTCTGTGTGTGTGTGTGTAGAAAGATACTTATTATGAAGATTAGCTCACATAGTTATGGAAGCTCAGAAATCCTGTGATTAGCTTTTTGCAACCTGGAGGCCCAAGAAGGCTGGTGGTGTTGTTTCAGTCCAAGCCCCAAGGCCTGAGAACCAGGAACACAAATGTCCAAGGTCAGGAGCAGATAGATGGATGGCCCAGCTCAAGCAGACCAAGTGAGTTTACTCTTTCTCCGCCTTCTTGTTCTATTGAGGCTCCGAAGAAATTGGATGATGTTCACTTGCACTGGTGAAGATGATCTTTACTGTCTATCTATTCAAATGCTAACCTCTTCCAAAAACATCCTCACAGACACCCCTAGAAATAATATTTTACCTACTATCTAGATATCCCCTAGCCCACTTAAGTTGACATATAAAATTAACCATCACCACATGAAATATTGAAAACATCTCTCTCAACCTAAATATATATAGGTCAAGCTCCCTTGCATTTTTGGTCCCGTCCTTTAACAGCCCTTACACCACTTGGTGAAGACTGTTATAATCGAATTAGTTATTTATTAGAAATAGATGTTATTCAATATAGATCATGGCTTGACTTCAAATAATCATTTTTCCCCCTCAAGAAATGGTTGGATCTCTCAGTAAGTTGGATCTAGTACTAATGAAAGTAGCCCCAGTGTGACTCAGGACAGAAAGCTTTAATAGACACCATTGTTTATTTGTTCTTTCAAAGAAAGGCAAGCATTTCACTTATTCCTTTTATTTGAAGTTCTTACTAGGGTAAAGGAGTTAAGCAGAGGGGCATAATGTCACTCTAAGTGATGCGTTTCTTCCTAAGGTCAAGTGAAAGGAATAGGGGCCAAATACTATTAGCTCAATGGCTCTATCTTACTAAGTGAAAACACTTAATGGTATATACTTATGATTAGGTTGGTGAATTCACATTTAATTTTTTTAAAAGTGAAATAAAAGCAAACCGAACCAAACCACAACAACAACAAAATTAAGCAACCAAACAAAAAAGTCACAAATAAGCCAATTTCTGAAACTGAACTAAAAATCTATGAAGGAGCTTTTGGTTTTAGCTCTAACATGTACAGAGTTCAGAAGTCATAACTCCCATTGTTACAACAACAGAAAAGATGAGCAAATTAAAAAATCAATAACTTTTCTCAGACCCATAAGAGAACTAATGCCATAGAACAAACTTCCATCCAGAAGCATGGATAGACAGGCAGATCTGAAGAGTCATGCTGAGATGTTCTTACATGCAGCAGAAGGCACTGGAGCCATTAACTTGGACAAATTGCTGAAGCTGTGTGTGGACTAGCTTGAGAGTGAAAACTCATGGGTGCTAGGGTCCTAAGGAAGCCCCCACACTTTTGTGTTTTACTCCCAGGAAACTCACCAGGTTCTCATGTTCAAGATCCAAGAAAAGTATGCTCTTGGCTCTAGCAGTGGGAAAAAAAGAGAATAACCATTGAGAAATACAGCCAGAGCTTGCTCCACTACAAATATCTACTCTCTAGAGGAAATGACTTTACCAAATCCTTATCCTACCTGTAAAGAAAAGAATTTCTCAGGCTTCTTGCCTGTTAGCCCTTTCTAGTCTGCCTGTCTCACATAAGGGTGAAAACAAAGCTAAGAAACTCTTGTGAAATTCACAACCAGGGATACAAACCCACAAAAGATTTAGATGTAGTTATAAAATTATAGAATGCTACCTCTTCCATATACCTTATCATCATACCAAGAGGACTCCAGTATAATAAGAGTAGATTACAGCTAAAAGAGCTGCAAGATGCAGACCCTATCTGAAAAAGAGCTCTTGGAAAAGCCCAAAATTAGGAGAGGCGAGAAAAAAGAAAAGAACTCTAAAGAACTTTAAAGACTTTAGCATCTAGATATGTAATATACAAACACAGCCCTGCTCATAGTCAGATTAACATAAAACCTCACGCTGAAGACCCATTTATTTCAGTTCCTGACGTCCAAAACATTTTGCCCAGCTATTACCAAAAAATTACAAGGCATGCTGAAAGATAAAAAAAAGCAAAGTCTGAAGAGATAAAAGAATAATTAAAACTAAACTCAAATATAACACCAAAGTGGAATTATTAGACAGATAATTTTAAATAGCTGTGATTCACATGTTAAGGGCTCCAGTGGAAAAAGTAGACCATGTGCAATGATAGATGGGTAATGTAAGCAGAGGGATGGAAACTCTTAAGAAAAAATCAAAATGAAATGTTATCAATAAAACACAATATTATTTTAAAAAGTTAAGAATGCCCTTGAAAGGCTCATTAATAGACTGGACACAGCCAAGAAAAGACCTAGAAATTAGGTCAATAGCAACTTCCCAAACTGAATTGTAAACAGTAAAACAAGCAAAAAAAAAAAAAAAAAAAGTGACAGATCATCAAATAACTGTAAGACATAAGACAATTTCAAAAACTGTAATACAGATAATTGGAATACCAGAAGCAGAAATAGAAATATACCATGAATATTTGAAGTAGTGATAGCTGACAATTTTCAAAAATTAATAACAGACACCAATCTAAAAATACAAGAAGACCAAAGAACATCAATCGAGAGGAATACTAAAAAAAAGTAGTTAGAATTTTTAATGTTTAAAGTATAGAAAACAATAACACATTACAAATCTTCAAATAAGACAGATGAAAATAAATCTACGTATAGAAAAATAAGAATAGGAATTACAGCAGACTTCTCTCTAGAAACCATGCAAACAAGAAGAGAATGGAGTGGAATATTTAAAATGTTGGAAGAAAGGTTTTATAAGTCTAGTATTCTATTCTATTCTATTCTATTCTATTCTATTCTATTCTATTCTATTCTATTCTATGAAATTATCCTTCAAAGTGAGGATAAAATAAAGATGATCTCAGACAAACATAAATTTAAGGAATTAATTGCTAGTATACCCATCCTACAAAATTTTTAAAAGAAATAACACTGGCCACAAATTTAAATCTATATAAAGAAAAGAAGAGCATTAGTGAAAAAACAAATGAAGATAAAGCAAAAGCTTTAATTTTTCTTTTATTAATTGATCTATTTTTTAAAAAGATACCCATTCTTTAATGTGGTAATAATACCAATGACAGAAAGATAGCTGAAAAGATTTAAAAATTTCCAAATACTTGGAAATTAAATAATATACTTGTACATAACATATGGGTCCAAGAATGAGTTTCAATAGAATATTTTAAAATATTTTTAATCAAATAAAAATACAATGTATCAAAATTTGTGGAATGCAGCCAAAGCAGTGCTTTGAGAAAAATTTATAGCATAAAATACTTACATTACAAAAGAGGAAATATTTAAAATCAATAATATAAGCTTAATTCTCAGGAAAGCAGAGAAGAGAAAGTTAATTCTAAAGTAAACAGAGAAGCTAATTCTAAAGTAAATAAGAATTACAACAGAAATTAATGAAACCAAATACAGGAATAAAGAAAAGAAAATCAAGAAAACTTGAAGCTGATCCTTTGGAAAGGTCAATAACAGTCATCGGCTTCCAGCCAAGCTAAATAGGAATAAAAGAGAAGTGACATAATTTACAAATACTGGAAGTGAAAGAGTATTCAGCACTACTGGTCTCATGACCATTAAGAGGATAATAAAGGGTTACTATGAACAATCCTATTCCCACAAGTTTAGGATCAAAAGAAAACATCCAAAATCAAATGGATTTCAGAGATATCAGTGTTAAACAATTAAAATTGGAATTAAAACTGAATATTCTTCACAATTGTACCACCAAATAAAGCACTTAACTCTAAATCTAACAATGTATATACAGGATTTATGTGCAAAAAGTCCAAAACTCTGATAAGAGAAATAAAATCTAAATACTGGGGATATATTCATGGATTGGGAGGGTCAATATTGTTAAGATGTAAATTCTTCCAAATTTGGTCAATAGTGTAAATGTAATTCCAACCGAAATCCCAGGAATCTATTTTGTACACATTGACAAACTAATTCTAATGTTTATATGGGAAGGCAAAGGACTAATAATAGACAAACTGAAGAAAAACAAAATGAAAACCTTTTATTCCTCTATTTCAAAACTTACTATAAAGCTACAGCAAGGAAGTGATTTTGTCAATAAGATGGTCATGTAGATCAATGGAACAGAATATACAGAAATAGTCACAAATATATATAATCAACAAACCTTTGAAAACTGGAAAAAGAAAGTTCAGTGGAAAAGGATAATATTTTCAACAAACAATGATAGAAAAATTGACATCCTTATGTTAAAAACTTAATCTGCACACAGACATTATATCTTAAAAAATCTCAAAATGAATCATAGACCTAAATGTACAGCACAAAATGACAAAACATCCAGAAAAAATTATAGAAGACAACTACATGACTTTACTTTGGTAATTAGTTTTTAGATACAAATTGTTTTAGATACAAGTTGTTTTTAGATATTAAGTTGTTTTAGATACAAGACACAAGACACGAGTTATTTCAGACAAAAATTATTTTTAAATACATGTATCCAAAATGCATGCAACCAGAAGTGTTTCAGATTTCACATTTTTCAGACTTTGAAATATTTACATATTCATAATGAGATATCTTGGGAATGGGAGCCACGTCTAAACACACATTTATTTATGTTTCATATATACCATATACACATAGCCTGAAAGTAATTTTGTGCAATCTTTTAAATGATTTAATGTATAAAACTAAGTTTGTGTTAAGTACTTATGTGTGGAATTTTCCACTTGTAATGTCATGTCAGCATTCACAATTTCAGATTTTGGAGCATTTTGAATTTTGAATTTTCTGATTAGGTATGCTCGACCTGTAGAGCACCAAAGAACAAAACAAAACAAAAAAAAACAAAAAAAATTTAAAAACTTTTGCTTTGCTTTGCAAATGACACTGTTAAGGGAATTATAAAAAACAAATTACAGACTGGGAGAAATATTTCTAAAACACATATATGATAAATGACTTGTATGTGAATTATAGAAAGAGTTCTTAAAAGTTCATAGATAAAGAAACAATGGACCACTTGTATTTCTTCTTTTGAGAAATGTATGTTCATGTCTTTTGCCCAGCTTTTAATAGGGTTGTTTATTTTTTCTTGTTGAATTATTTAAGTTCCTTGCAGATTCCAGATATTAATCCTTTGTCGGAGGTTTAATTTGCAAGTATATTGTCCCATTCAGTAGGTTGTCTGTTTATTCTGCTGGTTATTTCTGTTGCTGTGCAGACGCTTTTCAGTTTAATTAAGTTCCATTTGTCTATTTTTGTTTTTATTGCATTTGCTTTTGGAGTTGATATTAGGCCTTCCTGTGTTGCTATAAAGAAATATTCTGAGACTCGATAATTTACGAGAAAAGCAGTTTCATTAGCTAACAGTTCTCCAACCTGTATGGGAAGCAAAATGTCAGTGTCAGCTTCTGGTGAGCCTCAGGAAGCCTATAATCATGGCAGAAGGCAAAGGGGGAGCAGACATTTCACATGCAAAGAGTGGGAGCAAGAGAGTCTGGGGAGGTGCCACATACTTTTAAACAACAAGATCTGGTGAAAACTCACTATTGCAAGGACAGCACCAAGCCATGAGGGATTTGCTCCCATTATCCAAACACTTCCCACCAGGCCCAACCTCCAATACTGGGGATTACATTTCAACATGAGATTTGGTGGGGACACAGATCCAAAGCATGTCAGAGCCTTCATCATAAATTATTTGCCTAGGCCAATGTCCAGAAGACTGTTTTCTAGATTTTCTTCTAAGATTCTTACAACTTTAGGTCTTATATTGAAGTCTTTAATTCATCTTTACAAATAATGAGAGGAAGCTAGAATGATCCATGTGGTAATATACTAGAGTTGGAGATTATTGAGAGTTGGAGTTAATTTTTGTGTATGGTGAGAGATAGGGGTGCAGTTTTATTCTTCTATATATGGCTTGCCAATTTTCCCAGCACCATTTATTGAATAGAACATCCTCTCCTCATTGTTCATTTTTGTCAACTTTGTGGCAGATCAGTTGGTTGTAAGTATGTAGCTTTATTTTTGCATTATCTATTCTCTTCCACTAATCTATGTCCTTTTTTGTACCAGTACCATGCAGATTTAGTTACTATAGCCTTATAGTATATTTGAAGTCAGGCAACGTGATGCCTGTAGATTTTTTCTTTTTGCTTAGGAAAAAATGCTCAACATCACTGATTATCAGAGAAATACAAATTAAAACCACAATAAGATATCATCTTATACCAGTCAAAATGGCCACTGCTAAAAAGTCAAGATGTTGGTATGGATGTGGAGAAAGGGAACACTTATACATTGTTGGTGGGAATGTTTATTAGTTCAACCTCAGTGGAAAACAAGATGGAGAGTTCTCAAATAAGTAAATATAGAACTATCATTTGGCCTAGCAGTCTCACTACTGGATATCTACCCAAAGGAAGATAAATCATTCTTTAAAAGATACACCTGCACTTGTATGTTCACTGCTATGCTATTCACAATAGCAAAGTTATCGAACCAACAAAAATGTCCATTAATGGTTGAATGGATAAATAAAATGTGGTATATATACACCATGGAATACTGTGTGGCCCTAAAAAGAATGAATTCGTGTCTTTTGGAGCAACATGGATAAAGCTGAATGAAGGTCATTATCCTAAGTGAACGAACTCAGAACCAGAAAACCAAATACCATATATTCTTACTTATGTAGGAACTAAACAATGGGTACACAGCGCCAAAAAGATAGAAATAATAGACAGTGAGGACTCCAAAAGGGAGGAGATTAGGAGAGTGACAAGGGCTGAAAAATTACCTATTGGGTGCAATGTTAACTATTTGGGTAATGAGTAAACTAGAAGTTGAATCTCCATCAGCATGCAATATACCTATGTAACAAACATGCACATGTACCCCCTGAATCTGAAATAAAATGGACCAACTGTCTGAATAAACATCACATGAAAGGAGATACACAAGTAGCAAATAAACATATAAAAAGATGCTCAACTTCACTTGTGATGAGGTAATGGCAAATTACAAACAATCATGAGATACCCCTATATACTTATTAGAAGGGCTGAAGTCCAAAAAGTGACAATGTAAACTGCTAACAATGATGCAGAGCAACTGAAATTCTCATTCCTTAATGGTGGAATGCAAAATTGGACAGCCATTTAAAAAATAGTTTGGCAATTTCTTGTTGCCAGAACTAAATCATCTCATTGAAAGACAGTTTGGCAACTTACAAACCTAAAACATAGTCTTACCTTACAATCCAGCAATCACATCACTAGATATTGACTCAACTGAAACTTATGTCCACACAAAACTTACACATGAATGTTAATAGTGGCTTTATTCCTAATCATCAAAACCTGGAAGCAACCGAGTTGTCCTACCATAGGTGAATGGATGAGCAAAGTATAGCACATCGATATAATGAAATATTATTCAGTGATAAACATAATGGAGCTATCAAGCCATAAAAAGGGATGGATCTTAAACACATATTTCAAAGTGAAAAAAACAACAATCTGAGAAAGGCACATGCTATCTGATTCATATTATATATGACCTTTTGGAAAAAGCAAAACTACAGCAACTGTATAAAGATCAGTGGTTCCTTTTGGTTTAGGAGTAGGCTTGGATAGAGGAAGCACCAGGGTAATTTTAGGGAATTGAAACTATTATAGACGTGACACTGCAAAAGTGGATACTTGATACACTCTGCATTTGTCAAAATCTATAGAACTTTACAGCACTAAGGGTGAACTTAAATGTGTGCAAATTTTAAAATGGAGGTTGGAGGATCCCAGCATAGAATGCGAATGTAATAAAATAACTTAACTAAAATATAAATGTATAAAAACCTTGTTGAAGGCAATGGGAGAAAGTTGCTTATGTAATAAACTTTAAAAATGTGTGGAGTTTGTAAGGTTAAAATTTTAAAAAGTGTGTCTCAGCAATGTACTCTGGTAGATAAAATAAGTTCCCATCAGCATCGGGGTAATCATTATGATATTAGTATATGCATAGTTAGAATTAAACAATTAAGTAAATGGATGATGAGAGCCAGGTTTCTTACTGTTAAAGAGTGAGTTTACACATAACTAGAGGAAGCTAGAATAATCCATGTGGTAATATATTTGAGTTGGAGATATCGGCATGAACTCATGTTTAGCTTAATACAGATACAAATAATTACATATAGAAATATGTATAGATATGTGTACACACATGGGTTAGTCCACACACATATATTTCCTTGCTCTGTCAGCTAAGAAGACCTAGAAGCAACCACATCCCAGGAATAACAAGCATATCTATCACACAGACCTTGGTTTCTAATACCAATTCCCAATAAAAAGGAACCAATTCTCCTTGAAGAAATAGTTCTGCAACTAAGGCAGGAAATATGGAAGATGAATCTGGAACATCCTGTAGCACCAGAAAGTAAGCAAGCACTCAAAAATAGAGACTATTTTTTTGGAATGCAAAAAAAAATAGCAGTGGTGTGATTGCTGGATTGTATAGTAGGACTATGTTTTAGGTTTGTAAATTGCCAAACTGTCTTCTAATGAGGCGATTTAGTTTTGTAAAAAATTTCCAAACTATTTTTTTTAATGGCTGTCCAATTTTGCATTCCAAGATGTTGTTCCAGTGTGCTATGTAGCTTCAAGGGAACACAGGTACTAGCTGAAAGCGCTCCAAACGGCCAATACTGGAGAAATTTGAGCAATAAAATGAATAAATACATTTTTGATTTTAATTCAAAGTATAAGATAAATATCCAGGAATACATACTTATATATATAAATAATTGAATAAATAAACAAGCGAGAGTAAGGAGACAACTCTCCTACCCAGAAAAATTTTAAATAAGGAAATATAGATACTCTACCTACCTTCGAGAAGGTGGAGAAAAACTCTCTACTTCCTAACAGTGGGCTGCACGTAATAGCTTTCTAAAGAGTACAGTAAAAATGGAGGAAATGTAATGGTAAATTTACAGTGGAGAAATCTGACAAGCACTAATTCAGTCAGTTGTTGGTCAACATCAACAATGGCAAGTCATGTTGATAGTATATCTTTTTGCTATGATGTGATGAAAATGGCACTTTACTATTGCGGTCTTCTTCCTTAACCGTGAAAAAAATATCAGAGAAATCTTAAAGGACATCCTAGAAAACACCTGACTACACCTCCTTGAAGCTGTCAAGGTCATCACAAACAAGGAAAATCTGGGAAACCATCACAGCCAAGGAGAACGTAGGGAGACATGACAACTAATAGAATATATATGAGACCTTGGAATACGATGAGTACATTAGGTAAAAATGGAAAAAAAATCTGAATACAATATAGACTTTAGTTAAAAATAATGTATCAATATTAGGTCATTAATCATATTAGGGTAATGTGTTAATAATGGAGGAGCTGGAGCTGTTTGGAACTCTGTGTTATCTTTGCATTTTTTTTGTTAATCTAAGACTGTTCTAAAATAGTCTAATTTAAAAATAGTTACCAAGAAGAAAATAAAAGTTGGCATCAGCAAACTAAATCTTCAACTGTCATAAAACAATTTTGAATTTAGAGTTTTTAAATTAGCATTCAAGAGTTGGAGAATAATGGACATATTTTGGAGAAAAAGAACCTCAGAAAGTTTAGCACTCATGAGCCCCTTTAACATGTTTTATTTAAGGATGTTTTTAGTAAAATCCTATGAAACTAATAAAATTATACAATAGTTTGATAATAAGAAACAGTGGTGTGTAGATAAACTTATAATTGAGACTAAATAAATTTTTATGGTAATGTAAAAAAATCAGACATATCAGATGTTCTACAGTGCTATGTAGTCTAGAGATTTACTTATATGTTTTAAATACCGAATTACTAGTAGCACAAAAGAAAAAGGCTATGTAACTTCCAAATAACAGGAAAAAATATAAAATCATAACAACAGATAACTACTATATAATCAGAAAAGAGTGAAAGAAAAAGAAAACAGTTTTTTTAAAAAAATCACAAAAAATAGAATGCATAAAGTAAAATGGTGGGTATACCTACAAGCATTGATTAATAAAAAATGAGTTAAATTCTACTGTGAAAATACAGATATCTTTTGAATGTCTTAAAAACTTCCAAAACAAGCCATTGCTATACGAGAGCCACACTTAAAATTAAAATACATAAAAAAGACTGAATGCAAAAGGATAGAATAATGTATCAGTAGCAGGTATTAATCAAAAGAAAGAAGCTGAAGAAATGTTATCATGAGACAAAATACAGTTCAAAGCGAATGATTTGTATGAGGCAAAGGGAAATATTTCACAGTGGTAAAAATAACAGTGATATGACAGTCATGAACTTCTGTACGTACCGAGTTACAAAATACGTAGAACAAAAATTTATAGACAGCATGGATAAATATACCAATACTGATATTGAAGGATTTTAAACCTGTCTTAGACACTTAGCAGAGCAGACAAAAATAGTGGGTATAACAACTGAATAAAACATTCTACAAGTGTGTGCATGAGTATGTGTGTATATACTGTTTGTTTTTATACATAGGTTTATATGTATTCTTAAAAGGGGAAATAAATATTTCTCTTCAAACATACATGGAATATTCAGAAACATTCCATATGTATTAGAGCATACAGAAGATAATTTTGGTTTCTTATCAAACAAATCTAAACTATTCCCACCACTTTCTTCCTCTCTAAATAAAACAATAGGGGCTTTTCATTTCAAAGAAGAAAGTGAAAGACTGTGAGAAAGTGGACACCATTGCAGAAAACACTTTTGTGTCATTTTAATATTACTATGGGGAACAGAAACATAAGCCAGCAGGTAAAAGATAGTATGGGGTTCAGAAAGATGTTTCTCTTAGTTGAAAGATAGTGCAGACTTTTAAGCTAATACAGTTAACAATTAGAGAAGAAATTCATGAGCCAAGCTGTAAGCGACAACTGCTCAAGTGAAGTCTCTCCTTGAATCAAGGAATTCTGGCAAGACTAATTTTCCCTTTCAAATTTTGGTTTATTCATTTCACAAGCATTGCCAAATGATGTATTTTTATCATATGGCCATTGATAAGAGAACCTCTTCTAGGAAGGATTGTGAAACATTTTATTGGAGATTAATATAAGCTATCTGGTTGCACATTAACTAAAAAATAGAGAAATGATAATGAGCTAACAATTTTCAAAATGTTATGCTGAATTTTTTTTTTTGAAAAAAAGTACAGCTAGATTATATGAGGCCAAGTAGGGAGAAGCATTGACTGCAGCAATTTAAACCTTGTAGATTATGAAAATATACTTCCAGTTATTTTTTCAAATAATATTTGTATTCACCTGGGCAATGACATTAAGGATTGCAATTACTTCATTTCCATGGCTGTTTTTTTTTGTTGTTGTTGTTGTTGTTTTCTGTTTTTTCTTTCAAGTAAATGTGGGGAGGGATGCTTTTGTGGAAATAAAAGAGAATGAACTAAAAGTCCAGGGAGGTGAATTTGATACCCCATTCTTGGCAGTTTTCTAGGAATATGTTACTCTTTTTGCTCTTTTTATGCGTCTTTTTTTTTCTATTTTAGGGACTGGTTATAAAGCCTAGAAATATGTAAAATAATAGACCTTAATTTTCCCAGAAATGTGAGTGGCTCAGTTCAGCAGATTGAGTCTTCACTGAATTACTTCTTTGGGGGAAGAAGAAAAAGGAAAAAGAAGGCCACAACAAAACTCCAGTTGATTGACAGACTGCCCAAGAATACAAATTTGCCTTCTGAAGTCACCAGGAGAGAAACTAATCATTCGTTGTAATTAAACCATAACTGAATTGCCTCCAGCAGTTCTACATTACCAAGTTTTGATTTGTGGAAACTCACATGGAGGTGGCAGGCTTTCCAGAATTAGCCTAAGAAAGCATGCATGGTTCAACAGAATGAAATATTACATCGCTGGTGGTTCCTTCTGTCAAGTTTTTCTACACTATCTGTTTTTCTCTGATGTAGAAATTCTCATTTTTAACAAAATTTTTAAATCTTTCTACTTTGAAGTAGAATGCAGTTTAGGGAATTGACAAGACACACCCCTTGCATTCAAGGAAGTGATTATAAGAACTATTTAAGATCTATAGTTGACTCTTAAGTCTTTAAGGAATGGAATAAAGTTGAAAGTGCAGCAAAAAACAGGGCAAAGTGATAATACTAGAAGCAAAATCTGAATTGAATGTAATTTTGTTATAAGCAAAATATCTGACTTTGGAAATGTTGAAATTTTTTTTTCCTTTCTGTATATATTTACAACTGACAATAAGAGCTTTTCAAATTTTGGAAAAAAAAATTTAAAGGTCGACAGAACAATTGTAGTTTTTTCTATTAAATTATTTAAGGTCGTTTTGCATGGTTTCAGTTTGCACATTCATTTTTATGGTACCACACTGCTGTGCAAAGTGGAGACTGTCTATATGATGAAAGCTCTTTGCAAAGTGAAGCCTATTTATTCTAGTACTTGTGAAGTGGAAGGGTGTCAGAAAATGCCAACTGGCCTTCCTTCACTTGAATGAGATCAGTTAGGACATGATGAGATGAGAATGATTCAAAAGCCCCACTCTTAAACTCCAGAGTAATGAAAGTATTATATACAGTAGCCAGACAATTCACATCAGTTTGTGGCCTAATAATCCTTCTTAGGACCTGACCACAAAAATCAGCTTCACTTCATGGATTAAACCTAACTGGAAAAAATAAGTAAAAGCTGAAGAATTTATTTTAGTCACCTGTAGTTAAGAAGACTATTTAATTAGTCATCTGAACCAGGACAGTATTGAGAGTAAAAGGGATTCTAAATTAATTAAAATCATATAATGCTTGAACTAGACTAGATTTCCAGACTAATAAATTGGTTTTATTATATATGTAAAACAAAAAAATCTATTCAAATACTATAATTTTTTCTAAAATATTAAAAAATACATTTTTGTACATTAAAGCAAAATTAAACTTCAGATGGAGTATCAAAACATTACAAATTAACATAAGCAAAATATTCTACATGCTACGTATTTGCATTATTTTTTCAGTTTTTAAATTACATCTGTCTCTGATAAGATGCCACCTTTTTTTATAACAATCTGAAAATAAGTAAATATTTTAAAATAAAATAAATAATAATTGAAGTTAAATTTTGGGGTCAATACATTTAAAATGTTAATATTTTTAATTCACTCACTTATGTACATTATAATATTTTAATCTGAAAAAAGTATACTAAAGTTGCTGAAGTCCCTAATATATTCAGAGGATATGCTGTTAAATGGAGGTTACTATAAACATGACATTTTTTATTTAAATGTGTAAATATTTTATCTGAAGTAAGTTCATTTGTACTGTCCATTGTTCTTTATTCAGAGGAAGCTTCTTTAAAAAATAAGACAAATAAGTTATCTTTTTTTATGATTCTTTACTATTGTCAATAAAAAGCTGTAAAATCATAGGGCGAGGCTGGGCACCTGGGCTCAGGCCTCTAATCCCAGCACTTTGGAAGGCCAACACAGGAGGATTATTAGCGGCCAGAAGTTAGGACCAGCCTGGGCAACATAGTAAGACTCTGTTTCTCTAAACAAATAAACAAACGAAAACCCAAAATAAACAAATAATAGGGCAGTCCCAATTTATTCTGTTCTTTTATAGATTATCAAATTAACCAGTTAAAAAATAACCAGAGAGAGAGAGAGAGAGAGAGAGGTAATTTTGACAACTATAGGTTCCATTTGTATCATATCTACCAATTATAAGAGCTAATTCCGAGAGCATCTCCACCATACAAATGTCTTAATTTAGAAAACAAACAAAACACTGCCTTATCTTGACAATGTGTTCTGTTAAATCTTGCATTCTTATTATTTCAGCAAAATATAATGATAGAAATAATTTTAACATTAATGTTGAACTTTTCAACTGAATTTACAATAGCGTTCACTATAGTGTTAAATGTTTTACCTTCAACTTTAAATATAATTCTGAATCTTTACATTGTATGATTTAAAGAAAAATATCAAAACTATTGAAACTAACTGGCTTTCTATTTAAACCACCTATGTTGATAAAAAATCTAGCATTCTTCAAATCTGTAGAATTCTTTTGCTAATGCATTATATCATTAGTAGTTGTAGCTTTATTTTTATTTTGAATAGAACCTGAAATATTAACATATGAGAATATTTAAATGATCATTTTTGATATAAATAAAAAACCACACAGAATAAAGTATCATTTACTTTAGTAAGTAAACACACTTTTTGAAGCTACACATTAAATTGTCATTTTTCATCTCAACTTTTAAAATGAAAAGCGATTATCTTTTGAAGTAAAAACAAATGGTTCTTTAATATTTGTGCTTTCTATTTTATATCCCTGTATCACTGTGGCCCTAAGAGGAGAGGGTCAAAAAACATTTTGTAAATGTTACATGTTAATAATGATATCTCATGAGAAATGGAATTTTGGTGCTTAATTTTTAAACTTGTACTTTCATTTTTTTAGAGCTCATTGCTGCCAAAGCTCAGTAGAGCTCATTGCATCTCACAGCAAAATGAACATGTGGGAATAAAATGTAACAAGTATAGTTTTAGACTATGCTATCTAATAAATGAAAAATTACAACAAGCAGGTTCAAAATACTCTCTATGAACTGTACAACATGACTATTTGACTCCTTTTTTTTTTTTTTTTTTTTTGAGACGGAGTCTTGCTCTGTCGCCCAGGCTGGAGTGCAGTGGCACAATCTCGGCTCACTGCAAGCTCCGCCTCCCGGGTTCACGCCATTCTCCTGCCTCAGCCTCTCTGAGTAGCTGGGACTACAGGCGCCCGCCACCACGCCCGGCTAATTTTTTTTTTGTATTTTTAGTAGAGACGGGGTTTCACTGTGGTGTCGATCTGCTGACCTCGTGATCCGCCTGCCTCGGCCTCCCAAAGTGCTGGGATTACAAGTGTGAGCCACCGCGCCCGGCCGACTATTTGACTCTTATTTGCTGCATATATTTCATGGTCTACTTGTGCATAATTTACCACCTTTCACTTTGTCCAGTGGTAGACCCAGTAGCTTCAGACAATACAGATTTCTGTTCTCTTCCCACTATCACCTGGGACTGAAAGTTCTCTAGCCACTCAGTTCCTAGCTCATTGTATTTATCAGTACCGTGTATTCTGTCCTAAAGAGAGATATTGATTACCTTGTGTCTAGAAAGAGTCAGAGAGAGTTGGCTTTTCATTAGTTTGTTTTAGATATTTACACAAAATATTAAAGTGAAATAGTTTACCAAGAAAAATTTGTAGTTAAAATTGTGATTGGTTGATAAAGAAAAATAACAGGGCATTAGAAAAGAGATTAAAAGGGGAGACAATTTAGAATGATGACCAGAGAATGCTGTGATGAAGCATGCTTTTAAAAATGTAAAATATTCTCAATATCAGAAAAGGTTGAATAAAAATTTTTAAAATTGATAATGATAGAGTTGTATATTTTAATGAAAAACGTTATATTACATGAGAAGATCTGCCGTGTATCTCTATATATCAAAGAGCAAAATTCAAATACATTTTAAAGATTGTAGGAGTAACAATAAAATAATCTGAAACATTGAAAGACTTGAAATTATCTCTCAGGCCATAAAAATCAACTTGACAAACTTGTAGACATACAATATTAGAAAAATGGTAATGAAGTTTTAAATATATATAAGCCATTAATAAGCCATTGGATGTTTTAATCTTATTTTTAAATGATGGTTGAGTGTTCATGATATTAAGTGAAAAAAGCAGAATGCATTAACTATACATATCAACTAAGTTCGCAAACATATGGATCTATATCAAATGAATATAGAACAATTTAAAGAAAACAGCATCAAATTAACTATCGCAATTTTCTTCAGTTAAAGTGAGTAGATTTTTATTTTCTTCTCTTTTTTATATTTACTGTTATATATATAGTAAATGATGTTCATGATCAGATTAAACACAAGGTTGGTTATCTTTCTTTAATAGGAAGAATCATGATACTTAGCTGTTCTGATAAAGCATGAACATCAGAAAAGAGATACCAAAGCTTTGTTCACCTGTGTGAGCAGAAATATATGTGCAGTAGACTGATTGTAAAATATAAACAGAAATATATGTGTGGTAGACTGATTGTAAAAATTGACTTAATTTTCCACTAACTTCTTTATCAACAGGCTTTGCCATCTGTCTTTGAAGCTCTTCCCATTTGTTGTCTGTCAAATCTGAGCTTGTCTTGTGACTAAGTTTAGCAAACAGAGGTGACTGGTGACTGTGTACTATTTCCAAACTTGGGACTCAAAATCTTTGAATCCTTTTTTTTTTTCTTGTACTATGGCTTTGCCATGAGAATGTGCCTAGATTAGAACTTTGGAAGATGTGAAAAGCACATGGATATGCGTAGCCAATAGTCAGCCACACCCACAGGTTTGAGAGAGCCCATCGAAATCAGCCCAGCCTCCTCCAGTCTGACCCACAGTGCACTACAGACTTAGCACAATCAAAACCAAAGAGCCACCTGTCCTACGTAAAACTTTGTGAGCAATAATATATCAGTATGGTTTTAAGCCATTGAGTGTGGGGGTGGTTTATTAAAATTTTTGTTTGTGGTAATAAAAAGTAATAGAGATTGATACTTAATATAAGGTGCTAACACATAACTTGTCTTTTTAGTTCAAGAGAAACTTGAAATATGTGGCACTGGTTTTGCAACTGGTTACAAGTGGGGATTGAAAAATGTTGCAAACTGTTAACAAAGACTTGAAACATGATAAAGAAAGTGTAATCGGAGCCTGGAAAAATGATTATGCATGTAATGCCATCACAAAATAATTCACAAAACTCTTGCCTGCAATAACTTGGAAGATGGAAAATGTATCTAATGACTTTTGGATTTGCCTAAGGACATCTCTAGGCAAGTGTTCAAAGTGTCAGTTGGATTTTCTTAATTGCGTGTAGGGCAGCAAGAAAGTGATGAACTAAAGAAAAAGTTGGCCACTTTCCAAGCAGGACTTTACGGGTAGATGAGAGGGCCAGACCTGTGGGCTACAAAATAAAGCAGTTTCTTATCTCTAGTCTCTCTAGTCAGGAGAAGCTTATTAAAGTAAAGTACTAGATGCTCCTCAACATATGATAGAGTTGCACCCCCTTAGACCCATTCCAAGTTGAAAATACTGTAAGTTAAAAATGCGTTGAATATGCCTAACCTATTGAACATAATAGCTTAGTCTTGCCTCCCTCAAATGTGTTCAAAGCACTTTCATTAACCTACAGTTGAGCAAAATCATCTAACACAGTCTATTTTATAATAAAGTGTTGTACTATCTCATGTAATGTATTGAATGCTGTACTGAAAGTAAAAAACAGAATGGTTATAAGGGTACTTGAATTATGGTTTCTACTCAACGAAATCATTGTAAGTTGAACCATCCTAAGTCAGGACTGTCTGTATGACCTTGTGGGGGCGTAGATTAAATCATCAACATTGCTTACGATCCCTTGGTAAACCCTATGGAAAAATCGAAAGTGCTTAGCTGGCCCTCACAGGTAGACAAAAGGACTGCTAGGAACAGAGTGTCTCCCACAGATATTTAATATGCTCCAAATGAATGTGATGAAAAATAATTTATTGAGTGGAGTGGATAAACTAATTCAAATTACTTGAAAGCCTACAACACTTTTAAGGGGTTGTGTAGGCAAAAGTGCCGTCATTCTGGCCGCACAGGTATTGAGATGGTTCAAAATGCAAAAGGCTTCTGAGTCCCTATCGTTCTGTGAACAGAGAGTTGGCTAAAAAAAAAAAATTTAGAGGACATAGCTTTCCCTAGCCTTTTAAAATGGGGGAGGAGAAAGTTAGAAAAGGAAGAAGTTCTCAGATGGTGAAATTATGGAAAATAATAGACTGTGGAGCCTGTCCAAGGGAGCAGAATGGAGGCCAAATCTGTGACTGGTCTCTTCTCCCAAGTGTCAGGACACCTAGAAACATTTGCCCAGTTGGTTTTCAGAACTGTTAACATCCAGATTTCTATGTATTTCCCATCTTTGGCTTTTTAAATGGAGGTACTGTTTAATACAACTTTCCTGTCTTTGTCTCACCATTGTATGCTTGGCAGTGATTGTGGGGCACAAATAACTATTTTTATTTTTAAGCTTATCAATCTCTGAATCAAAATGAGCCACATCTGAATAGTCTTATCTGGACCTGATATAGACCAAAAGATGCTGAATTTTGAGAACGTTATAACTGAAAGGGAATTTTGGGTTCCTTGGGAGAAGGTGAGTATGATTTCTATATGGGAATGGTATAAAATTGGAGCCAGACAGAAAACGAGTTGATAGTAGATTGATGGCAAATGTGGCCCTCAATTCTTTATCCTTCACTGAATCCATATTCTTTGCAATAAGACTTTGAGCTCCACTTATGAAGACAAAGAGTGAATTTCACTATTGTTTGAATATTGATAGACCTTGTGACTTTGTTTTGAAACAAGATACAGTATAAATGACTGCAAGCCAGTTCTTAGCCTAGTCGTAAAGAGGCTTTGCACACTTTAACCTTTTTCCTCTCTCTCAGACCTCTGTTCCGCTATAAGACCATTCTGGGTTATTGCAGGAAGGATATGACATACATAAAGAAGGGCTAGACCAGCCAATACCCAGCATCCAGCAAACATTTCATCAACCAAAATTAGAAGAATGATTTACCTAATTTATAGCTGATAGTAGGTCTGTGAGTGAGCCTATAAGAGGTCAGAACTGCTGCTGTCTTGGCATGATCAGGCTGCTATAACAAAATACTCTAGACTGGGTGGCTTACAAGCAATCGAAATTAATTCCTCACAGTTCCAGAACCTGGGGAATCGAAGGTCAAGGCACCAGCAGAGTTTGTGTTTGGTGACAGCCTGCTTCCTGGTTCACAGACAGCCTGCTCTCTGCATCCTCACATGGTGGAAAGGGCAAAGGAGGTCTCTGGGGCTACTTTCATAAGGGTCCTAATCCCATTGATGAGGGCTCCACTTTTATGACCTAATTATCTCTCAAAGTTTCCATCTTCTAATACCATCACATTTGGAGTTAGGATTTCAACATATGAATTTTGGGGAAACATAAACCTATAGCACCAGCTCATTAAAAAATCTGGGATTGGTTGTACATACTTAAGTGTTTTAGGTTCTAAGCTTTCGGGTGGTTTGATACATAGCATTTACGTGACAAAAGATAACTGATATAACTACTATAGTAATTTTCAGTAATGCACTTAAACTGGGTTTTGCACATTTCAAGTTATTGTTCATTAAAGGAGAAGTAGAAATTTAGATAAATTACTTTAAAAAGGAGAGAATTATTCTCTCCTGATTAGAACATATAAATTAATTCGATTCTTGTTGTTTTTGTGCAGATACGGGTGATACTGGATTCTTCTTTCTATTGTGATTTCTGTCCAGTTGCTTAGAACTGAGAAGAATGAGAGACATAGACACCTCTGGGGAATTATGTTAGTAGCCAAGCAAGGAAGGCACTGAGATAGCTGACAGCTGCCAGTGGGATGGAAGCTATAGGGACTTTACTACCAAACCCTGACAATCTGTTTACAAGACCAGGGACTATTGGCAGGTGAAAGTAGGATTTTCACTCATTATGTCTCTTAACAGAAAAGAAGAATTAAAAAATGAGAGTTAAGGCAACTCTTCCCAAAGAGGAATATACATTGATGTTATATGAAAAAGGAGTTCTTTATTCAGGTAAGTTTGAAAACTAAGGTCAAACAAAGTGAAACACTTTTTTTGTTGTTGTTTTTAACTGCAAGACTTCTAAGACTCTTTATGTTACTATTTGTTTTGTGAATCCCCCAAAGAAACATACAGTGTGCAATATTCTCCATGTTTATTTGACCACAGGACTAGTTTTTTTCAAAGGGCATTTTGCAGGATTATATTTTCACCAAGTACACTTTGGGGAATGCTGAGTTGATGGTATGTATACTGTGTAATCTTTACTTCCAATTTTGAAGTTTAAAATTTTGTTCTATAAATATAACATTTTCATCAGTGTATATTTTAATGTGCAAGCTTATTTGACCAGGAAGACCTAAGGGAAAAAAAGAAACAAAAAGTGTAACCTAGCGAGATTGTGGCATGATTTTAGATATTCAAAATTTTTTTTTGGTTGTAAGATTCTGTATCATGCCATGTCTTCTAACATCCGACTTCAATTATAGGTCAAATATAAGGATAATAACTTTTATAAACATTCACTTTTTGAAAATTTACCATGTGTCAGTCACTGTGTGAAATTGCTTTCCATATGTGATCACAATCAAAACTCTATAAATTCAGTTCAGTTATACTATGTTAAAAAAGTTGGGAGCCGGGCACGGTGGCTTCCACTTGTAATCTCAGCTACTTGGGAGGCTGAAGCAGGCGGATCTCTTGAGGTTAGGAGTTTGAAACCAGCCTGGAAAACAGAGCAAGATCTCATCTCTAAGAAAATAAAAAATGAAATGATGAAACTGAAATTTAAAGACATTAGTTTAAGAAGGCCACAAATCAACTTTTTAAAAAGAGACAAAACTGAGATTCACTTACAGTTCTGTATGATGCTAACACCTTCATCACTTAATGACTGCATATCATTAACCAGTAGGCATACTGTTCAGCATTTAGAGGAATGCAGTTCTGACCACATAACCAAACATGCTATTAGAGAATAATCAAGGAACAAATACATTTTAGAGTAAGTAGGTGAGTGCATTAGTGACACTGATGGAGAAATGTGTATCTAAAGACATTTTGAAACTCAGCAGTTTATATAGTCTAGATTGATCATGGACATTGAGATTAAGGAGCAGATATTAACAAATGTGAAAAATTATCAAATCCTTTTGACTCCACCGTAATGAGTTATTTTGCTCAAACTCAAAGTTTATCATCTCTTTCTTTGTAATTCTTGGATTATAATAAGAAATTATAGTTTTGATATGAATTCTAAAAAAACACAGGCTAACTATGTTGTGATCAATAAATTATCAGTAAATTATTACTGTAAATAAACTTTGAGCACAGAAACAAAGAATCATTTGTTAAAAAAATACTTTGGCAGATGTGAGAACTAGTTGAAGTTTCCCATAATACATGACTAATTAGCAACATTTTTAACAGCTTTATAGATATAATTAATGACATATAAAAACTACACATACTTGTAGTGTATAATTTGTAGTCTTGACATGTGTAAACATCCATAAAATCATCATTATAATAAAGATAATGAACGTATCTATCACCCCCTGTATTAGGCCGTTCTTGCATTGCTATAAAGGAATACACGAGACTGAGTAATTTATAAGAAAAGATGTTTAATTGGCTCATGGTTCTGCAGGCTGTACCAGAAGCATAGTGCCAGCATCTGCTTCAGGGGAGGCTTCAGGGAGATTTTATTTATGGCAAAAGGTGAAGTGGGAGAGTAGGTGTTTCACATAGCAAGAACGGGAGCAAGAGAGACACAGAGTGTGTGTGTGTCGCGGGGAGGTGCCACAAACTTTTAAAAAACCAGATCTTGTAGGAGCTTAGAAGGAGAGCTTACCTATCACCAAGGGGATGGCCCAAGCCATTCTCGAGGGATCTTCTCCCATGATTCAAACACCTCCCACTAGGCCCCACCTCCAACACTGGAGATGGCATTTCAACATGAGATTTGGGCAGGGACAAATATCCAAACTATATTATTCTGCCCCTGCCCACCCCCTGAATCTCCTGTTTTTCTCGCATTGCAAAATACTATCATGCATTCCTAATAGTCCCCCAAAGTCTTAACTCATTCGAGGATTAACTCAAAAGTCCAACGTCCAAAGTCTCATCTGAGAGAAAGCAAGTCTCTTCCATCTATTAGCCTGTAAAATAAAAAATAAGTTCTTTACTTCCAAGATACAATGGGGATATAGGCATTGGGTAAACCTTGCCATTCCAAAAGGGAGAAATCAGCCAAAAGAAAGGGGTTACAGGTCTCACATAAGTTCAAAACACAGCAGGATGTCATTAAATCCTTTTTTTAAATTTTTTTATTTTATTATTATTATTATTATTATTATTTTTTATTATACTTTAAGTTTTAGGGTACATGTGCACAACGTGCAGGTTTGTTACATATGTATACAGGTGCCATGTTGGTGTGCTACACCCATTAACTCATCATTTAACATTAGGTATATCTCCTAATGCTATCCCTCCCCCCTCCCCTCACCCCACAACAGGCCCTGGTGTGTGATGTTCCCCTTCCTGTGTCCATGTGTTCTCATTGTTCAATTCCCACCTATGAGTGAGAACATGCAGTGTTTGGTTTTTTGTCCTTGTGATAGTTTGCTGAGAATGATGGTTTCCAGCTTCATCCATGTCCCTACAAAGGACATGAACTCATCATTTTTTATGGCTGCATAGTATTCCATGGTGTATATGTGCCACACTTGGTATGAAGAAATTCTTGAGACTGGGTAATTTATAAAGGAAAGAGGTTTAATTGACTCACAGTTCTCTAGGGCTGGGTGGCCTCAGAAAACACAATTATAGCAGAAGCTGGAGCAAACAGTCCTTCATATGGTGGCAGAAAGGAGAAGTGCTAAGCAAACAGGAAAAAGCTCCTTTCAAAACCATCAGATCTCATGAGAACTCACTATCACAAGAACAGCACGAGAGTAACTACCCCCATGATTCAATTACTTCCCATGAGGTCCCTTCCCCAACACATGGGGATTAAAATCTGTATTACAATATTACAATTCAGAGTACAATTCAAGATGAGACTTGGGTGGGGACATAGAGCCAGATCATATCATTCTGCCCCGGCCCCTCCAAAATCTCTTTCTCACATTTCAAAACACTATTATGCCTTCCCAACAGTTGCCCAAAGTCTTAATTAATTTCAGCATTAACCCAAAAGTCCAAGACCATAGTTTCATCTGAGACAAGGCAAGTCCCTTCCACCTATGAGCCTGTAAAATTGAAAGCAAGTTAGTCACTTTCTGAATTCAGTGGGCATACAGGAACTGGGTAAATACACCCATTCCAAATGGGAGAAATTCTCCAAAACAAAGGGGCTACAGGCCCCATGCATAGCCAAAATCCAATAGGGAAATCATTAAACCTTAAAGTTCTGAAATGACCTCTTTTGACACCATGTCTCACATTGAAGTCACACTGATGCAAGAGGTGGGATTCAATGGCCTTGGGCAGCTCTGCCCCTGTGGCTTTTCTGGCTACAGCTCCCCTCCAAGCTACTTTCATGGACTGGCATTGAGTGTCTGTGGCAAGCTGTCCATGAATCTACCATTCTGTGTTCTGGAGGAGGGTGGCCCTCTTCTCACAGCTCCACTAGGCAGTGCCCCAGTGGGGACACTGTGCAAGGACTCCAACCCCACACTTCTCTTCTGCAATGCCCTAAAAGAGGTTCTTCATGAAGGCTCCACCCCTGCAGCAGACTACTGCCTTGACATCCAGGCACTTGCATACATCCTCTGAAATCTAGGAAGAGGTACCCAAACCTCAATTCTTGTCTTATGTGCACCCACAGACCCAACAGCACATGTAACCTCCGAGGCTTGGGGGTTGCACTCTCTGAAGCAATGGCCTGAGCTATATGTTGGCCCCATTTAGTCATGGCTAGAGCTGGAGCATCTGAGACAGAGGATGCCATGTCCCAAGGCTGCACACAAGAGGGAGGCCTTAGACCCCATCCATAAAACCACTTTTCCTTCCTAGGCCTCTGGGCTTGTGATGGGAGGGTCTGTGGAAAAGGTCTCTGACATGGCCTAGAGACATTTTTCCCATTGTCTTGGTGATTAACTTTGGGCTCTTCATTACTTACGCAAATTTCTATCACTGGCTTCAGTTTCACCCCAGAAAATGGATTTTTCTTTTCTATTGCAAAGTCAGCTTGCAAATTTGTCAAAGTTTTATGTTCTGCTTCCTTTTGAATGCTTTTCCACTTAGAAATTTCTTCCACCAGATACCCTAAATCACCTCTCAAGTTCAAAGTTCCACAGATCTCTAGATCAGGAGCCAAATGTCACCAGTCTTTCTGTATAACAAGAGTGGCCTTTATTCAAGTTCCCAAGAAGTGCCTCATCTCTATCTGAGACCACCTCAGCTTGGATTTCATTGTCCCTATCACTATCAGCATTTTAGTCAAAACCATTCAACAAGTCTCTAGGAAGTTCCAAACCTTCCCACATCTTTCCGTCTTCTGAGCCCTCCAAGTCTCTAGGAAGTTCCAAACTTGCCCACATTTTCCTGTCTTCTTCTGAGCCCTGCAAACCATTCCAACCTCTGCCTGTTACCCAGTTTCAAAGTTGCTTCCACATTTTCAGGTATCTTTACAGGAAAGCCTCACTACCCTTGGTACCAATTTACTGTATGAGTCTATTCTCACACTGCTATGAAGAAATATTTCAATTAGGTAATTTATGAAGGAAAGATGTTTAATTGACTGACAGTTCCACAGGAGGGGAGGCCTCAGGAAACTTACAATCATGCTGGAAGGGGAAGCAAACATGTCCTTCTTCACATGATGGTAGGAAGGAGAAATGCCAAGCAAACAGAGAGAAGCCTTTTATAAAACCATCAGATCTCATGAGAACTCACTCACTATCACAAGAACAGCATAAGGGTTACCACCTCTATGATTCAATTACCTCCGTTGAGGTCCGTCCCCTGACACATGGGGATTATAATTTGAATTATGATATTAAAATTCAGATCATAATTCAAGATGAGATTTGGGTGTGGACACAGGACCAGATCATATCATCCCTCATCATCTATTTTTTAGAATAGTTTCAGCAGGATTTGTAGTAGTTATTCTTTAAATGTTTGGTAAAATTCAACAGTTAGGCCATTGGAGTCTGGGCTTTCTTTTGCTTGGTGTATTAGTCTGTTCTCATGCTGCTATAAGGACATATACAAGACTGGGAAGTTTATAGAGAAAAGAGGTTTAATTGACTCACAGTTTTGCATAGTTGAGAGGCCTCATAAAACTTAATCATGGGAAAAGGAGAAGCAAACATGTCCTTCTTTACATGGCAGCAGGGGAGGGAAGAATGAACAAAAGGGGGAAAGGCACCTTATAAAACCATTAGATCTCATGGGAACTCATTCACTACCATGAGAACAGTATGAGGGTAACTGCTCCCAAGATTAAATTACCTCCCACCAGGTCCCTCCCATGACTCGTGGGGAACTACAGTTCAAGACGACATTTGGGACATATAGCCAAAATATATCATTCTGTCCCTCGTCCCTCTCATATCTCATGTCCTCACATTTCAAACATAATCATGCCTTCCCAGCAGTTCCCCAAAGTCTTAACTCATTTCAACCTTAACTCAAAAGTCCAAGTTCAAAGTCTCATCTGAGACAAGGCAAGTCCCTTCTGCTTATGAGCCTACAAAATTAAAAGCAAGTTAGTTATTTCCTAGATACCATGGGGCTATAGGCATTGGGCGAATACACCTGTTGCAAATGGGAGAAATTGTCCAAAACAAAGGGGCTGTAGGCTCCATGCAAGTCTGAAATCCAATAGGGCAGTCATTAAACCTTAAAGTTCCAAAATGACCTCCTTTGACGCCAGGTGTCACATCCAGGGCATGCTGATGCAAGAGGTGGGCTCCCACAGCCTTGGGCAGCTCCGTACCTGTGGCTTTGCATGGTACAACACCCCCCTCTGGCTGCTTTCATGAGCTGGCATTGAGCATCTGTGGCTTTTTCAGGTACACAGTGTAAACTGTTGGTGAATCTACCATTCTGGGGTCTGAAAGATCATGGCCCTCTTTTCACAACTCCACGAGGCTGTGCCCCACTGGAGGCTCTCTGTGGGGGCTCCCAAACCACATTTCCCTTCTGCACTGCTCTAGCAAAGTTTCTCCATAAGGGTTCTGCTACTGCAGCTGATTTCTTCCTGGACATCCAGATATTTCCATACATTTTCTGAAATCTAGGCAGAGCTTCCCAAACCTCAATTCTTGTCTTCTGTGCACCCACAGGCTCAACACCATACGGAAGCTACCAAGGTTTAGGGCATGCACTCTCTGAAGCAATGGCCTAATCTGTACCTTTGCCCCTTTTAGCCACCACTAGAGCAGCTGGGACACAGGGCGCCAAGTTTCTAGGCTGCACACAACAGACGGCGCATGGGCCTGCCCCAGGAAGCAATTTTTTTCTCCTAAGCTTTCAGGCCTGTGAAGTAAGGGGCTGCTGCAAAGGTCTCCGACATGCCCTGGAGATATTTTCCTCATTGTCTTGGTGATTAACATAGGGCTTCTCATTACTTATGCAAATTTCTGCAGCAGACTTGAATTTCTTCCCAGAAAATTGGTTTTCCTTTTCTATTGCATCACTAGGCTTCAAACTTTCCAAACCTTTATGCTGTGCTTCCTTTGAATGCCTTGCCACTTAGAAATTTCTTCCACCAGATACCCTAAATTATCTCTCTCAAGTTCAACATTCTACAGATCAGTAGGGCAGGAGCAAAATGCCACCAATCTCTTTGCTAGTAAGAGTGACCTTTACTCCAATTTCCAACAAGTTCCTCACCTCCATCTGAGACCACCGCAGCCTGAATTACATTGTCCGTATCACTATCAGCATTTTGGTCAAAACTATTCAACAAGTCTCTAGGAAGTTCCAAACTTTCTCATATCTTCCTGTCTTCTGAGCCCTCCAAGTCTCTAGGAAGTTCCAAACTTTCCCAAATTTTCCTGTCTTCTTCTGAGTCCTCCAAACCATTCCAACCTCTGCCTGGTACCCAGTTTCAATGTCACTTTTACATTTTCAGGTTTCTTTACAGCAGCGCCCCACTCTTGTGGTACCAATTTACTATATTAGTCTGTTCTCACACTGTTATAAGGACATACCCAGGATTGGAAGGTTTATAAAGGAAAGAGGTTCAACTGACTCACAGTTTTGCATGGCTGGGAGGCCTCAGTAAACTTACAGTTATGGCAGAAGGGGAAGCAAATGCACTCTGTTTTACACGGTGGCAGGGGAGAGAAGAATGAACAAAATGAGGAAAGGCTCCTTCTGAAACAATCAGGTTTAGTGAGAACTCACTCACTGTCACGAGAACAGCATGAAGGCAACTGCCACCATGATTAAATTATCTCCCACTGGGTCCCTCCCATGACCTGTGGGGATTATGGGAACTACAATTCTGGAGGAGATTTGGATGGACCAAACTGTATCACTGGGAGACTTTTTATTATAGCTTTGACCTCATTATTAGTTATTGGTCTGTTGAGGTTTTGGATTTCTTCCTGGTTCAATCAATGTGTCGAGGTTTTTATCAAATTATTCCAGGTTTTCCAATTCATTGGCACACAGTTGTTCATAGTAGCCGCTAATGATCCTTTGAATTCTGTGGTATTGGTTGTAATGTCTCCTTTTCATCTCTGATTTTATTTATTTGAGTACTCTCTTTTTTATTCTTCATAAAGTTGGGTTGAAGTTTGTTCATATTATTTTTCAAAAAACAGATTTTCATTTTATTGATCATTTTTATTTTTGTATTTTAGTTTTATTTATTTCTTTTTTTATATAGCTTTTTTTATTATACTTTAAGTTTTAGGGTACATGTGCACAACATGCAGGTTTGTTACATATGTATACAGGTGCCATGTTGGTGTGCTGCACCCATTAACTCGTCATTTAGCATTAGGTATATCTCCTAATGCTATCCCTCGCCCCTCCCCCCACTCCACAACAGTCCCCGGTGTGTGATGTTCCCCTTTCTGTGTCCATGTGTTCTCATTATTCAATTCCCACCTATGAGTGAGAAGTTGTGGTGTTTGGTTTTTTGTCCTTGCGATAGTTTGCTGAGAATGATGATTTCCAGTTTCATCCGTGTCCCTACGAAGGACATGGCATCAACCCCATCAACAAGTGGGTGAAAGATATGAACAGACATTTCTCAAAAGAAGACATTTATGCAGCCAAAAGACACATGAGAAAATGCTCATCATCACTGGCCATCAGAGAAATGCAAATCAAAACCACAATGAGATACCATCTCACACCAGTTAGAATGGCTCCATCTTCTTAACTTAGGGAGTCCGCCAGGCTCAACCTGAGTTCCTCTTTCTGTGATATGACCTAGAAACTCAAGGCAGAAAGCGGAGGCAAATGTAGGGTCACCTCATTTGTGTTCTGTCAACCAGAGATCACTATTCTTTATCATGTGATGTTTAGTGTCCTGAAAATTGCTTTATATGTTTTGTAATTTTTGTTTTTGTTTGGTGGAAGTTATTACACCACTTTGTCTGGAAGCAGATGGCTCATTAATGGTTTAATTTTATTTACGACAATGCTATTATTAAGAACAATTTCACATATTCTTTTCCTTTCACTAGGCTATGCTTTGTATATTTTTGTTTTGTTTTCTTTTAGATGTTTTTCATTAATTTGTTTTCTTAGCTATTAATTCAAAATATATTTCCATATCTACCATGTAACTGATGTGCTAAGTTCTGGAGTTACAAATATAAATAAGTTTTCTCTGCTTTCTTTTATGGTTTAGATTAGAAAGAACAGCAAACAAATAGTTAAAGATTACAGAGTGCTAGGTCTTGTTTGATTGATTCAAGATTCTTAACAGTTGGTATTTATGTTTCAGGCAGAGCCTGTATTATTCAGTTTTGAAATTCTAGTGCCGTGCACAGTGTCTGGAACCCAGCAGTGCTCAAGGTAAATAAACAATTACCATGCAAGGGGATAAGTGCTTTCTTTTTTTTTTTTTTTTTTTGAGACGGAGTCTCGCTCTGTCACCCAGGCTGGAGTGCAATGGCGCGATCTCGGCTCACTGCAAGCTCCGCCTCCCGGGTTCACGCCATTCTCCTGCCTCAGCCTCTCCGAGTAGCTGGGACTACAGGCGCCCACCACCACGCCCGGCTAATTTTTTTGTATTTTTAGTAGAGATGGGGTTTCACTGTGGTCTCGATCTCCTGACCTTGTGATCCACCAGCCTCGGCCTCCCAAAGTGCTGGGATTACAAGCGTGAGCCACCGCACCCGGCTGGATAAGTGCTTTCTTTAATTCCTTCTTTATTCTTACAATTACTGTTTATGTGTTTGAGTGCAGAAATTGTCTTATTCAGTGTTCAGTGAAAGAATGTTCTTTAAATATCTAGTGGGAAGAGAAATGGTTTTAGGCTGGGAAGCTAGAAAACAGCATTAAAGAAGCATTTTTGGGTTGATACTTGAGGGATGAGTAGAACTTCTCTAGAAGGAGAAGGGTAGAAATGGTATTTCTTTTTGTAGTATTAACTTTTATTCCCTATTACACATACATTTTTTATTATTATACTTTAAGTTCCGGGGTACTTGTGCAGAATGTGCAGTTTTGTTACATAGGTATACACATGCTATGGTGGTTCACACACCGGGGGCTGTCGGGGGGTGGAGGGCTAGGAGAGGGATAGCATTAGGAGAAATACCTAATGTAGGTGATGGGTTGATGGGTGTAGAAAGGGTATTTCCACAAGCCTTAGAGGAGGGTAAGAAGGTGATGCACTGAGGTAACACTGGGTAGTTCCAAGTGAAAAGAACAGAGGTTATATAGTGTGTGTATATGATTGTGATAGTGTGTGTGTGTGTGTGTGTGTGTGTGTGTGTGTGGTGTGTGAAGGAATTTTTCAGTGAAGGGAATAAGATTAAAAAAAATATGGCTGCAATGTAAAGGGCCTTGATGCCATAATAACGAGTTTGGCCTTTATTACATAAGCAAGAATGAATCAACCTGAGTACTAAATTATACTCTCCTGTTTGTATACAGCAGGTAGTAGGACAGTGGGTATGCGGATTAGCAGGAGAACTGAGGCAAAAGTTCAAGTAGGAGGCTGTTGCTAGAAAATGTACATATGAATAGAGTCATAACCAAAATCTACCTAGGATAGCACATTGAAGAATAGTCCAGCATAACGTTAAGCAGAGCATTAATTAATTATATGCTAGGAGGAAATTTTAGTAGGCCATGCAATAGAAACTCATGTAGAGAGGAAAGGGTATAATTTTTATGTTTTGAGAAGCAGAATGTCTTGATCTAATAAATACCTTTTTTCACTTAATATCCTTTAATGTGTGCATTTCAAAACTGTGTTAGGCATTGATACTACAGAAATATTAGAGATTATATGACAGAACTCTTTCATTTTACATCTTTCCCATACTGATAAACAACAAGCCTCAATAGTACCATCTTATTCATTTAGTGGTATATGTATATATGAACATTAACATGTACAGATGTATTTCTATGTGTGTGTGTATATATATATGGATATATATATGCATACACACACGAAGCTGATTTACTTTTTCCTCTTTATCTCCTACAACATCTATGACTTTTATTTTTATATCGTAAATTATTAGAGAACAACATCTGCTTTAAACCTATGGAATTATAGGATGGATAATAGCATATTTCTGAAGATAATGTTTACTTCTTCACTCTAATATTTTGATTTATCCCAAGATTCTTATAAATGTTTTCAATTCATGGTTACTTAGAATTTTCTTATTGAGGTGCATATATCATAAATATATATTAAATGTTATTAGCTATTCAAGCATGCGATTGGTCACGTGCAATTGCAGTGCATTTTAAAATCACTCAAATAATACATTTCTGATAATTATAAATTAGAGGACAACGTTATAAAAATTATACATTTGAATACTCATGGTAAGAATGTTAACGTAGGCTACATTTAAAAGTTACGGTTGCCTTCATTTTTTTTTTTTTTTGAGTCGGAGTCTCGCTCTGCCGCCCAGGCTGGAGTGCAGTGGTGCGACCTGCGCTCACTGCAAGCTCCGCCTCCCGGGTTCACGCCATTTCCTGCCTCAGCCTCCGGAGAAGCTGCGACTACAGGCGCCCGCCGCCTCGCCCTGGCTAATTTTTTTTTTTTTTTTTTTTTTTGTATTTTTAGTAGAGACGGGGTTTCACCGTGTTAGCCAGGCTGGTCTCCATCTCCTGACCTCGTGACCTGCCCGCCTCGGCCTCCCGAAAGTGCTGGGATTACAGGCGTGAGCCACCGTGCCCGGCCGGTTGCCTTCTTAAGATTGGTAAGATTTTCGGTTATTTAGCAATAAGAAGTTCTCCTCAATATTGTGATGAAGAGAAAAATTGTAAGACCCTTCAAAGCCTAATGTTATTTATACATATTCAGAAACTGTTTTATACAATTTCCTTCCTGAATTTCTCCTGAACATTTTTAGCTCGTTTACTTGATTTTACTATAATGAAAAGAGTCAGCTGTTTCTGATTAATTCGCGTGGTCTTTCTACACAGAGAGATAAGGCAAGGTCTCTGTCTTGCTTCGTTTGTCCCTTCTATTTACAAAAGTTTTCCTCAGGTCCCCACCATCTGGGTCTGTGGTTATGTTGAGAATCTTGAGGCAGTTGCCTCAGAGACTTGAGATTACAGTGTAAATGCCTAAGAGGGTTTAGCTTCTGACCTAGCCCTTGATTTTTGCCTTAAAATGGTCAAGCCAAACAATGTTACTGAGAATTAAAACTTTGTTTAAATTACCAAATAAAAACCTAAAGGTTGTGCTATTTTGTATGAGGTAATCATCTTTAGATCTTAAGATTTATTTTAGGCTCATTTGTTAAATAAAAATATATTTATCTTTTCCGCATATCAGTTACTTTGATAGCTACTAGGAATTAAAAAATAAAAACATATTGTTGCTGGGAATTAAAGGATAAAAACACTAGATATTTGACTCTAAAAACAGAAGTATTTTATTGTAGAGTACTGTAAATATAAAGAACATCCGTTCTATATATAAATAAATAAAAATGGACAATTCAAATTTAAAAAAGAAATGTTAAGTACCAGGTTTTTAACATGACATAATTGGTTTCTACTATTTTTAAATCTATATAATATTTTTTTGCAGTTCATATATCTTATGTTTCTTTTTTTTTTCAGTAGAAAAAGTAGAAGAATAGCTTACCATGGCCACCTTCCCTGCCTCTGTTAAGCTATTTCCTCTGTGCTCGCTGGTTTTATTCTCATGTTTTCCTTAGCTGCTACAATGTATGGTTGTAGTAGTGGTGGTGGTAGTAATGTGTGTGTGTGTGTGTGTGTGTGTGTGTGTGTGTGTGTCTATAGGATAGTGGGGGTTATGAATAAAAATTCTGAAGATATTTTCACTTCCTACTTAATCCTCAGTAACACTTCTTTGGTATGGGCCTGGAGTTAGTATCCAAACGGCACTGTCAAAATTTTCTGTTTCTTTTCTTGGCTATCATTTTCTGTGGTTTATGGCATGAGACTGTACGGTTGTTAATATTGAATTATGGGTTCTTTCCCCCCACTGTCTCTGTTGTTCTTATTCATTCTATAACAATCAGAAAAGGGAAATTATTTGTTTCAGCTTTACTTTTCCATCATTACCCAAAAACCTGGACTTGCTTCTAAAATAGCCATTTGATTTCTGAACAGTTTAGTCCCTTACTTGAATGTAATGAAACATAGGTTTTTAAAAACAGACATATTCTTTTAATTTTTCTACATAAGGGGTTCTACAAAGGAGAGAGTGTTCCAGGGGAGGGCGAAAGAAAAAAAGAACTAAATTTCTTTTCACCATATTGTGACACACAAGTGCAAACACCATATATTTAGTCAATCAATCAAACAAGCAGGCACACAGAATCAGGCTGCCAACATTGAATTCCATTATATAGTAACCTGTATATAAGACATGCTCATTGTTCAAACAAATTTTCCTTTTCTTGAATTTTTATAGAAGAAATGTATAATCCAATTAAAAAGTAATCAGAGAGAAGAATCTTCACCCAAGTCAATGAAATAGGAAAGAATATATTCCAGGGACTGTTCCTTTGTGTTCTATCTCTTCAGGGAGCTGTATCAATCAAGGGTTATCTTTGCTTTTGAAAGCTGCTCTCCTTTGGCTTAGAATTCTCTGTTGTTTTGGGTGCCAATTTATTCAATGCCACCATCAAGAAGAAATGAACTCAGCCAGAGACCTTCTAAGAGAGAAATGATAATTATAGGAAAGAGAACCACAAGTAAATATTTGCAGGATTTAGATTTTAAATACCTATGAAATCCTCATACTTTTAAGTGTTTTGAAAATGCATTTTTCCATTGGCCTGTTCATGAATGAGTTTCTGGATATTTTATATTTAAAATTATTTCTAGATATAATGACATTTCATTTTAAAGTTTCTACAGTTTGAATAAGTGGTATTTCAGTTAAGTTTCATGCTTGTAAAGGTGCTTTTTGCTTGTTTTTTTTTTTTTTTTTTTAAGCCTGATTTTAATAAGTGAGTCTCTAGAGTTCATTGCTCTGAAAAGGAAATAATTTCTTTCTTTCCATTGGTTGCTTCCATAATTAGATATACACTTACTTTGTTTTTTTCTTGGAAAACGTTTCATCTTCCTGGATATAGTTTTGGATTTGTCCTTTAAATCAACTACATAATTGTTGAACAGATATTTATTGAATATAATTTGCACAGAATTTTGTGGGGCATTTTCAAAGGAATGTATAATATAGTTGAGCAAACAAGATTACATTTATAAAGAGATTTTGCTACATTATGTGTGTAATAAAAAGAAAAGGAAGACACCTGTGTAGTATGGCGCAGTCTGGGAGGTTCTTGTGAACGAGGTGAAACTTCAGTACAGCAACATAAGGAGTGAAAAGTATTTGGATTGGCTAAATGGAAATGACAACTCTAGTTGGTAGAAGGGAAATGATGTGGGCGGGAAAGGAGTCAAAGATACTGGTTTTGAAAAAAGGCAAAACAGGTTGGGAGCAGTGACTCACGCCTGTAATCCCAGCACTTTAGGAGGCCTAGAGGCGGGCAGATCACAAGGTCAGGAAATCGAGACCATCCTGGTCAACATGGTGAAACCCTGTCTCTACTAAAAATGCAAAAATTAGCTGGGTGTTGTGGTGCATGCCTATAATCTCAGCTACTTGGGAGGCTGAGGCAGGAGAATCGCTTGAACTGTGAGGCAGAGGTTGCAGTGGGCGGAGATCGTGTTACTGCACTCCAGCCTGGCAACAGAGTAAGACTCCGTCTCAAAAAAAAAAAAAAAAAAAAAAAAAAAAAAAAAAAAAAAAAAGCAAAACCTGGAGGAGTTGGAGGAGGAGATTTGTGTTGACTCGAAAAAATTTATATTGACTTTTAACATAATGTGGTTGGAGTTTAAGTAGAGAATAGATTAAAGAAGACCGGGATCATGGCTTATATAGCTCATCCTGACAGAAGGAAGGCTTTCACTGGGGCTGGTGGAGGGGATAACTGAAGTGTTTAGAATCCAGTGGACCTCAGATAAATCATGTTGTGATTGGGGTAATTTTGATCATGGAGATATAAACAATAGTGAAAAACAGGAAATGAGAGCTGACTTTTCTCAACATTTGGAAAACAAGTATCTCTTATAGTGAAGGGAGTCTTTGGAATTGAATAGGGGTTGCCTAAATAGCAATTACTATTGGCTAAATACTCTGTTAAATCCTTTATATTCATTATCTAAATTTAAAACTGAAATATTGCTTTTGTAGTATTTTTATTCAGACATGGATATTTTCTCTCAATTTAAAAAAGATACTACTGTTCATTTTTAAGTGGTTAGTAGATTGTCTCTCTACCATTTAGTACATCATCCACCCATTTTCTTTGATTTAAAATATTATTCTTAAGATATACTAAATTATGTTCTACTTCTAGGATATTTTCTGGACTTTTCACCTCATGCTTATGATTTATCTTTTTGTTCTGTTTATACATTCATTTACTATTTAAAGTTTATTATTGTGGCTTCTAAGTCATAACTGGGAAATCTATTGAGTAGTTGTAGTATTATACTAAATCTAGTAAGCTTACAAGACTCTCTTATTAGTGGTAATAACTTTTAGTTCATTTTCAGCAAATAACATTTTATTTTCAGCAGCAAATCATATCCTCTACAAATGATGATAATTTAATCTCCTCCCTTCTAAATGTAAAATTTATTCATTTTTATCTCCTTGGCTTGGCTACAACTTCTAAAATTATATTGAGTGGTGAAAGTATTAGTGGGCATTCTCTTTTATGAGAATATTTGTATTAAAATTAAGTATGTTGTTGGTTATTAGAGAATGATATAAACTCTGAGATGCTGGAATTTTAAGAAATTAAAGATGTTATTTTCATCATGTGACTTTTTGATGATTAACAAGATAAGTATGTTTTTCTTTCTTACCTGCTGAGATGATCAATAATAGTATTACCTTTCAAGCAATGTTGAAAGAAAGCTGACTTTGTCTTTATGTAGTATACCATGACCTCACTATTATTTTAATATATTAGTTGGATGAATTAGCTAAGACTGAAGTTTCCTCTCATTGAGTTTTCTTTTTAAGTGATAGTGTTAACAAGCCAAACTAGTAAAATAAACTGCAAAGCTTACTATCTTATTGTGTGTTCTGGAACACTTGAAATAATGTTTCTTGAAAATCTGAAAGAAGTCATTGATAAAAGTTTCTGGATCTAGGAACAGTTTTGGAGTAAATTCATTGACAAAACTTCAACAGCTTTCGGATTTTTATCTTTTCATTTGAGTTACCTTTTGGTTGTTTATATTTTCTCATAAAATTTCTACTTAATTTTTAAATGTATTAGTGTAGTATTCTTTCCATTGAAGTTTTAGTGTCTTTGTGTATTTATATTATCTTTTTTATTAACTTTTCCAAAGGATACTCTATCTAGTTGGACTCTTCTATAATTGTATTTTTACTTGTTTTCTAATTCATTAATTCTACTTTTAAGTCACGCTCTTCTCAGAATTATTTTGTTGTTTTTATTCTAACTTCTTGAGTGAAATGTATTAGTTCATGTATTATTTTCTTTCCTGTCTAATAACTAAAATATTGAGATACATAACTATTAATTTAAATATGGTTTTGCCTGCATTCCACATTTTAACATATAATTCCTAATTTTTAAACAGTCTATAATTTCAAGTTGAATTTTCCCTTTAAAATTTAGACTCTATGTTTCAATTGTCATGTGATTTGATTTTTAAATTGTGTAATATGTTATTCAATTCTGGTACTATTCAATTTTGAAAAGAGGGTGCAGTTTATCTAATTAGAACTTTCGTTTTTGAAAACTTCATGTGGATATTCATTCACAAGCAAGTAAATGGGAAAAGGGGCCAATTGCTCTCATTCTTAATTTAACATCAGAATCACATGGAAGTCTTATTAAAACACAACTTGCTCACTCCATCTGTAGGATTTAGTAAGTTTGGAGTGAGTCTCAAGAATTTTTCACTTCAACAAGTCCCCAGGTGTTACTGATGCCACCTGTGTGAAGACCACATCCTGAGAACCCAAATTATAAAGGTCTTTAGTTTCAATCAGAGGATATTGTACTTAATAGAACTGGATTATAATTATTGGAAGATTCTTAGGTAAAAGAGAGAAGCCGATAAAAGCAACTTTTAGTAACATTCATTTGAAAAAAAGGAGAAAGAACAGTTTGGGTGAGGTTAACAGACTCTAAAGCTAAGATAACCAGCTGGAGAAACTTCCTACAGATATGAGCTTTCCAAGGTATAAGGAGAGTAGAAATGTGAAAGGCATTGAAATAAAAAATTAGAGTGTTGTATTGTTGGAATATACTGAGAGAATTGAAGGTAATTGGTAAAGGGAATCTTGGACTGGGACTAGGGTAAGGAGAGAGGCTCTAGGATGCAACATTTAAGGACATAGTCTCTCATCTCATTCACCTCTTACTACTTCTGGTTCTGTGTTTTATCATAGTGAAGGCAGTAACTACTTTTGAGGTTACAGTAAGGTATCCCAGAATGGAATTTCTATTGCTGTTGAAACTGTAAAAATATTTTGGAAATGTCAGTTCTGGTAACATTGAAATCAAAAGGCTAACTTTTCAGAATTTTATCTCTAAACTCAAGTCATGACTGGATTGCTTTAATCAAATAGAAGAGATTGGAAGGATGCAGAATTTGTGATTTTATCCACCCATCTAATGAGGAACTTACAGAACTGACCTGAATGCAGATGGTGAATGGCTTATTAGGGTGATCGGAGCCTGTAAATCCAAGGGTCTGGCTCTAGATGATCGCAGTGGAAGCAAACATTGGGCAACAGGGGCAGGTGGGCATGCAGAGTGGCAGCCAGGAGGAAGTTAGTATCAAGAAAATCAGACAGCTGGTGAGAAGGCAACCAATAACCGTGTCTCAGAGACAAAACACTGGGCAATGGGACAGGGTCTGGCAGGAGAGATCAGTGCCTGCTGTTCTAAAAGAGAGTGAAAATACTGATCCTGTTAACTAGAACTAAGCAGAAAGCCCAAATGTCCAAATGTACCATAAGGTTTGTTTTAAGATTTTGGAAGAAACAACATATTATAAGATAACTTACACTTGTGTACCACTTTCCACAAAAGACAAGGAAGAGCAGTTGCTAAGATAGAAAAGCTATTTTCTAAATCCTGCTTATGAAATCATTCCCCCAAATGTAATAATAAAGGAAAGCAATACCACTGAAAAGCAAGTAAAAGTTGCTACCAGAGAACATGCCTGCCATGCGTTTTATGTATGTGGATTAAATTCTTTCCAGGATACTACCATATGTGTTGACATTATCTCTTAGAAATCTTTGATTTCTGAGGATATACATCTGGTAAAAAAATATAATAACTGAGCCAATGACTTGTGCATATATAAATTGTTTCATTCTTTCTTTTGGAGGTGATTTGTCCAAAAGCCCCTGTTGGAAAAAAAATGAAATTAAAATGAAAAGGGAAAGTAGAAAAGTTGGAAAACATAGTCCAAATGACAGTAAATGTTAATGGTCTGATCTCACACACAAAAATTGTCCTTCAAACTGAAGTGTGTATTAAATAGTAATGGATAGATATACTTCTCTGTGAGATCTGATTTGTCTAGCAAATCCTTATGACATATACTCTCATTTACTACTGTATAGCCTTTTGAAAATGCCATTCCAGCAGAGCATAAAAAAGGTTATTTAGATTAAGTTTAGTTACAAGATAAGCAGTATACTGAGTTCATTGGACTTCATGCGCACTCATTTAATTTCCACCGCTCCATTACTCTGAATCAAACTGTCCCTGAAAGAACAAGAGGAAGAAAAAGGGCATTAAAAAACACAAATCACAAAGTAGAGAACATTCTTCTTGAAAATGAAATGGTCTCCATGTGTTACCATTTAATACCATGGAAATACTTTCTTGACTTTTACAGCATGCAAAGAAATTGCACCAAACTATTAAAGAATGCAGTAAAAAAAGGCTTTGAGGTGGGTTAACATTTTCCAGGTCTTTATCATTCTAGATGGGCTTGGAACTTCAAAACACTGTAAAATATTATAAATGGTATCCATTTGCATCTGTGTGCAGGTTATGGCATAATGAATGCATGACCACTTAACCATTTATCAAATACAGGAAGAAATAGGATGAGACCTTCGGTGATATGTTTTAAAATAAGTCCCAAAGCCAGGTTTTAAAGACAGTGCCAAAACAGTTTATCTTCTTTTTTTTTCTTTTAACTTTAGTGCCATTAAGTGCCAGTATGGGGCTTTTTGGACTTCATTTGAAATTCAAGTAATTAATATAATTGGGGAAAATAACTTTTAGAGGGATAAGTTATTGCAATAAGGTATAAACAAGAAAGATCTGAAGTTTAGAGGACAAAAAATGACAATGCTAATACAGAAGTTATACTGGATGATTCAAGTAATTGTTGAGACCTTTCACAGGTTCAGCTTGCATTTGACAGTGGCTGAACTTTATTAGCTTTTAATGGCCTTCATTAAATTATATTTGGTATAGAAGAGGCTATGCATTGAATGAGTATCATGAGGTCATTCTTTTTTGCTTATGTATATGGCTCAACCAAAGAGGTATGAACTTCAGTATCTTGTTCTAGGGAATACTGTGCTTTCTATTTTATTTCAGACAGTGAAATAAGATAATTTTTGTAGTTTTTTTTCTCTATGTGCTTCTTCTCAGTATTTATACAGATTCTATCTTACAAAACAAACAGCCCTCCCTTTCCTCTTCATCTACATGTAGGTACTGCCCTAGTTGCTATTGTTCTGTATATCTTCCTCATAAATTGAGAAACATTATCTGAACCTTCTCAACTCCAACCCTCTCCCCAATTCACTATAATCTGACTTTTCATGACATTCCTCTAAGCAGCTCAAATGAAGGTCACCTGTGTCTTGCATGTAGTTAAGTCAAATATAAATTTTCTGTCACTATTTAATGCATCTTCCTTTATCACAAAATAGATAACTATTTTGTAAAGAAAAATAAAAGCTTTCTTTTTTATGACTTCTACACTTTACTAGTTCTCCCACTTCTTTCAAATTGAGTGTTCTCTGGTACTTGAAACTCAGGAATTCTTAACATGAGTTTATCATCTCCACAAACGAATCCCAATCCCTACCTCCATCTTCCTCTCTCAGGGGTAGGGGAGCAATACCTACTTCTTTGGTAACACTTGCTAATTTACAGCATGGTATCATGAGCCACCTAGCTGGCCAAATTACAAACCTGGGAGTCTTTCTTAGCTGCTTTTTCTACCTAATTTCCTGATGAGCCACAAGACTTTGTCTTTCAAATGCTTCCGTTCTCACGATCCTCACCATCACGTATCAAGGTATGACTTGTTTTAGAGTCCACTTCATCAACATCTCACTGAATGCTTTCCCAATCTCCAGTTCTAATCCAGCCTTTTTTCCTATGGGTAAATTTCTTTTCGGAAATATAAAGCTGATTCTATCACTCTGCTGCTAAAATCCCTTCAATTTCTTCTTATTGCCCTTTGAGGGGCAGGGAAAGCGTAGTCTGCTAGTATGAGGTGAGAAGTCCCAATTTGTGCTTCTCTCACCTTACATTGTACTAAACCCCATTCAAATAATAAACCCCAGTCATACTAAATTTAATTCCTCAAAAGTTACATCTCATTTGGAATGCATAAGTACTATTTCCATCTGTTGCCTAACATTTTTTAAGCTTTATTGAGGTATAACTGAAAAATAGAATTGTACATTTTTAAAGTGTACAGTCTGAAGATTTGATCTACATATACATTGTGAAATAATTACCACAATCAAGCTAATTAACACATCCATCATCTCACATTGTTGCCTTCTTTTTTTTTCATGAGAATGCTTAATATCTATTCTCTTAGCAAATTTCAAGAATGCAATGTATACAATCACCATGCTATCCATTAGATCCTAAGAAGTTATTTTTCTTGTAACTGAAAGTTTTTACTCTTTAATTGACATCTCTTCACTTCCCTAACCCCACAGTCCCTGGCAACCAACATTCTACTTTCTTTATGTGAATTTCACTTTTTTCAAAAAAGATTTCACACACATACAGTATGTATCTTTCTCTCTCTGGTTTATTCCGCTTACCATAATGCCCTTCAGTTTCATCCATATTGTCAAAAATGTCAGTATTGTCTTCTGTTTTTGGCTGAATAATATTTGATGGTATACATATATTGCTTTTCTTCACTCATTCTTCCATTGACTGACACTTCGGTTGTTTCTATATCTTGGCTATTATAAATAATTCTGCAATGAACATGGGAGTGAAGATATTTCTTCTGGAAACTGATTTTGTTTCCTTTGGATATATATCTAGAAAGGGAATTGGCAAATCGCATGGTATTTCTATTTTAATTTTTTAAGAAATTTCTGTATTTTTTCCATAATGGCTGTACCAATTTATACTCTGACCAATGATGTGCAAGGATTCCCTTTTCTCCACATCTTTGCCAAACTTTGTTATCTCTTGTTTTTTTTTTATTTTATTTTATAATAGCCGTTCAAACAGATGTGAGGTGATTGTGGTTTTGACTTGCATTTCCCTGATAATTAGCGAGGTGATGGTGAACACTTTTTCACGTACCTGCAGGCCACCATTTGTATATCTTCTTTGGAGAAATGTTTATTCAGATCCTTTGCCCATTTTAAAAATTTATTTATTTATTTATTTGGTTGTATGGATTTCTTACATATTTTAGATACGAATCCCTTATCAAATACATGATTTGTAAATATTTTCTCCTAATCCATTGACCACCTGTTTATATTATTAATTGTTTCTTTTACTGTGTAGAAGCTTTCTTTCTTTCTTTCTTTCTTTTTTTTTTTTGAGACAAAGTCTCACTCTGTTGCCCAGGCTGGAATGTAGTGGCACGATACTGGCTCACTGCACCCTCGACCTCCTTGGCTCAAGCAATACTGCCAATTCAGCCTCCTGGATAACTGGAATTACAGGCTTGTACCACCAAGCCTGGCTAATTTTTGTATTTTTTGTAGGGACAGGGTTTCACCTTGTTGCCCAGGGTAGTCTCGAACTGTTGAGCTCAAGTGATCTGCCCACCTTGGCCTCCCAAAGTGCTGGGACTACAGGTGTGAGCCACCGCACCTGGCCTATGGAAGCTTTTAATGTGAGGCAGTCCTACTCATTAATTTTTGTTTATGTTTCCATATTCAAAAAATCATTGCCAAAACCAGTGTCAAGGAGCTCCCTGCCTTACTCTATATGGATTAGCTTTCAGCTGAATTTTTTAAGACCAGGAAGCCTATTCTGATTCACACCCTTGATTACCCCTTATCATATGCTCTATATTCCTGCTCTTTAGTTCTACAGCATAGCATGCTTTTCTTTTAAGACAGTATTGCTATAACAGCAATATAATAAATATAATTTTAAAAAAGTATTATAATTTCTTGTTGATCATCTACCTTATACATTGTAGCTCAGTGAGGACAGAACCCATGTGTGTCTTACTTACTGTGTCTGGTACAGAATATATTGTATATGCTCAGTAAAGATTTCAGGCATTGGAAAACACTGAATGCCTTAGCAATATTGAGAATCCCTGAGGGCACAATGGTGTACCTTAGAGTAAGTTTCAGCAGAATTTTTATTCCTTTTTTTAAAGCTGAATTTTTCATTAAAAGTGGAATCCCAGTGTTTTGACTATTTATAGAGACATGGAAATTTCTATATGTGTTATACATCAACTCTGTCCATAGTCTTATTGTCAATAATGATTCTAAACTATCTCCTGCTTCTCTGCCAAGAGGAGGCTGACAGCTGTCTCCAGTGTTGTATTTCTATATCCTAGGTGTTCTAATGGTGATTTATCATAGAAACACTTATCAATTTGCCCCCATTCTTTGGTTTTCATCTGTGTTTCTGACTACACTTTTCTTTTATGATAATGGATCCTTTTGTTTATCTTAATTCTGCCTTGCTATAATTTTAAGGAGCTCTGTCTTCTACTTCTATTTTGTTGTATGATAAAAGAAAAAAATAGTTCCCTTACAATAATATACAAATGTATCCAGTGTTTAATATGGCCTCTCTTCACTTTGCAGAACTGAATAATCTAGGGTTGTCTTCATATCAAAGTCCATGGTCAACCTATTCTTGCAGTTACTTTAGTTGCCTTCATCCCTGTATTTCGGTGTAACTGTCAGTTACTTCTGAAGTGATTTTTCATTTCTCTGCTTCCAATTGTCAATAGGGCAGGAAGACACCCTTAGAACACATCATCCATACCTGGATTTTGTCATCATGTTAAATTCTTAATGTAGCCAATGTAGTCTTCTCTGATGGTCTAGTTGTTTATTGTGTAGGGCTGTGGCTATTTCATTATTGTGTTCTACCTTTTTCCTTCCTAGAGTATTTGTAGTTTAACAACGGTTCTCCACTGAGGACTAGTATGGACCCAACTAAATAACTATTTATTCTTAAGCATTTGGCATTTAGTTGGGGAAAATACTGTTTTCCCAGTGGGACTTTCCTTGGAACATTCTTATCAACACAACTGGCAGATCTCCTCTTGTCTACATATGAACTTGGCTTTCCTGAGAGTTCATGTTAGTAAAGACAATGTGGCAGCATAGGTAGAAAACATCTGTTCTTTTAAACTGGTTTTGTTCTTCTAAAGTGTTGCTGGTTCGTTGTAAAATAGTGAGGCTCAAGGCAGATATGTATATTTTGTGTGTATATGAAATATTTTATGTGTATAGCATATATAAATATTTATAACTTTAAGACCAAGACATTTTCAATGTAAGAAAGATTATAGCTAAGATATGAGCCACCTGGACATCCCCCAAGTCCTTAGCTTGCTTGAGTAGATATAACCTTTAAGCTATGCATAAAATTGTCTTGAAAGCCTATCTCTTCTAAGGCAGAAGTGTAGCTTATGTCCCAGTATCTCCAGGGATTTAAAACAATTATTTAGTTAAAAATTGTCAAAAATCATATATATTTATGGTGTACACCATGATGTTTTAAAAAATGAATACATTGTGAAATGGCTAAATCAAGCTAATCACCATATAATAACCTCACATACTTATCACCTTGTTTATTGTGGTGAGAACAAAACATCTCCTCCCTTAGCAATTTGCAAGTATACAATACACTGTTATTAACTATAGTCACCATAACTGAAACTTTGTATCATTTGACCAAAGTCTCCCCAGTCCCTCTCCATCTCCCACTACCCTCAGTCCATGGTAACCACCTTTCTATTCTCTGCTTCTATGAGTTTGCCATTTTTAGGTTCCATGTGTAAGTGAGATCATGCAGTATTTGTCTGTTTTGTCTTTTCTCCAGGGATTTTTGGTGAGGACTTAACTTTCCCCTCAGCTTTTCTGGCCCCAACAACCTTTTACCACCAAACTGATCTCTAGAATGTGGTCACCTAATTGGTGCTCTATTCCATTTCCATAGTGACTCACCCTGATGCACACCATCCAGTCACTCCCAAAAAGAACTGACTATATGGACAACAGTTTTCATTAAACTTTTAGAACATGGAGAAATGTTATGGTTTAACACAGAATCTAAAGCATTTTTTGAGTGAACTTGGGAGTCATATATTACTGCCTAATCAGGCAGTAATATATCTCCAATACAGTTTAACATGTCTATTTGTATAACCATGAAAATTTTCAGTTTATAATTTTATAATCTGTTGCTTTTTCTTTGCTCAGAGTATGAAATCTAGAATTTCCTATATCTTCAATATTGGGATAAAATTACTTATCAATCTAGTAGAGGTGAAGAGTCAAAAATGCAATAGGTGAAAACAGTCTAAATAGTATTTATCAATGTGTGAAATATTTTGTAAATATTATTGAATATAGAGATTATTTGGAGATTGTGTTAGTCTGTTTTTATGCCACTAATAAGGACATACCCAAGACTGGGCAATTTATGAAAGAAAGAGGTTTAATGGGCTTACAGTTGCACATGGCTAGGGAGACCTCACCATCATGGTGAAAGGCAAGGAGGAGCAAGTCACATCTTACATGGATGGCAGCATGCAAAGAGAGGGCTTGTACAGGGAAACTCTCATTTTTAAACCCATCAGATCTCACGAGACTTATTCACTGTCACAAGAACTGCATGGGAAAGGCCTGTCCCCATGATTCAGTTATCTCCCATGGGGTCCCTCCCACCACACATGGGAACTATGAGAGCTACAAGATAAGATTTGAGTGGGGAAACAGAGCGAAACCATATCATTCTGTTGCAGTCCCTCACAAATTGCACGTCTTCACATTTCAAAACCAATCATGCCTTCCCAACAGTCCCCCAAAATCTTATTTCAGCATCAACTCAAAAGTCCATAGTCTGAAGTCTCATGTGAGACAAGGCAAGTCCCTTCTGCCTATGAGCTTGTATAATCAAAAACAACTTAGTTACTTCCTAGATACAATGGGGATACAGGCATTGGGTAAATACAGCCATTCCAAATGAAATTGCCAAAACAAAGGGGCTACAGGCCCCATGCAAGACCAAAATCCAGTGGGGAAGTCAAATCTTAAAGCTCAAAAATGATCTCCTTTGACTCCATGTCTCACATTCAGGTCATATTGCTGCAAGAGGTGGGCTCCCATGGTCTTGGGCAGCTCTGCACTTGTGGCTTTTCAGGATACTGCCTCCCTCCTGGCTGCTTTCTTGGGGTGGTGTTGAATGTCTGTGGGTTTTCCAGGTGCACGGTGCAAGCTGTCAATGAATCTACCATTCTGGGGTCTGGAGATGGTGGTCCTCTTCTCACAGCTCCACTAGGAAGTGCCCCAGTAGGGACTCCGTGTGGGGGCTCTGACCCCATATTTCCCTTCAGCACTGTCCTAGCAGAGGTTGTCCATGAGGGCCCCATCCCTGCACCAAACTTCTGCCTGGGCATCCAGGTATTTCCATACATCCTCTGAAATCTAGGTGGAGGTTCCCAAACCCTGAGTCTTGACTTCTGTGCACTTGCAAGCTCAACACCATGTAGAAGCTGCCAAATCTTGAGGCTTGCACTGCGGGGGTCCATTCCACAGACCCTGACCCAATGACAGATCAATAACGTACACTGACAAAGATATGCTACCTGTCAGTCCTGCTAAGGGTCTGGGCCCACTCACAGTCACCAAAGAAGGTGCTGTAAAGAGTAGCAGCTGTGGCCTCATTCAGCCAGCGAAGCTTGCATTTATTCAATATAGACTAAATGACAAAGGTCTTGAGTAAACACCACTAGAGTATAATTGACTTGTTGCGGACCCCCTGAGTAGAGAGCAATTATACACACCTGGTTGATCAAAGGTTGTCTTAGGACCACATGAGTAAACAAGTTATTTAGATAAACTACTCTACATTCTTATGTATCTGCCCCCTAAGCTTTTAAGAGATTACAGCTGCCTTCAGCCAAACACTTTATGCAAACCCCCAGGCCTTCCAAAAGGGTTTGTGTTCAGTTCCTATAATTTCATCTTAAAATTTTTCCCACCAGCCTGACTGAACTCCCACATTGCACCCTCTGAAACGGCAGCCCAAGCTGTACCTTGACCCCTTTTAGTCATGGAAGGAGTGGCTGAGATGCAGGGCACCAAGTTACTAGGCTGCACACAGCAGAGGCACCCTAGGATTGGCCCATGAAATCATTTTTTTCCTCCTAAACCTCCAGGCCTGTGATGGGAGGGGCTGCCACAAAGGTCTCTGACATGCCCTGGAGATATTTTCCCCAGTGTCTTGGTGATTAACATTCAGCTCCTCATTACTTATGCAAATTTCTGCAGCCAGCTTGAATTTCTCCTCAGAAAATGAGATTTTCTTTTCTATTGCATTGTCAGGCTACAGATTTTCTAAACTTTTATGCCCTCTTTCCCTTTTAAAACTGAATGCCTTTAGCAGCACCCAAGTCGCCTCTTGAATGATTTTCTACTTAGAAATTTCTTCTGCAAGATATGCTAAGTCATCTCTCTCAAGTTCAAAGTTCCTTAACTCTCTAGGGCAGGGACAAAATGCTACCAGTCTCTTTGCTAAAACATAGCAAGAGTCACCTTTGCTCCGGTTTCCAACAAGTCCCTCATCTCCATCTGAGACCACCTCAGTTTGGATTTCATTGTCCATATTATTATCAGCATTTTGGTCAAAGCCATTCAACAAGTCTCTAGGGAGATATTTTCCTGTCTTCTTCTGAGCCATCCAAACTGCTCCAGCCTCTGCCTGTTACCCAGTTCCAAAGTCACATCCACATTTTCAGGTATCTTTTCAGCAGCGCTCCACTCTACTGGTACCAATTACTGTGTTAGGCCATTTTCATGCTGCTGTTAAAGACATACCCAAGACTAGGCAATTTACAAAAAAAGAGGTTTAATGGACTTACAGTTGCACGTGGCTGGGAAGACATCACCATCATGATGGAAGGCAAGGAGGAGCAAGTCATGTCTTATGTGGATGGCAGTGAGCAAAGAGAGAACTTGTGCAGGGAAACTCTTATTTGTAAAACCATCAGATGTCATGAGACTTATTCACTATCAGGAGAACAGCATGGGAAAGACCCAACCCCATGATTCAATTACCTCCCACAGGGTCACTCCTAGATCCCACAACATGTGGGGATTCCGAGAGCTACAAGATGAGATTTGGGTGGGAACACAGAGCCAAACCATATATATATAAAGAACTACTATTACTAAGGATAGCTAAATTTATGTGGAATATATTTGTTTATTCAATATTTGATAGAAAACAGAATATTTAAGATTACATTTTATAATTTCTGGATATTTTCAAATTAGTGACAGAACATGAAAAATTTTATAACATAACACACTTAAGAAAAAATTAAGAACTTGTAAAGCTTTAGACTTTCTTTTGAATTATACATAAAATATAAAAAACAACATTCTTTACAGGAATATGTAGCAATCCCAAGCTACTCTGGATCTTATATTTATCCAACTTGCTAGCTATGTAATGCATAGAGCTGGAGAGTTATCAAATCAAATGTGCATAGCTTAATGACAAAGATAAATCTCAACATGTGAAATGAAATGTTTATGAAGCACCTCAACATCAATAAGTTAGTATAATTATGAAAATTGTTGGCTAGGTGTGGTGGCTCACACCTGTAATCCCAGTTACTGAGGAGGCTGAGGGGGGAGTTCAGCACTGCAGTGAGCTGTGATTGTGCCAGTGCACTTCAGCCTGGGTGAGTGAGTGAGACCCTATCTCAAAAAAAAAAAAAAAGGAAATTAAACAACTTTCAGTAGGCTCAGTGTTCTTTTGAAAAATACAAAAAAGGTGCAATGCTGTCATTGTTATCTAAAAGTGTTTTACTTTTTAAAGATCAGTGGTTTCAGTATTCAAAACATTTAAATTCACTTCACTCACTTGCGGCTTCTACATCTTCAATTCCTATCTTTCCCTTAATCACGCATACACAGACACAGACTTGGGCTCAATTTAGTCTTATAAATCACAAGAAGGGTAGCTTTATTTTTAAATTAACATTTTTTCTTAACATTGATAGAAAGAAACAACAGCATCCTTTGTTTTATCATTACTATTTATCTTTCTTCATTTAACTTGAAGACTCTAAAATATGCCAATAGTAGAAATAGTGATTATTAGAGAATCATTTATATTCACATTAATTTTGTAATAGAACACTAGAGAGGTAAACTTATTAAATGTTCCTTGAATTTAATTTCAAGGTTTAAAACATACGGAAAATAAGCAGGATAATATAGCCTTCACACGTTTACCCACGACGGTGTCATTACTCTATTTCAAAATTTTTTGCAATGATTATTTAAAATGTTGAATTCTCAATTCTCTCCCCAGTCTCATTATTAGTCTCTTTCCACTCTGGAGGCAACTGTATTTTTTTATTTTTTATTTTTTAAGTACATATCTATGTCTTTCATAAAATACATGTAAATATGATCAAGTAACTTTTATCTGCTTTTTTTACTTAATTAAATATTTTTGAGGTTTACCAATGTGTTTAAGAGCTGAAAATCCTTTTATCTTATAGATATTTATGGTTTGCCTTTTCTGGCTGTTTGCTGCAAACATTGCTATGGTGAGCATACTTGTACACATGCTATGCACAAACCCAGGTATTCCTCAGAGTTCATGTGGTGACATGGAATTATGGGCTTAGGGGACATTCACTGGATATTACCCATCATCCAAAGTGTTGATACTAAGTTACAGTGTCACAAATATAAAATAAGTGTTCCTATTTTCTATGCATACTCACTATATGTTTAGGCCTTTTGAATTGGCTATAGTTCCTTGTTTTCATTACTTTCATTTTAGATGGACTCTTACATCACAGAGTTCATTCAGTTTGTTCTGTATATAGAGATATTTGGCTTCAGTCTTTGTTTTGGATCAATCTTAATTTCAACATAATTTCGAATTAGCCATTAGGTATTCAGTCAAAACATGTATATGGTGTATCTGTAAATGTATAGGTGTACTAATATATTTACAGATAAATATGTATATTAAAAATAAATAGAAAGTGAGGCTTCGATGGGAGCTATCAATCCTACCCACTAATAACTGAAAAAATGGGCAATGTATCTGGCATCCATTCATTCTTTCACTTTTTTTCCTGCTTCCTTCTTTGAATTCGATGCTATTCATCTCATGCTGGTCCCTCATAAAATAGTCAAAACTTTACATCAGAAGATATAATACAAATCACAGAAGATTCTCCGTGCCTCTTTCTTCCGTTACATAAAGGTCATTTTGAATTTATGGTGTTCAACAAGTGCTTTTAAAAAAGAAATGTACTTTCCTTTAATTAGCTCTTGTGAAAATGCTGGTGATGGCCACCTAACGTAAAACAGTATTTAACTTTTCATGTCAGTTAAGTGTCATTTTCTGATGAGAATTTTTTTAATGACATCATTCTATGGAGAGATGTCCGTAATGACTACTCCACTTTCCCTCCCTTCCCATTTACTGGGGCAAGAGAAAGAAGAGAAGTGAGTGGTAGCATTCTTGCTTTCTGTGACCCCATAATTAGTCTGAACAGAAAACATGTTATTCCAAATACTCTAGAAGGAATTGAAGTTGAGCTTTTTATAACTCCCAGATGCTGCTGCAGGTTATTTTAAAAAACACTTCACTTTTGATTCATCACCAACTGAACTCATAAATTGGTTGAAGAATAATTTTTTAAAATATTTTTATATTCAAAAAAAGTTGAGTATTTAGACATGTAGCTAATGAGGAATATGTAATATCTTTTCTGAAAGGCATAGAAACAACAAATAATAGCAGTAATTACAAAAAGTCTGACATTTATTAAATGGTCTTTACATAACAGACACTGTGGTTATCTCAAGTATTCATTAGAACCACTTTTATGATGTAGGTGATATAGCTGTCTCCCTACCACCATTATATAAAAGAAGAAACTGCTTCTTTGTACAAGTTTAAACATCTCCTCAATGACAGATCTAAGGCATAGATATATGTGACCCGAAAGCCTATTATATACCCACTTCTACCACTTCTCTTTAAATTGAGAATATCCAGGAAACATACCTTTGGACTTACCTAAAAGCTGTAATGTTTTGAATCTAGTGAAGGTAAGTTGTAAGTTGAGCTTCCTAGTTTTATAATTGAAGACACTAAATTACACAGAGTGTCAGTGATTTGAAAAAAGTCCTATACAGAGCTAACACAGGGTCTTCATTACAGTGCATAACGTATTGTGTAAGATGTATTTATTTTTGTGTAATGTTTTCTGTAATTCCACTTTGTCTTTATTAATTTAATGGAAACCTATCACAAAATTAATGTAGCTGCCAATTTTTTCTACATAATGTTCTTCCTTCCATTCTTCTGACAACATGATTCCATTTACTTTAGGGACTATCTCTTCTCTGTTCAATAGGGTTCTGGTTTATATGGTTATGAATCATACATAGTTTTCCAGTTCTTGCCAATGTATAGCTGGGCATTTGACCCATACCTGTGCAATCAAAGCTCTGTTATCCTGGTCATAGTGATTAGTTCACAAATGGACACACAGCCCAAGACAAATAGATGTCCAGGATTTTATGTAAAGGCACTGGGAAAAGTACTTTCTCTCTTTGTTCAGTAGTTCTTAAGCTGACTTGATGAAAGTCCGAAACTATGTTCAGCCATTTTTTTCAAGTGGGAAAGATACCAACACAGAGAGATAAACTGTACTGAAAATAAAGAGTACTAAGCACGTGTATGAAAGAGAGAGAATTAATAATCCCTAATAGCTCCATGCCCCAGAATTCCTATTTACTGAGGCTAATCAAATACATTTTTGCTTAAGCTAGTTTGAATAAAATGGTTATGATTAAAATATTTGGATATGAACTGTAGCTTGATAAAGACATAGATTATGTTCTTTTTTCTCCTCCCTCCGTCCCTCCGTTCCTCCCTCCCTCCCTCCCTCCTAATCTCCCTCCCTCCCTCCCTCCCAATCTCCCTCCTTTCCCCTTCCCTCCTTCCTTCCTTCCTTGCTTGCTTTCAAGACAGGATCTCTCTCTGTCTTCCAGGCCGGAGTGCAATGGTAGGAACATACCTCACTGCAGCCTCAAACTCCTGGGCTCAAGGGATCCTCCCACCTCAGCCTCTAGAGTAGCTGGTACTACAGGGGCACACCACCATCCCCAGCTAATTTTTTTTTTTATAGAGAGACCAGATCTTGCTATGGATGATTTCAAACTTCCAGGCTCAAGTGATCCTCCCACCTAGGCCTTCCAAAGTGCTGGAATTACAGAAATGAGCCACTGTACCCTGCCTTGCTCATTTCTTTCTTTTTTTTCCTTTGTTTTTTTTTTTTTTTTTGGTATGCTTTAAGTTGTAGGGTACATGTGCACAACGTGCAGGTTTGTTACATAGGTATACATGTGCCATGTTGGTTTGCTGCACCCATCAACTCGTCATTTATATTAGATATTTATTCTAATGCTATCCCTCCCCTGGCCCCCCACCCCCAACATGCCCTGGTGTGTGATGTTCCCCTCCCTGTGTCCATGTTGTTCATTTCTTAAACAGTTCCTCTCACTCTTCTTTTAAAGGCAGTTTAAGATGAAAGGGTAATGGCAACACTAAGTTGGTTGTATAATATTGTTTATAGCTATGTCATCCAATATATTTTCTTAAGCAATGCTGGAAAGTTAGTTTTCTTTAATATTGAAACTAGTTGTCACATATGATTAAAGAATAAAATAATTTTATGATTATAATAAATGATAGCTAATGATAATAACTATATTAGTAAAATTAATCATGACATTTATTCAAGTACTTTTACAATGTGGATTGCATGAAGAGTATTGAGTTTATCATTTTATTGCCTTTTCCTAGTCAAATCAATGTTCCTCAATGTATAAAAAAGTGAGTTTTGCTTTTGTTCCTTAATGCCAGTAACATGCTCTCTCTCTATATATATATTTTTTGTTTTTCTCCTGATTTCAGAAATTTGATTTTGTTTAGTTATTTAAAGCTTTCTCATATTTTTAGGAATATGGAATTTGTCAAACACAAATATACTTTACTCAAGAGAGAAGATAATTTCTGAATAGATATTGAAGAATCACTGTACTATTTATGTAGTTTTAATGCTTAATACCACTTCAACATTGTCTTCAAAATTAAACAAATGGTAGGATCCTTTAATAAAATGGATCATTATTATACAAATGCAAATAGGTCAACATTTATACCAAGAAAGATACATGTATACCAGAAAAGCTTAGCATAATAAATATATAAGGTAAATGGTTGTTCCATATTCTGACATTACCAAAGAGTAATGACATTTTCTGAACCTTACTTTCTGTAATTACTGGTTCATATAGCAATACTTGAACCAAAGCAATACTTGAAGCAACACTTGAATCAAAGAAGTACCAACTAAATATTATTAATAGGTAATATAATTAATATTTATTGATAATGTAATATTTATGTTAAACATTCTATGTGCTTTACCTTATCCTTCAAAGTTTCTATGATATAATATAGTTTATTTCTTTATTGTAAAGAAGTAAGATAGCATTTAAAGAGGATATGTAACTGGACTATGTTAGTCTGGCTTGAACTGAAGTCTCTCTGATGACCAGACTCTTAACCCCTAAATAATGTTGTGGCCTAAACATTAATCTCCACTTTTAACTGTCGTAAAAGAGTTTAGTTTTACTCAAAACTCCTCAACAGATTTGCAATGGAAAAAGCCAACTATTTTCCGTCTAAGCATTTTACTTAGTTAAAAAAATTCATTTTCTAATATTTATATATGTGCAAATGTATGTGCATGTGTAGTGGTGAATACATATCCTTACTATACAGCTTAACATTTAAAAATAAATATCGAAGAGTTCATCTCTTGTATAAGGAATAAAAATTGTGACACTGGCCATTATAAGGTATTAAAAAATTCATGGCAACTTGTGAAAAACGAAGGATGTTATTAACCTTGGTGCCTTGACCAAATTACAAGTCGGGTAATTACATTTGTCTTCCCTAATCTCCTTTTCAACTTTCAACTGCGTAGTGTATTCTTAATGGATTTCATTACCCGGCTTCCCTTAGGATTTAAAATAGGACTTATCTTCCAAGGCTAGGTCTACTTCAAATTTATGTTCTCTAACTTCAATTGAGCTGTCACCAAAACTGTTCAATTGTGTGTGTGTTAATTCTTTCTTCTTCTTTCTTTTTTCTTTTTACTTTCTTATGTTGGCTCTTCCAAACCATTTCCATTCTCCTCAAGATTGAAATGTACATTTCAACTCAGCAGTGATTTTTGAGCACTAAGTATGCACCACTATCCCAAGTTCTGAAAATTCAAGAACAGTTACATATTGTTTGGTACTTTTCCATGAGCTTCCACAGCAGAAAACAGTGTTCTTTGACTCTCCTGGAGAGAAACTCACCTCCTATTCATTGAGAAAAACCAGTCATCCAGGGTCCACTTTCATAGTCTATCTCTTCCTTGTCAAAATATCTTCCTATGCAACACCCTTAACCCTTTAAAACTCTACCGTCTCATTCTGTCAGCTCTTCCTCCCTCATTTCTGCCTGTTTAGAAGGAAGGAATGTGCTTTCTTTGCTAAATGACTGTCTTCACCTACGCCTTTGACCCCTCCCTTCCTGTCTTACTTTTCTCACTCTTAAATTAACCGTTTGCCCTAACTACATTTCATAAATACATAAAATATTTTTTCTTAAGGGGAGGAAAATAACCCATTTTGTCTTGGTTTCCTGCAGACAATCACACTCTTCATTCTTTTATCACCATACACACTTCCCACATTTTCAACCATTCCACACAATGTGATTTCCTCTCCTCCTATTCTGTTAAAACTGTTCTTCAAAGAAGCCAGCAAGTTTCAAATTGCAAAATCGATATCCTTTTCTTAGCACTCTAAAATTCTTATTCCTCTGTTGACTTTAATATTGTTGTCTGATTCTTATTTATACTATCTGTGTACCTTCAACATCCTGAACATTCTGCTCAACTGATTTTCTCCTCCTGCATTTGTGACTACTTTAAATATTTTGCTGGTTTCTTTCGGGTTTTTCAAATTTTAGTGTAAGATTTTCCCAGTGTTTTGTCTTTGGCCCTCTTTTCTTTCTGGCATGTTTTTATTGATGATTAATTTCAATTAACTAGCACAAATGAGAAAAAATAAGGAAGAGAAAAGAAAGAAAAAATGTAACTCTTGTGTATTTACTTTGTGCCAGCCATTGAACTAAATACCTTGTGTAAATAATTTTATTTATTCGGGAAAACAAACCAGGGAGATTATCACATTTTATAGATAAGAAAACTAAAACTGAATAAAACCTATATATATATATATATATAATACATTATTATATATATTTTATATATAATATTATTTATAATATATTTTATATATATAATATATAAAATATATTATATATAATATTATGTATATATATATGAAAGCACCAGTTATATACATGCTTCTGTGTTTTCTTACTTAATTTTATTCATTCAGCAAGTCGACTTAGATATTAGTATTTCCAGGGGTTGCAGTGTTTTAGACAAACGATGATGAGTAGGATAGCCAATGTTCGACCGTTAAATTTTATGGCAGGTCCAAGGTACAAACTCATGTATATCCAAGTCCAAAATTTACATAGACTCTATTAGAACAGCCTGCCTCAAAATGAATTATGCTATCATATACACCTTCAGTTATAAAATATCTCTGGAATAGCTGTCTCATTTTTCTGATAATGCATTAGTCACATTTTTATGAGTTTCTGCTATTATATATTCCACAAATTAAATAGCTTAATTTTAAATCTTCTTAAAAACTCATTTTTCTATATGGTATATTGACTTTCTGTTTCTCTCAAGGATGGCTTTCTTTTTCTATCAGTATTTACATTTCCATTTTTTAAGTTCTTTTCTCTGTATCTTCACCCAAGAACTGTATTAGCCAGAGTTCTGTAGAGGGACAGGGATAATAGGAGAGATGTATATATGAAAAGCAGTTTATTAAGGAGAATTGACTCAAATGATCACAAGGTGAAGTCTCACTTCAGTCCTTACCATCTGCAAGCTGAGGAGCAAGGAAGCTAGTTCAAGTTCCAAAACCTCAAAAGTAGGGAAGTCGACAGTGGGCCCTTCAGTCTGTGGCTGTAGGCCTGAGAGCCCCTGGCAAACCACTGGTGTAAGTCCAGGAGTCCTAAAGCTGAAGAACTTGGAGTCCAATGTTCAAGGGCAGGAAGCATGTAGCACTGGAGAAAGATGAGGGCTGGAAGACTTAGCCCGTCTAGTCCTTCCACCTTCCTCTTCCTGCTTTTATCCTTGCCATGCTGGCAGCTGATTAGATGGTGCCCAGAAAGATTGAGGGTTGGTCTGCCTTTCCTAGCCCACTGATTCAAATATTAATCTCTTTTGGCAACACCCACACAAAAACACCCAGGAACAGTACTTTGCATCCTTCAATCCAATCAAGTTGACATTCAATATTAATCATGACAGGAACTCATGACCAGATATCACTGACACAATGACCCAAAAAAGGAGTTCTTGAATAGTGAGCTAAGATATATGGAATATATAATTTAGTGATTTAAATATAAACATCTGCAATAGTTAGTGTGTTAAACTGGTAAAATTCAATGATACTATATAGATTAGTCTGTTCTCATGCTGCGATAAAGAACTGCCTGAGACAGGGTAATTTATAAAGGCAGGAGGTTTAATTGATTCACAATTCCGGATGGCTGAGGAGGCCACAGGAAACTTATAATTATGGTGGAAAAGGATGCATACATGTCCTTCTTCACATGGTGGTGTCAGTAGGAGAGAGAAGTGCTGAGCAAAGTGGGGAAAGCCCCTTATAAAACCATCAGATCTCAGGAGAACTCACTCACTATCATGAGAACAGCATGGGGGTAACTACCTCCATAATTTAATTACTTCCCACCAGGTCCTTCCCGCAACATGTGGGGATTATGGGAACTACAATTCAAGATGATATTTGGGTGGGGACACAGCCAAACCATATCAGATACTCACTATCTTACAGATTAATAGATTGTGAATGAATATATTACAGTGTGAGTGACCTAAATTTACATTTCTAGGAGTCTTCATACTTTGCACAAAAAAGCAGGGTGTTCTGGACTGAATTGTTCCCCCTCAAAATTTATGTGTAGGAACCATATCCCCTAGTGTGACTGTATCAGGAGATGGGTTCCCTAAGAGGTAATTATTCAAATGTGGTCTTAAGTTTGGGGCCCTAATCTAATAAAGCTGTGGCTTTAAGTGAAGGGGAAGACCTCTTTCTCCCTCACTCTCTGCCATGTGAAGACATAGTGAGAAGGTCGCTAATTGCAAGCCAGGAGGAGAATGCTCATCAGGAAACAAATTAGCTGACACTTTGATCTAGGACTTCCCAGTCTCCAGAACTGTGAGGAAATACATTTCTTTCATTTAAAGAAATTTATGGTATTTTGTTATGGCAGCCTGAGTTGACTACTACACAGAACAAATATGTACATTTTCAGGGCATTTTACAAAGAAAGAAAGAAAAGGACTGTAGTCGAAGAACTAAAATATGAATAATTAGAGAACTGCATCAATGGCATGTAATATTTTGCATTGGTGGGTTTTTGCTCTAAGTCATGTCATTTGTTGTAACTCCTAGAAAAGGATAAATAACTCAGTGCGTTCTATAACTGTTTTTCAAAACAGAGGTTGATAATTGCTACATTAAAGATTTAAGGAAAGTTCTAACGCTCTAACCCATATTCAACTTAAAATAATTGTCATAAATTTTGAATAGTAAAAACTGTTTACATGTACCACATGCTTATTCTGTGCCAAACTGTGAGTTTTCATACATAGCCTTACTTAATCCTCATAACAATTCTGAGCTTGGAGTATTACCTCCATTTTCATGTTGGCTTAATGACACGGTGGGCTAGATACTTGAATAGCCTTGCCTGTTGAAAATAATAACAGTAAAATATGTAATATACATTTCAAAAATCTTCAGACTTTAAAATGACTATTATGTTTAATAATATAAAATCAAATCTTGAAATATGTGCAGCAAATAAGAAATAATAATAAAGAATTGTTGAAAAATACAATAAACATTTAGAAATGGAAACCTAAATAATTGAAATTAGAACTCAGTGGACAATTTTAACAGAAATTAGGTAAGAAATTAATAAAATAGAAGTTAGATCTAAAGAAAGAGACAAGAAAGAGATATAAAATATAAAATAGAAAAGGTGTTGTTATGTAAAGAACAAAGTTAAAAGGTTTAATATACATCTAATTTTACTTCTAAAACTAGAAGAGAGTACGACAATGAAACTATTTGAAGGTATATTTTTCAAAAATTTATGAAACTGATGGAATCACAAAACCAATGTGGAAAGCCCCAAAAACCTCAAGCAAGATAATCAAAGAAAAGATACCCACCTTATACATAGTGAAAGTATAGAACACCCAAGAAAAAGAAATCTTAGAAGCAGTCAGAATGAACAGATTCATTTTAATTGTGAAATGGTTAGATTGACAGCTGTCTTTGCATATGCAATAATGGAAACCAGAAGACAGTGGCGTCATACTGAAGACAATGTGCTAAAAGATAATGTTTATCTAACCAATATTTTATGAGCAGTGAAAATTTCTTTCAATAGCAAGAGCAGACAAACACAAACTGAGTTTGTACTCAGCACATTCATAGTAAAATAAATTCTAAAGTATACACTTCAGACAGAAGAAAAGGGATCTCAGAATGAATATGTGACATTCAGGAAATAATAAAGAGCACAGAAAATTGTAAATATAAGAGTAAATTTAAAACAATAATGGAAATAATAATAATGTATGACAATCTATTGTTGTTCATATTCTACAGACATGTAAAAGGAGTGTCAGAGATCTTGAGTAATTTTCTCAAAATCATATAATGATTAGGTGGCAGACATAAATTTTAACCTGTGAATACTGATTTCAAATTCTGATCTGAAATTCTTTACTTGTTTAAATAAAAAAAAATACATTGATAAATGAAAGGATAGAATCTATTTCACAGAAGTAGTGAGCTAGAAAACAGATGTGAAAAAGAGATTACTAGAGAGACAAAGTATTGAAAAGTCAGTATCAAAAATTCGTAAACCCTTTGCCAAATTACCTAGACATGTAAACTTGTGTAAGTCCTTCAATAGTTCTAACCTCAGCTTCATTAGCTGTGACATGAGAATAATATCTGTTTCCTCTGCTAAAGTTATTGTAAAGACAAAACAAATGTGTCTTTAGAAATGGCAATGAGAAAAATAACACCACCTCAGTCCTCCTACTATGGTCTGAGTGTTTATGATTCCCCCAAAATTTATATGTTGAAATTCTACCCTTCAAGGTGGTAATATTAGGATGGCAGGCATTGGGAGGTGATTGGGTTGTGAGCGCGTAGCCCTCATGAGTGGCATTAGTGTCCTTACAAAAGAGGCCCCAGAGAGCTGCCTTCCCCTTTCCACTATGTGAGGTCATAGCAAGAAGGTGCCATCTTATGAAACAGAAGCCCTCACCAGGCACCAAATCTGCTGTTACCTTGATATTGGATGTCTCAGCCTGTATAACTGTAAGAAATACATATATTTTTTAATAAGCCACCCAGTTTATGGTATTTTATTACAGCAGCCAGAACAAACTAAGACACCTTTTTATATCTCACTCATCACTCAACACAAATGAGCACTTCAAAAAAAGGGAAGAACCCAATGAGGGGAAAAGGTAGAACTGTGAACAACAACAACAAACTGCAAAGAAACAATTGGCCATTTCCTTTCCTGCTCTTGGCTTTCTAATAATCTTAAGGATGGATGTGGATGATTTTGAATACAGGGTTACTCGTCCTTTTTTGGTTATACTTTACTTCACCCCTCAATATTTTAATATTTAACTCATTTTTAGGAGAGAACCATAATAACAGAATCATTTTAACAACAATGGGCCTCACAACAGTCACAGCCATCTCAAATTTTAATTTCCCCTTCTATGCCCTCTCACATGTTCTTGATCTTCAGAAGCAGTTGTTCTATTCATTTTTCCTTCCCTTCAAGCACATTAGTTTGATTTCATTTCCCCATAGACCTTGGCAGAGGAGAGCAACTGGGGTTCTAACTGTTCATTTATTGAGTACATTCATTTATTGAGTACATATTGAGCATGGATCATGTGTTGTTCCAGGTGCTTAGGATACATAAGGGAACAGAGCATACCAAGATTCCTAACCACATGGAGGCTGTGTTCAAGCTGGGTTATCAGACAATTAGCAACAACAACAACAAAATCATCAATATTATTAAACACATACTACAAATAATAGATGATAAATGGAAAAAGACAGAAATGTAGAGTAGGAAGAAAGATCAAGAATGTTGAGGACAGACAGGCTGCATTAGGAAATACTTGGGTTGGGTTAGACATCAAAGGACAAAGTTGAAATGCTTTGTTTTACTTATTGGATCAATGTTTTAAACATAATCATTGATTAAGAATTATATACTGTATTATATATCACAACCAGCATACTAATCTCTTTCTAACTCATCTACATACTTATAAACAGAAGTAAACCCAAAATGAATGCAAATATCCTCAATAGGATTTTATTCCTAATTTCTGAGGAGAGATAAGAACAACATCTTCTGTTGGAAATTTGCCGCTCACACAGAGACCTGATTCTTCATTTTGCTCGCTGCCGCAAGGCAAGATAATCGCAAATAGAACTTGAAGAAAATTTATATATGGCATCAAAGGAAATGATGTGGTTGCAAATGTGCTTTGAGAAAAAGCTTATAAATAACTATAAAATGGAATGCTTATTTCAGTCTATAAAGGGTCTCCATATATATATATATATATATATATACACACACACACACATATATACACATACATATATATGTATCTCTTAACAATTCATATAGAGGATTTTGAGGGAGAGAGATGTATATACATGTTGGAAAATGCATTAGTGTCATACAACTGCTGTAATAAACTGGATGGCTAAAAACAACAAAAATTGTTCTCTCACAGTTTTGAAGATCATGCGTCCAAAATCAAGGTGTCAGCTGGGGCTCGCTCTCTGGAGATTCTTGGGAAGAGCATTTCCTTGCCTCCTCCGGCATTTAGTGGCTGTTGATGTCCCCTGGCTTCCTTGGCTTATGGCCATGTCATTGCAATCTCTGCCTCTGTCTTCACACCACCACTGTGCGTATGTTTTCTCCTCTTCTGTGTGTTTCCTATAAAGACGTTTGTCATCACATTTCAGGTCTACCTGCATAATCCAAGATGATCTCCTTTTCATCTCAAGATCCTTAATTTAATTGTACCTGGAAATACCCTTTTTTTCCAAATAGGAAAACATTTGTCAATTTGGGGATTAGCATATGAACATATAGTTTGATGAACTTCCATTCTACTCTACTACAGGGAGTTTGATTTTTATTGTGGTAATCATATTCTTATTTCAATGGCTCTACACTTTAAAATTTTACCATGATTTCTATTTATTGCCCATCAATAAATGCAGTGAAAATATTTTAGAAAGTAAAACACAGAATAACAATGTTATTTTATAAACCACAACAAGGACCTTCTGAAAATATTAACTGAGCCTTAATCGTACCATATTTCTTTGGGAAAAATTGATACATGTTGGTGAAACTGGAAACATATCTTTTAAAATCAATTTGATTTTTTTCACTCTTGTTATAAATCCCATAATTACTTAGACAACCCTATGTTTCTGTATAAAGTTAAATGTTACAAACAGCAGTGGGAAACAAAAAGAATGATACCCTTTTTCCTTTTTATCACAAAGGACAAAAAAAGGAAAAAGACTAGAGAAAATTGAAGCATCAATATAAGAAAACAGGAATGAAAATAGAAAGAATTTTATTAAAATTAAAAAGAGACATTTATGCAAAACAGCAGAAATGAAATAGAAAAGCGTCATTGAAAAGGGACAAATAACAAGTGAAATAGGCATTTGAAAACTTGATGAATATATAGGCTGTATCTCAGATTTCCTAGTACATTCTGTTTTTCTCCTGACATTCGTATATATGGTCTAGCTGCCTTAGAGAATGCTGGGTGCTGGAAAAGTCTTTTTACCACTCTGAACATTGCAGGCCTCTTCACACCTCAAGGACGATCATCTATTATGTACCAATGGCAAGTCAAAATGGCCATTAGTAAGAACACAGAACACCCTCTGACAACATTTTCTTACAGCCTGCTACACTACTCTGAGCCAATCATTTTCTTCACTGTTAAAACTTGCGTTTCAGTGCTGCACTGAGGCCTATTTTCCTCTCTAAGGAAGCTGTAATGTATTTGATTGAGTCTCCCTTTTCTTGAGAGTGACCAGTGTAGATTTATCTGTTCCTTTGCCTCTTTCCCCTGTGTGAGGTTGCATAACTTTTCTGCTTCAACTACAAAACTGGACTGGAGTTTCTTTTGTTCTCTCTGTTTTTGAACAATAAAGGAATATACAGCCTCAATTTGATAGCAAATTAAAAACAGAAAAGCGAAAGCAGATTTGCTGATTTAAAAGTTATCATTTATCCTCTGTTTTTATGTCTTTGAAATAGATGGAAATTTCTCTGGCAGACAATACACCATCCCAAGGGGATGTTGGGCATGTTTAATGAAACCAGCACTGTTTGATCAATTGGCTTCTGCATAATTGAGAGGAAAAGCTTTGCTGTCAGTATCATCCAACTTTTATCATGGCTCAAAAATACCATCATAAAAATCAACCCTTTAAAATTATGTAGCCAAAGCCATAGCATTCTACTTCATTGTCTGTATTCAATAAAGGTTGGAAAGACAAATGAAAAGATCATTATTGAGTTTTCATTCTCATCTGAAATCATTTACTAGTGCTAAAATCAGTCAATGTGGCAGGGAGGAGTTCTAATAGAGATTGACATTAGCTGACTGAGAGGACACTAAATTGGAAGTAAACAATCAACGACATTCTACTAACGATTCTGCATCTTGAGTTTGATTTTTTCCCATTTGTATGTTACGTAAGATTGGCACTGTTGCATTTGTCAGTGAGTACTGGATGGGAATTTGGTAACAGGGGAATGTAAGATATATACTAGTCTCTGAGTGGCCAGAGAAAGCCAGTGTAACTTACATTCCTAAGAGAAATGTTCCTTCTTGGGGTTTGGGACAAAGCATGTAAGAAGATGCTATGACCTTTGGAAGAAAAGCCCAATCCAAATTCAAGGGGCTGTTATCTTGGTCTTGAAGCTCTTTGCAGATCTACTTTAAATGTTTAGCTATTTTGTTAGGTAATAAGAGTATTACAGCTTTAATCTCTGCTGTGATTTAGAAAGGAATATAGAAGAAGTGATCTGTTTACAGTACATATTAACTAAATGCATTCATTTGCATAATACCTCTTTAGGGATGGACTGCATTATTCAGAGATTTCTATACGTGGAAATGCAGGGATATTTCAGGCTTCAGTGACACTGAGGTCTTAAAGTCTATTAGATTAGCACGACAATATTTCTTGATTAAAAATTCCCATTAGTGGTGAGACAACTACTGAGAAGCACTTTTCACCTTATGGTCCTGGCAACAGGGGAGAATAAATATTCTTGTTTGAAAGTGAATTCCACATAGAAAGGCATGAAGTTGCTTTTAAAGGTATGGAAATAACACTCTTTGATGCTGGAGGAATTTAAATGTTCTGGAGAAGACAATCACCACACGGCTCCATGCTTTTTAAATATTAAAGTTCTAAATTTCGAATGGAATATCCAAGGGCAGTGACTTTTAAAATGCTGATTTAGTGGCAAATTTCAATTTTGACATATTCATTTAAAAAGGAAACCACTAATTGTTGTTCTTGATTGCAAACTACTAGTCCTAATTCTAATTGCTTAGGTATTTGTGGTTGATTACATTACAGGCAGTTCCTAACTTACTGTGGTTTGACTTATAATTTCTTGACTTTAGGATGTGCAAAAGCAATCTGCACTCGGTAGAAAACAAGACAGTCCTCTCCAGCAATGCTGGGCAGAGACTGTGAGCTATAGCTCACAGTCAACAATGGGATCACCAGCATGCAAAACTAATACTCTACAGTATACTGAGTTACCAGGTGCTTTTGCCCAGTTGTAGGAGAATGTAAGTGTTCTGCACACATTTAAGGTGGGTTAGCCTAATCTATGATATTCTATGATATTCAGTAAATTAGGTGTATTCTGTGCACTTTTGACTTATATTTTCAACTTACAATGGGTTTGTCAGGATGTATACCCCATCGTAAGTTGAAGAGCATCTGTACAACTTCCAAATGTTTCTTGCCTATGAAAGATTCTCCCCCTCGTCCGTAATCAGGCACGATCATATGATTTTCATTTTTCTTCCTTTAATAAGAGGATTTTACTTTCCCAGAGATTGCAACCTTGCCATGTGTCTTGGTTTAGTCAGTGAATTGTGATTAGTAGTGATGTATACCCCTTTCAACAAAAAAGTTCAAAAGCCATGAGTGGTACTGCCATCTCTTCTCTATCATGGAGATGACACTGTCCCAGACCATTTGCTCCTTCAGTCTGGATGTGGGACAGGTCTCCACTTGACTCTCCCCGCCAAAGACAATAACATTTGTTTATTTATATGAGCGAGAAATAAACTTTCGTTACTGGAAACCATCATCAATTTGTGGGGTTGTGTGTGTGGTGGTGGTGGTGGTGTTGCTATTGATGTTACTGTAACAATAGCCTCAGGGAAGTTAAATGGTATAGCATTTTTAGGAATTCAAAATCATTAAGCCAAATATCTTAAATCAGAAAGATAAAGTTTTACTATTAAAAAAGAAGGATGAAACCATCAATGCATACTTCTTTTTCTTTTTCAAGGTTACAGAGTATCCTTTAACTTTGGGGAAGATTATACTAATCTTTTACCCTTTATGTAGTTATAAACCAAATATTTGCACAGTTTAAACTTTCAATTACATCACATGAAGAGGATGAATGCCTTAAATAATTATTTACTACTCTCCTATTCCTCCTCCTCCACCTCTTCTCCTTCTGTTTCTCCTTATTTTCTTTTTCTTCTTTTTAAAGTAACATCTTTCAAAAATATTTATCACAATCAAACTTTTAAATGACTCCATTCTATGAAAATAATAGAATTGAATTATTTTCTCTATTGTGGAAGTTCTGCTCTGCTTCCTCTTTTCCTCAACTCATCCAAGCCAAAAACTTTAAAATAAGGAAAATATCTGGCAGGTGAATGGTCATACCAGAGAATCATTCTTTGGATTCTAGAATTCTAGTTTGAAAATGCTCCTTGAAAGTTACAGATTTTTTTTTTTTTTTTTTTTTTACAGTTTGGCTACATGTAGACAAGCTCTGTGTAAATAGATAACTTCATTAGTTTGGAGGATATACAAATGGAAATATTTACCTTTGCATTTTTTACACTGTGTAGTAAATTAATATTTAGTTGGAGGTCTTCTTTAGATGTGTAGTCTATGAAATAGTCAAAAGGTTTAATAAAACACAACTAAAATATACTATAAAAATAACAATTATTTGAGGCAATCAAATATACTTTTCAGCATCTGAAATAGAAATGAAAACCTTATTATAAGGAGAAAAAACAGTGGTAATGAGAATAACAATAAAACATAAGCCATAATCAGGCATAGCGCATATGTTGGTATTACATTGCTAATACGTAATTAAGAGTGCCTTGGTACATATCACTAGCCTCCAAAAAGTTAGCTATATGGTTAACATGAAGTTCTCTATTTTGTATAATCATATAGGTATATGTCTTTCTTTTTTGCTGTTTTTGAAATTGTGTTTTGTTTTTAAAACAGAAACTGTGAAATTTGAGTTCTAGGAACTTCCTATCTAAAATTTAGAGGAAACAAAACTTAAATTTCACCATATAAAGGGTAGTGCTGTCCAGGTCTGTTACCTTCGATGTAACCACTGCATGGCTAGTGCTAACCACTTGTTCCAGGTCATTTCTGTCTTTTAGCCAAAGAACAGCATAATACTGCCTTAAAACAGGTATTGAAAATAGAAGCACAGATGGCGACATTAGGGGTAAGGAGAAAAATTACTTTCTATTAAAGGATGGAGCTGTCTCCCATGTCTTACTGACTGCGTAAAATTTTCAGTTATTTACAATATATGTATATTTATTTGATGTTAATGCTCTAATTTGGTCTTATTTATAGGACACTCTATATTGAAGTAAAGACAAGTTCATAGCATCTAAATTACATTGCTCCAAAGTGAAATAAAAATGAAGAAAATCTGCTGTGAGGAAGAATTAGAATCAGTTATATAGACAGAATGAGTAACAAGAATTGAAACAGAATGTAAAATCAAAGGGAACAAGAAAGAAATGAGAAAACCATGCAAAAAGAAAGATAAGGAGATTATTTTAGCCAGGGGTCTCCAACCCGTGTACCCCAGACCAGTACCAGTCTATGGCCTGTTAGGAAACTGGGCTCCACAGCAGGAGGTGAGTGGCAGTTGAGCAAGCATTACCACCTCCTGTCAGATCATCAGCAGCATTAGAGTCTCATAGGAGCATGAACCCTATTGTGAACTGCGCATGTGAGGGATCTAGGTTTTGCACTCCTTATGAGAATCTAATACCTGATGATCTGTGGTGGGACAGTTTCATCCTGAAACCACCCCCCTTCCACCGTCCATGGAAAAATTGTCTTCTGTGAAACCGGTCCCTCGTGCCAAAAAGGTTGGGGATGGCTGATTTAAGCCATAAATGCCTTGGTCAGGAAATTAGAGTTTTCTAGTGATAGGAGTTGAAAACAATGGCCAAATGGCCAGATGCAAAAATTCTAAGGACATAAAGAAGCTCAGAGAAATTTCAAATGAAAGATACCTGGGTTGGTGTGAATGTAGAAACACTAGAGAAAATGAGAGAAAACCATGCCTCTCTTTACCCCACTGTAGGGCTATTCTTTTAAGGCATGATCTTTGAAAGAGTTGAGGACAGTGTGAAATCTTGGAATGATTTCTCTGTACCCTGAAATTTTCAAAATATGCTCTCCAATATTATGAAACTCAATGTGAGGTCCTAGAGAGGAGTTTGTAGTCATTCTATATTTTGGGAAAGATACAATTTGGGAAGACATCAGTTCAGCGAAGTTCCTGAACAAGTTAAATTGAGCACACATATTGTGCCTTCATCATCTATATTTTGGTTTCTGCACTAGAAACAGTGCATTTGGCCTTGTTCATTTTGAGGAATCAAACGCATCTAGCAACTCTCTCACTTCTACTTCTGGCTATAATCTGCCACCCCAGCTACAGGTGTGGGTGTGGAAAGGGAGGAGTGACGGGTGTGTTGGAAAACACTAGTGAGGTGATGAAGGGGTCAAAGTTTTAAGTGGTATGGAATAGGCACTGACCAGTCAAAATGGGATGGTGCCTGAATTAACTGGAAGAACTCTACCAGTGATTATCAGCAGAAAATCACCTCTCAACTTATCAGCAAGACCACCAAATTGGAAGCTGGCTTACTGAGAAGCTGTTAGAGATTCATCAACATGGCCACAACATTCTCATATAATTTGCTGTAACTTTTTCTTATTAACATTCCAGAGTAAAAATGTCTAGGTGTGCTTTGTCATCAACCTGCTTTCCCTGTTGATTTAATGAATTAAAATAGTAGTTGGTACAAAGCGGTATAATATCAATCATGTATATGTTTGTGTGATTACACACCTGTACCAGATCCAGTTCGTCTAGTGGCTCATTCTCAGGTATCTCAGAGGCCAGAAGAACATCAATAAGAGGAGGAGTCAGTAACTCCTCTGAGTCACAGCCAACTCCTGAAACTATCCTGTGGAGGCCAAAATATTTCCCATCTCCAGGGAGACAATACATTGTCATGGTTAAGAGAGTGATCTCTAGAACTAGAATGCCTAGGTATGAGTCGGCCAATCTGTGTGACCTTGGCAAGCTACTTACATTGTCTGTGCCATGGTTTTCTCATCTGTAAAGTGGGCAATATTTTACTTCCTACTCCACAGGGTTTGGGGAGGATTCACTAAATATATACACATTAACAATTTAGAAAAGTTCCTAGTACATACAAATCCAAGAATTACTCTTAGATTTATGGTAGGGGTCTAGAGTCTATTTCTCCTGTGTTTTCCACATTGTTGCTCTGTTCCTGCTTTATTATCCACTTTCAATTGTGATGAAAATATTTACTCCTATGGACCGGCCATCCCCACTGCTTCTCATCAAGTAGCTCTAGCCTCAGCTCTTGCAGCAGTGAGGTGAAGGACAAAAAGTCAATCTATGTTCTACTCTCAAGAGGACTTGAGAGAGATCTCAGTCCTAGAACATTCTGGGGACAAGAAATTCTAGATAGATGAGTCTGGGAATTGTTGGAGTGTGTATGTGTGAATGAGGTTATTTATTTAAAATGAAGATTACGTTGCACAAGAATGAGGGAAATTATGAAGAGAGGTGTTTCTTTCAGAAGCTCCTAAGCTGAAATAGCAAAAGAAAATTGTAGAAACTTACCTAATTTTTAAAAAGAGTAATTTTTGTAAACTTCTTATATCTATGTTGATATTGTGGTTCAAAGGAGGTGTCATGTCATCTTTAATATAAATTCTTTAATAAAACACAGGCCTTCATAGATATTCAATTTTCTATTCATAGCACCTTTCATGAAATAAGACCATTTGCTACCTTGGTCTTTATTTTGCCGGGGTGTTGCAGATTTCCATCTAAATGCACATAACACTCAGGGTGACTTGCTGCTCTGTTACTTCTTTTAGAGACCGGTTTCCCACTTTGGCAGGAAATATAGTCAAATCCATATGACTCTGAAATATATTTCAAGAAAGTTATTTTTAAAAAGGGGAGGCATATGACTTAGTAAAATTTTTCTCTCTTTCTAAGATGCACTTCTTGTTCTTCTTACAAGTCTACATTGCTAGTTATTTTTATTCTCCTTCCTTGGTTTCTTTTTTTCTGCTTCCCTCTTAATATGGGTGTTAATTTTAGATGCCTTATTTCTCTCTTCTTCTCTTAAACACTTCCTGTGTGTTACCTCAGCCAACGATGCTCCCACTCTTATTTTGTTAATAAAATAGACAGATGCTTTCTGAAGAACCATTTCAAGAGTTTTTAAATGTATCAAAATCATTTTGAGATATTTCTCTAAGAAACAGAGGTGGTCCCTCAAAATCTGTACAATAGAGACCCCAATATTTGAATAAAATCATGACCCCAGAAGTAATATGAGGAAACTCAATTGAGTCTTCTTATAGAAAATCTGGAAAATATTTTTTCCTATTATTGGTAAAAATATGTTTTTAAAAAATTGACTTACTTTTTGATGAGTTCTCTAATTAGGGAAGTTTATTTTGAAAAGTTTAATCTGTGATTAATAGAAGTTTTAGTGTGTTGAAATTTCAAAGACCACCTAATCTGCATCAATGGCTAGAAATATTTCAAGCAGAAAAGAAAATCTTCATTTTTCTTACAAAGATATAGAAAAATGCAAAAGCGAGGAGGCAGTGTGGGAAAACTTTGTGGAACCGCAAAGACAAAAGTTGTTCTCAGAAGTTTCAGGTTGTAAGCAAACTGTTTCTTTTGCCTCAGCTAAATGGGAGAGATTATGAAGAGTAATTTGGAAGCGGGGATGACACATGGCTTCTTACTGATTCAAAATCTGGAAAAAAACATATATAGGATGTGCCTTAATTACCTCTTAACAAATAAGCAGGTTGAAGAGATAGAATCATGTATCAGAAATACTGCTAGAAGGCCGGGTGCAGTGGCTCACATCTGTAATCCCAGCACTTTGGGAGGCTGAGGTGGGCAGATCACGAGGTCAGGAGATCGAGACCATCCTGGCTAAGACGGTGAAACCCCGTCTCTATTAAAAAAAAAACAAAAAATTAGCCGGGCGTGGTGGTGGGCGCCTGTAGTCCCAGCTACTCGGGAGGCTGAGGCACGAGAATGGCGTGAACCTGGGAGGCAGAGCTTGCAGTGAGCCGAGATCGCGCCACTGGCCACTGCACTCCAGCCTGGAGCGAGACTCTGTTTCAAAAAAAAAAAGAAATACTGCTAGAAGACACACAAAAAAAGTCCAGAGGACAAACTCTCCATGCCAATAGTTCTGAAGTCAGCCCACAGAATTGTGTTACTACAAAATAGAATTCAATGTGATTTAGAGAAACAAAAACAAAAACAAAACTATCATGCTTAAAGTTTGGGGATGTACTAAGCTCAGCAGCAGTTAAGAATATTTCTAAATGTATCCAATTACATCTAGATATATGTTTCTCATCTATCTGTGGTAGAAGCGTAGAAATGTTTATATCACTACTGAACATTTTTCCACTTGAATAGGTTGTTTTGTTTTTGAGCAAGCAACCCAAGACTCTAAATAGCTTCCCCAAACAAGGTTAACTCTACACAGCAAGCTTGTTTACAAAAGAGCCTGATTTTACATGTGTGCACTGGTCAATAAATACACATTAACAATGACAATGGAATGGAATGGTAAGTAGAAGTGGTATCCATGAAGACAAACAAAGAAAAACTTTTTTTGGTCTCATTTTAACAGTTCTTCTCCATCTAAGTCCTAATACTTTTTCCCCTTCTGGCAACCAGTAGAATATGTACAATCAGAGGCATGTGGACAAGAAATTCTCAATGTAAACCAGCTACAAAATATGTTTTTGAGAATCACTGAAGAGAAGGGTCCAATTCCCCATCATTAATCATCTAAGAAACTGTAGAAACAACTGTATTCTTTATAAAAATGAGTCAGGAGGCTGGGCGCGGTGGCTCACGCTTGTAATCCCAGCACTTTGGGAGGCCTAGGCGGGCGGATCACGAGGTCAGGAGATCGAGACCACGGTGAAACCCCGTCTCTACTAAAAATACAAAAAATTAGCCGGGTGTGGTGGCGGGCGCCTGTAGTCCCAGCTACTCGGAGAGGCTGAGGCAGGAGAATGGCGTGAACCCGGGAGGCAGAGCTTGCAGTGAGCCGAGATCGCGCCATTGCACTCCAGCCTGGGCGACAGAGCTAGACTCCGTCTCAAAAAAAAAAAAAAAAAAAAATGAGTCAGGCAGAGATTGGATGTATATTTATTTTAGTGTGTTTGTAGTCTACATACACATATATGAAAATCCAATCACCTCACATATATTAAAATGTAAGTATTACATATATATTTTTTATATTATCTAAAGATAAAATATTTTATTTATTTCATCTGTTACTTCAAATTCCATAGGATTTTTCACTTTATATCTTGTGTTTTACTTTTGTATTTTCTTTTTTCCCTACTGAAAATTCTGGTGTCCAATTACACACAAATGTTAGAATATGACATAATTACTCATATACGTTATCCCACATTTTACACACAACAGTCTTAGAGTGAAATATCAATAAAGTTAAAACAACAATAATACAAATTGGGGGATTATGCTCTTTTCTATTATTTTTCCTTTCATTATCATTGTATCAATATTGTGAGGGATTTTATGTAGATATTATACATACTCTGTCATCCATATTTTTTTTTTTTTTTTTTTTGAGATGGAGTCTCGCTCTGCCGCCCAGGCTGGAGTGCAGTGGCGCGATCTCGGCTCACTGCAAGCTCCGCCTCCCAGGTTCGCGCCATTCTCCTGCCTCAGCCTCTCCGAGTAGCTGGGACTACAGGCGCCCGCCACCACGCCCGGCTAGTTTTTTATATTGTTAGTAGAGACGGGGTTTCACCGTGGTCTCGATCTCCTGACCTCGTGATCCGCCCGCCTCGGCCTCCCAATGTCATCCATATTTTTAAGGATAATAAGAACACAGTTTCAATAAGATCTAACATCTTATTAAAACAGATTTGACAAAATTGCAAAAACTTAAGATGCAATGTAAAAACATAGATAACATAAGAAACTTTGTAATTATTATAGAGAGATATGGATTTGGGAACCATCTCCACATTAGAAATATTGGAAGTGGCAGGAGATAATCACATCATTTTTCATAACATTTTATTATCAGTGATCAAACCTCTACTATGTTCCAATGGCTTAGTGCTTTATATGTTGATTTACTATGTCTTACAACTCTTTGCAGCAGGTATTATCACCCACTTCCCTCCTCCATTTATAGAGGTGGAAGTGGTGCCCAGAAAGCACAGATAACTTGCTAAAATTCACACAGATTGTAGGTGGCAGACAGAGATTTGGATGCATGTCTGTCTGGCCCCAAATTTGAATTCTTTCACTACTTTTGTTTGCATCTCGCTCAAGGCAAATAGTTTGGCAAGAAAAGGCAACATGGTTAAAAAATGGGGACCACTCATATTTATGTGGGATGCAGGGATTTAGGTGGGATGGAGAGACGGCAGCACAAAAGCCAAGGTCTAATTGGAGAAATGAGAAAAAAACATACATTTTGTGCATCATTTAATGGGAGGAGACAGAGAAACAACTTGAGAGTAAAGTGAACACTCATAGAAGAGTCGAGAGATGTAGATAAAAAAAGTGGCCATAGATGTGGTCGAATACAGGACTATTTTTGAGGGGGAGTACCTGATTTTAAGATACATAAACATAATTACCGTCAAAGCAGTCATTTCCAGGTGACCTTATGTGTCATTATTGGGCCTTTGGAAACCTGTTGGTACCATCACTTTCAAAGATGTTTCTTAGCAATACAGATGCTGATTTTAACCTTTCCAGTAGAATAATCTAGAAAAAGACAGACTACAACAAAATACAGGCAATTTGATGTTGAAATATTGAGTGTGTCAACATTTAAAAGCAGACAAACAATGACAAACATTTTTCATCTTGAATAGATTGTATTATTACTCACAACCAAAAATCCTAAGACCATAAATAACTTTCCCAAACATGGTTAGCTCTACATAAGCAAGTGTATTTATAAAATGGTCTGTTTTGAAATGTGTACTCTGGTACTAACAGATACAGACACACACAGACACACACACGCATACACACACTTTTAAAACTATATGAATTTTGGTGATATTCCAAATATTTGTGATATTATCAAATCTGAGGCTGTTCTGGAATTATGCCTGCTTTATACGATTAGTTGCCACTCATCTCATTTTTTCAAAGAGATCATGGAGAGTTTGGATGCAAACAACTGGTAGGTTACAATTACAGCAGCAATTCCGTTTTGGAGATGGAAGACCTGGGCTTGACTCTTTGCTCTGTTATTTACTGACTGGTGAGAGTAGGAACCAACTTACATTTACCATTGCTCAGTTGTTTCATCTGTAGAATGGGATGGTAGTGCCTGTATTTGAGTGAATTTCATGGTAATATTTGGGAAAACGTTATCTAAATTGGGAAGTATCTTAAAAATACAAGCATTTGTTACTGTTTTTTCAGTTTCTGCATACATGTTTCTTTCTTCCTTTTTTTTTGGTCACTGATTACATAATCAAACCATGATCTTTGAGTGAATATTTGAAAAGCAAGTCCAGCTACAAGAAAGTCTTTTTCCATGCTTTTAAGTTTTACTTATATAGTAGCTAAAATCTCCACCAAAGAAAATATAGGCCAGTTGAAAAGCATAGATTTTTATGAAAGCAATAATATATTATAGCTAAAAAAACCTTAACGATTATGAGATAATTTTTTTATTCTTAATTGAGTTTTAATTTAAGGATTTGTGTATTAGTTTTTGATTATTTTCTAAATCAACTACTCAAACAATAAGACTAACACTGACACATTACCCAAAGTTATAAATAAAGAGTATAATTTAGTGTGATTTTGCTTCTAAATTATGCATGAATTTTATAAAATATTATTAAAAATCACTCCAATAAACTTTTTTCTAATGTAAGACAAAGAAGCCCTTGTAAAGGGCATTTTACAATTTCCTCCTGGCTCCCTGACACTTGTGGTGTTGTTAAATGTTGCTTTGAATATTTCTCCCCTGCATAATTCAGAATCTTGATGGGAAATTTAATCGTTTGACTTTCTATAGTACCTTACTGAAGACAGTACACTTAATCATTGTATTTTACAGATTAGATAAGGTTTCATTCTTGCTTTCTCTTTTCCTCCAGCAATTTAATATTGCTGTTAGCTTGCACACTTGTAATTAAAAAATGACTTATGAAAGTGTACTGCAAACAAGACACTTACCCCTTAGCAACTGGTGCTGGTGACTAGATACAATACTAACACAATGTCAAAGCAGTAGGATAATTTCAATAATTACTTCTGTTTTTCTTTCAAAAGATAGTTAAACATGCAATTATGTTTGATATTCCTCGAAAAGTGGTACATAGAGCAAAAGAAGAGTGAAACAATGTTAATGTACTCTGCAACTTTATGATAATAGATCAAAAAGTATATCCTTTTTGGATAGTAAAAGTAAACACATTTGTGTTTTGACATCTCTGTGGGTTACCATTTTGTTTTCATGGCTTTTTAAGGTAAATTATTCCTCTCAATAAATTTGATTTTCCGTATGCGTTAGAACTGCACTGAACTACAATAGTAATTCCTCCTAAACAGGGTATAGCAAATACTAATGCTATCCTGTGTCTATATTATTGATTATTGATTTGTCTTCGGCATGCTCAATAAACCATATGAGATGCCTAGCTTTGTGCACTTCCCAAACAGGCAGTGCCACTTCTTGCAATCTCTCTCCTTTCCTCTTTCTCTATCTCTTTGTTTCGCTCTTATTTTATGCAGTCAGATCACAAATAAAATTTATTTTAACTTGCAAACCATTATTGTACACCTGTACCTCTCTGAGCATAGAATGAGGTACTTGAGGATAATTGACATAGTCTAAACTCATAAGAATTTAACAGCAATGAGGACACAAACATTTGGACACTCAGGAGGAAACTGTAAAATGCACATTACAAGGGCTTCTTTCTCTTATCTAAAAAACAAAACAAGAAAAACATTCATTGATGAGATTTTTATAAGATTTTATATAATTCATACATAGTTTAGAAAATCATAGAAGAGCATGTCCAGATAGTTGGGGAATATACAGTTCTATTATTACCGAGAATGAATGAGATCAACTCAACTTTGAAGTAAATTCATGTCAGTATTTTAGGAAGCATTTTCAAATTAAACTCTGAAAATATAATTAAACTTTTTAAACAACAAAATTAATAAAATTGTTTAAAATATTTTAGATAGCATGAAGAATGTGGTTTACCCTCTACTATGAAATAAGGTGGCCAGAGAACATAGAAAGAAAGTGTGATATGAGGTGTGAGTCCCAAGCACTAGGTCAGGAGGAAGGACTTGCTTTCAGCATGTGGTTCTGGGGTTTAAACCTAACAGGTGGCAACATGGTCCAAAGATACAAACAGCTAGAAAAATTCTAAAAAAGATCTAGAGAAATGTTCCCAGTTTTGAAGAGGGGATATATCACAGGAGTTAAAAAACCTAAGAAATAGTCAAAACTTCGTAAGAAACAGTAAGCTGATCTCCCATATCACTTGTGATTCTAATCATTAGTATTGAATATATGGCAAGATTGGTGACTGTAATATTAAGATTCTGCCTGCAATATCCTTCCAGAGTACAAGGGGGCACTATTAGTAACTACATTAGGACAGTAGTAATAAACAGGAAATGATCCCTGGAAAACCAAGATATGTAATTACTCTAAAAAAACTTCCAATTCTAAGACCAGGTCTGTGACTTTTTCTTTTTCTTATCTTTTTTTTTTTTTTTTGACCCTGTTTTTTTTCTTTACCTTTCTCACTTTCCTTTCTGCCTCACTTCAGTGATGACAGAGGCCATTCCTGCGTCAAACACACCTCTATCCCCTGGGGAGGTAGAGAACAATGACCTAGAACTGCTGGTCTCCTTCACACTTGAGGAGACACCATCCTATACTTTACCACCTTGTTCCCAAGCATGGAACTCTCTACATTTTTCACAGCAGACCTCATCACAGCAATTCATGTTTTCATATTTAATTGACTATATTGAGGTTAAAGTACTTACAATTAAATACTCTCATTTTAAGATCACAGTTCTGTAAGTTTTGACAAATGTACACACTCATGTGTACATACACCACAATGGAGAAGATTTGAGATATTTCCAACAACCTGAAAACTTCACTCATCTTTGCTGTCAGTTATTCTACCTCCAGTGTTTTCTGAAAGTAACATTAGTTTGCTATTCTACACTTTCATATAAATGTACTCTTTTAATTTTGGTATCTTTTGTTTAGCATGTTGGTTTTGGACTCACCTATGATATTGCACCTATCAGGAATCCAATCTTTTTTATTACTCCGTAGTATTCAATTGGATGGATATACCAATATATGTCCATTCACTGGTTGTTAGACATTTGATTTGTTTCTAGTTTTTGGCTATTATAGGTAAAGTTACTTTGAAGATTCATTGACATAGGTCTTTATATGGATATGTGCTTTAATTTATCTTGGCTGAATACTTTGGAATGGAATTATTGGGTTATATAGTGTAAGAAACTGCCAAATTGTTATTCAAAGTGGTTGTACAATTTTACATTCCTATCAAGGTATGAAAGGTCCTGTTTACTCCACAATCTCATCAATCCTTACAATTGTTTGCCTTTTAAATTTTAGGCATTCTTATAGCTGTCTAGTAGTATCTCAGTGTGTTTTAATTAATGTTTTTGTGATGATTGATGGTGAATATTTTTACATATGCTTATTCCATATATCTTCTTTTTGCAACATCTTTTCAAAACCTTACTTTTCTCCAAATTTCTAAATAATTTAAAAAATATATACAGTAAATTTAAGAGTTTTACACTTAATGTGTATGTATCCACCACCTATATTCCAGTCATTACATTTTGCTACAAGATTTAAAAAAAACCACATTTCTATTCACTAGTCTATTCTTCATTTAACAAAGAAACTTATGTTTTGCTTCAGAGTACATTGCAGGTAATAGTGCATTTTATCCCAAATATCTGTACATGAAATTCGATAAATGAATTTTAATATGTCCAGAGTTTTGGTGTAACTTCTTTCATGAAAAATACATACACTTGTGAAACAAACTCATATCAATACATGGAATATTGCCTTTACTCTAGAATATTTTCTCATGCCTCTTCACAATCAAATTTGGCCCCAATTCTCCCAGACACAATCAACTTTATTTTTCATCATAGATTGTTTTTTTCTTTTCTGGAATTTTATTTTGCCATTATAAATTTTATATTTAGCCTTTTTTTCCTGTGTGTAGTTTTTTGAGATTTATTCATGTTGTTGTATGAGTTCCTTTTTATTACTAATATTCCATTGAATATTTATTTCTATTTTCCTATTGATGGAATTTTTCTTCCAATTTAAATCTATTAGGAATAAAATTGCTATAAACACCATTGTAAAATGGTTTTTTTGTGAATATATGTTTTCATTTCTCTTGAGTAAAGTCCTGGAGTAGAATTGCTGGATTATTGGGTAAATTTACATTGAATTTTAGAAAAAAACTGTCGTAAATTGTTTCAATAGGGTTGTACCATTTTACGCTTCCATTGACAATGTGTGAGCTCTCTGGTTGCTCTACTGTCCTTGCTAACATTTTGTGTTTTCAGTCTTTTTATTTTTAGTTATTCTGAGATATGTGAAGTGGTATCTAACTATAATTTTAATTTGCTTTTGCCTGACAACCAATGACACAGAGCACATTTTATGTGGTTATTGGACATTTGTATATCATTTAAAATAAAATGTTCAAATCTTTTCTCCATTAAAAATGTGGCTGTTTGCCTTTATTATTAATTTATAAGAATTTTTTATCTAGTCTGGTTAACTGTCCTTATCAAATGTTTTCTCCCAATATGTGGCTTGTCTTTCTTTTCCTAGTGGTGTCTCTTGCAGTCTTTTACAGCTTGTGCTGTTTGTGTGCAATATTAGAAATGTTTGGCTGGGTGTGGTGGCTCACGCCTGTAATCCCAGCACTTTGGGAGGCCGAGGTGGGCGGATCACGAGGTCAGGAGATCGAGACCATTTTGGCTAACACGGTGAAACCCTGTCTCTACTAAAAATACAAAAAAATTAGCTGGGCGTCGTGGCGGGTGCCTGTAGTCCCAGCTACTTGGGAGGCTGAGGCAGGAGAATGGCATGAACCCAGGAGGCGGAGCTTGCAGTGAGCCGAGATTGTGCCACTGCATCCCAGCCTGGGTGACAGAGCGAGACTCCGTCTCAAAAAAAAAAAGAAATGTTTGATGGCTTCAAAGTCAAAAGATTTTCTCTCCAATGTTTAATTCTTAAATTTTTGTAGTTTTAGTTTCTACATTTTGGTGTACAGTCTAGTTCAAGTTAATTTTTTGTATAGTGCGAAGTAAGGTTCGTTCACCCTCCCCTTTTTGCATATGATTATCCTGTGGTCCAGCAAAGAATTTATGATATATAACACTACTAAAATGTGGGAGATTAAATAAGGGAATGATACCTACAGAGCAATTTATGTCTCCAGTGGAAGCTGAGTTAATGCTTCATTTTAAAGAAATTGGAAGAGTATAAAAAAGTCTATATAACCATACTTACTAATGGAGTATGAGGAAATGTTGGATATTGACTTCTTTGAAAGTTGAGGTATCATTGAGCAGCCCATCTTCATGGTACCCACTATACGATGCCTACTACTCCATCAACATGGCTTCAATCTACCAGATTTGAGACTCATTTTTATCTAGCTCTAAACCTGGTTTAAAATGGCAGAGACTGCTTTTTCTTAACCTGTAGACAGCACTCCTAATAATAACTGGTGTCCTTAGAATCCAAGCCAATGATAGCAAGATTCAGAGAAAGAAAACATGTCTCTTCATGGTTTCGGTCTGCTTTCCAATGACTCATTTTTGTTTTATTTTGTTTCTTTCTGTGTCTCGTATTATTCCACATAATTGGCAGTGGAAATGCATATATCCTTGAACAGATTCCCCCATATCCTTCCCATAAGGATGTAATTCTACCTATCGTCTCCAAAGACAATCATTTCACATTATAATAGTACAGCTTTCATAGAGGAGGTACATGTATGTAGAAGAGGGTTGTTTTCTCACATTTTATTCTCTGTAAATTATGTAATAAAAGAAGAGCTCTTTCATTGCTTAGCCTTTCTTAGACTGTGGGTTAATTTGTCACATGTGGTGATATTAGTGTTAAAAAGTCAAACTACACCATGCCTATCCAGAATAGTTTCTTTTTTATGGTGCTGCAATGTGAGGGAAAGACCAATCGTTGTCCATTACTTTGATAACTTTCTGGAGCTCAACTCCTTATTTCCTTTGTACAATAGCTTAAACAAGAATAAATGCACATATTTCTCCAAGAATACACAGTACTTTGAAAACAAAGAGCAATGTAAATCCATGTGTAGAAAGTAACTTAATTTAACAAAATAAAAATAATGTGCTATTTTCCATCAAAGTTTTAAAGATCTCATGACCAATTTCATGCCGAAGTGTGAGCACTCAGGCTATTATTGCTTTGTGATAGTTTCTGCAAAATGTCTGCAAGAAGTAAGCTTTCCCCAAACATGTGTCTTGGAAATAGGAACTCAGTCCTAAGTTGATCCCTACAAAATGTCTATTTTCCCCTTCTTCCTATGACTTGAGGAATCATTGTTGTTTCCCCGTGCAGTCCAAAACTTGAGGTTTCAGCCAAGTCAGTATACATTTGATAAGTCTGTTTACATAAACCTATTTATACTATCTCCCTATCTTTAAAATGATGATAAAGAAATTATAGTTAGTATAATCTTTATTTCTCATCACTAATTATTAAAAAAAGAACAAATACTAGGAGATAAAAATTTGATTTATTTTGTCATTCAATGTTACATCATTCAGACTGATTATAACTAAATAAATAAAGAATGTTAATGATTCCTGAGCTTGAGCAGCATAATCCAGTTAAATGATTTTGGGTTTATACCCCAGAAAATCTCTTAGAGCCATTTAAGGAAACTTATTCTTTTTCTTTCAAGAAGTAAAAATAAACATACATAGGCTTATTTTTTCTTACTATGTCTTTTTATATTACTCATATGTGAGTTGATTCCATCTGAAACCCAATTTTAGCAGATAAGTAGTTTATATATATATATATATATATATATATATATACACACCATGCATGGCCGTACTCTGAAAATCATGTTTGGTTTCTTACATCAGAAGGTCATCAGCAACTCAAGATTCTAGTCCTGAAAAAGTAAAATCACTAAGAAGTTCTTTAGAAATGTGTTAATTACAAAGTTTTTAGACCAACAGCTTTTTAGGAGAAAGACTATCTCAAGGACACTGACCCACTGGCATTGAATAAGAAGGCCAGCTATTTGAACCCAAATATCCATGTATTTCTGGTTATTTTCCCTGGTGCAGCGTATCTCAGCATGGTACATGGACAATCTTCATCAGAATATTCTTGGGATATTCCACTGAAATAGGTTTCTTAGACACACTCAGCCCCCTGAGTCAGAATTTCTGGGCAAAATGTTAATGTCTGTATTTCTAGAAAGAAGTCTTGAATATATATCTTGAATATATTTTGTATAGTCTGGTTTATATAAAGTATTTTGTTGAACTCTTACATCTAGCCATCAGTGCCATCAAGAGGTCAGAGACTGACAAATTATTCCTAGGATCAGGGTTACTTGGCAGAAAGTATCTTGGCTAAAATTAAGACTTCCTAGTTACTAGAAAAGAATAGTACTTGATGAGATGAGGGAAGCTCATTTAGAAGCAGTACAAATCTTTAGCTTAATGAGTGGTCAATAGGCTTAATCATATTTGTCTGTAAAGAAATCAAGGAGGCTGGGCAAGTATGACCTTTATCTTTCCTAGGACGGCGGTGGATCAGATGTCGTTCTTGAAGGAAAGAAATATCTCTGAAGAGCAGAGGTATTCAGACAGAAATGATGGCCTATGGTCAGGAATGGATTATCTCGCTTCTCTGATAAATCTTTCCTCCAGGTATCTGTACTTCTGATTCCAGTGCCTTTATCTCTTTTTTAATGTCTGGAATCCTGACAGTAATATTTCTTTTCTTTACATTTTAGTATTATCCACAACATTTCAAAAATTTATGTTTCTAATGTGTCTGAAATCTAGTTTCCTGTAATGTCTATATAGCCACTAAAGCTCAGGACTCTTTTACATGTGTGCATTTTAATAAATTCTAACTGTTCTCATGGCTTCCACTTTTTTTTTTTTTTTTTTTTTTTTTTGAGACAGAGTCTCGCTCTGTCACCCAGGCTGGAGTGCAGTGGCGCAATCTCGGCTCACTGCAAGCTCCGCCTCCCGGGTTCACGCCATTCTCCTGCCTCAGCCTCTCCGAGTAGCTGGGACTACAGGCGCCCGCCACCACGCCCGGCTAATTTTTTGTATTTTTAGTAGAGACGGGGTTTCATCGTGGTCTCGATCTCCTGACCTTGTGATCCGCCCGCCTCGGCCTCCCAAAGTGCTGGGATTACAAGCGTGAGCCACCGCGCCCGGCCATGGCTTCCACTTTTACTCTGTATCCCAATAGATAACTTTGGTTAAATTAGCTCTTTGATATAAAAATCTTCAGGGTAACATGTCAATTTTTTTCTCACATTCCTGCGTACTCCTCCGGTCAGATCAGTAATCAGTATAAATATTAGAACTGAGAACGGAGGCTAACAACTGAGTTGTGCTGGGATGAATCACTTTAAGAATATAAAGAAAATAACAGTTACTCTGTGTTAGAGAAAAAAAGCAACTATCTTATTTTTCACAGGAGATTTTAAAGCATTATATTGATATGAAACAGATTTTACTTAAGGAAAATATAGTTTGATTTTTCTGCCCCTACTTTCATATCATTTTTCTCTATGCCTTTTAGCCTACTCCTAGTTTAGCCATCTATAACTAGAATTCCCAAAACCCCCCTGTTCTTTCACAATGCCATGTCTCTTCTTGGAATGATCATTCCCCTGTAACAGAAATCCTGGAGTAAAGGAAACCTTGTCAGAGAGGTCTTACATTTTACCTTTAGCTTGTTTTCCTTTTTGTTTAGCAAAGGGAATTTGCCAGCTCTGTAGAACAGAAAATAGCCTGCAAATCATTGGAAGAAACCTCTCCTCATAGTCAGATACTTTGGAATCGTCGGCCAGTCCCCCGAAGGCACTGAAAAGCATCCTTCCTTAGGAAGATGTGTGAGTAGAATGATTCGGGGGAAGAAGTTGTATAGTTCACTTTATGTTTGCAGGTCTAATTGGTAAAGGGATTCAACTTTTTGTGGACTCAGAAAAAGTAAGGGAGGAAGTTTTGCAGGTTGTGGAGCTTCATCCCAGGTACTCCTTTGCTGGCTGTCATGTGGCTAACAGACCCTTGAGACGTAGCATAGTCCAGTGACCTGAACATTAGAAAAGGGAACAAGAGACCCCAAGAACGGGGCATCTTGGCTAAGGCAGCTTTGAAAGAATGGGATGATTCTTCTTCAGGGGCATGTGGTGGTGGTTTATGCTAGGATGTAGATAAGCAAGATGTCATTATAGTAATGGCTCACCATATTCTGTTATATAATATAAGTCTACCTATAGGACAGCTGTTCAACAATGAGAATTTGATCTGCTCCCTTTCAAGGTCAACACATATCTGGATTACATTATTCCTCAGGGATAGTCAAAGTGAGGAGGAAAGTCTTGAACTTCCTGCCAACCAGGCAGATGCAGACTTAAGCAATTAATTGAGAAAATGAAAGAGATGTGAGCACATTGGCTCCTTATTTTGTATCAGTCAAGGTTTACTATTAAGACAAAATATCATGCATATGTAAATCTGAGATAATTTAAAGCAGGTAATTTTAAAAACCTGAAAAGCTAGGCAGGGCAATGGGACAACTAGGGATTCATAATAGCAGAAGGACATTGCAAATCCTCAACTAGAGGGACAAAGGAAGGAGATAATATTACCAGAGCCTAAGGGTTTTTGGTCATGTAGAAAAACCAGAAATAATGGTGAATTTGCCCAGTAGAAGTTTTAGCCACTGAGAAGACATACATACACTGACAAAGACACCTCAAGAGATATAGAAGTGCTATCTTTCAAGTCCCTGATAATGCCTCAATTGGCCAAACTGCAGCTTAAATGCGTCTTTCCTTGGTGACAAAGAAAAGAGGCAGGATGAAATAGATCTAAAACAAGTCTAAGACAGACACAATTTGTATTTCACCTGGTCGAGAGAACGTGGATTCGTTATTCAAGAGTTGTTTTATTTCTAATCATCATTCTTCTTCCTTTAGAGTTGTTTATTCCTTTCTATAAGTAGAGCCACATCAAGTTTTTGATATTCAACCACTCTTGACTTACAAAATCACATTTTCATATGGCTCAGTTTAATATATTTTCTAATTGTATAAGATACCACACTAGTGAAATGAGATTGTCTTCTCTTACGTAAACTTGTGTCTCCTTCCTCTAAGCTGTAAGCTCTTTCCCGCACCAGTGAAATGGGATTGTCTTCTCTTATGTAAACTTGTGTCTCCTTCCTCTAAGCTGTAAGCTCTTTGTTGGCTGAAGGGTGCTTTACTTAATTTTACATCTTCAGTGACAAGGATAGAGTCTGGTACAAAATTGGAACTTAATAAGTGCTTTTTTGGATTAAAGAAGAAAGAAAAAATACTTGCATATGAGCTACATTACTAAGTTAGGTAATTTTATATAAGGCAAAAGTCAGCATTTAATTAAAAATATTTGTAAGTTATATTTTTTTCACATTACAAGAATGCATTTTAAAACTATGGATATGCTAAATAATTAAACAAAATTTAGATATTTAAGGGAGAGGTTTTTTTGTAGACTTGTACCATGTAGTCGTAGAAGTCTTGAAATACCTATAATGTAGGTATTAAGATAGAAACAAGTCTAAGCTTAAACTCATATACCTTAAGTCATATTGCACAACCATGTTGCATTAGTTGTGGTTTTCCAGGGAAACAGAATCAATAGAACATATATAATTAATAGGTATATAAAAGGAGATTTATTATGAGAATTCACTCACACGATTAAGGAGAAAAAGAACTCCCATGGTCTTCCATCTGCAGGTTAGAGAACAGGAAAGCTAGTGGTGTGGTTCCAGTCTGAGTCTGAAGTCCTGAGAATCAAGAGATTCAAGGGAACTGTGTGAACTCTCAGTCCAGGCAGAGGCCAATGGCCTGAAAACAGGGAGAGGAGTGTGCAGGTATGGGATGGGGGTGCCCCAGAAGCAGGAGCTCTGATGTCTGAGGACAGGAGAAGATAGATCAACTGAAGAAGATTTGTTCCTTGCCCTTCCTTTTCCTTTGTTGTTCCATTTGGGCACTCTGTGCTTTGGATGCATTGGATGATGGCCACATTGGTGAGGGTGGATCTTCTGTGCTCAGTCTGCTGAGTCAAATGCTAATCTCTTTCAGCTACAACCTCTCAGACACCTCCGAAATAATGTTTTGTCAGCTATCTGGGCATCCCTTAGCCCAGCCAAATTGACACATAAAATTAGCCATCATCCATGTTTACTACACACTCTCCAGATGTGTTAATTTTCATTCTTAAACTCTTTGACACACTTTTCCATTTCTTGTGGCAGGAAAACGATGGAGTAAGATTCTCTTGTTCATATGAACCTGGAATGTGAAACTTAGTCTTGTGGGTAAATGTTTACATCGTATTGTGGCTAACGGTGAAAAGGAAATATGACATTTTAGTACAAATTGGATTGTTCTTACCTCAAGTTAAAACTAAACTAAGAAGTTAACACATAAAATTCTAGAATGACTTATAAAACTATATACTCTTTCATAAATTAATTCATGAATAAGTAAAGTAGTAAATAACATGCTTTTTTTCTTTATAATATGAAAACTGAGGACACTAACATCATGATAAAAATCAGTTAGAGAGATTTTTTTCTCCCAGAAGTTCATGATTTTTATGCCAAAGAGAAAAACGTGAGGTAGGATTTTTATATAAAAAAGATAAGAAGATTAAAAAGCAAAGCAGCATATCATCACTTTTTTGTTTGTTTTTGAGTGTGTATTTTGTAAAGATGCTTTTATCACAATGCAGTTACTATATTCACTGAAACGGCAATCATCTTATTATTCACTATAGGAAGTCACCGAACCTATGATTTTATCATTTGCAGGTACAGAACTGCCATTCAGAGACGGAAAATAATATTGCTAGAACTGCACAAAACAGCGTAGAGCAAATAAAATAAAGATCTCTGGAACATGGTCATTAAAACATAGAGACCATATTTTATATATATATATATATATAGATATGTTATATATATAATTATATATATAGATATGTTATATATAATTATATAGATATAAATATATAGATATATATAATAGATATAATTATATATAGATTATATATATAGATATCATTATATATAGATATATAATTATATAGATATAAATATATATAGATATATATAATTATATAGATATAAATATATATAGATATATATAATTATATAGATATAAATATATATAGATATATAATTATATAGATATAAATATATATAGATATATATAATTATATAGATATAAATATATATAGATATATATAATTATATAGATATAAATATATATAATAATATATATTATATATAAAATATATATATATTTTTTTCTTGAGGCTGGGAAAGTTACGAGCTCAGTGCCTGTATTCTGAAAGATTCCAAAAGGATAATTGGAAGGCCAATAAAAATCTATCTTTTGATTTAATTCACTCACTCATCAAAGATTTATTCAAAACTCCTATATGTAAAGCTCAATTGGAAGTGCTCGATAGAAGAAAAAGATGTGAGCCTAATATAGATAGTCTAATGTTTCAAGATTACTATCTTGATAGGGAAGAAAGACAAAGTGGTATTTATTCTAGTATGGTACACAAGATGGTGATAAGCCATGCTGTATGTACATAGCAATAGCTAACTCAAAGATTGACGTTCTCTTTAGCTAGAGTAACATTAGATAAATATGGACTGGTATGAATCAAATATTGATAGACGGGGGTTGGAAAAGAAAAACATATTAGTACATGACTAGAAAGGGGTAAGATGGGCAAGCTGCAGTATACAAATCTCAGACAGGAGTGGAAAGCAATAAAGACAGAGAGACGAATTGGCTGCAGATGGTTGCAAGTTTAAATGACAAGCTGAAGTGTTTGAACTTAATTTCAGTTAGAGGAAGCCATGGTGAATTTTGAGCGAGATGTGAAGGAAGACACAAACCGAGCTCTCTTTCAGAAAAATACAGAGAACGAGTTAGATTAGATCTTTTAGACTACATTAACACCATGTTTTCTATGATTCTATGAGTATTTTGGCAGAGAACATAAAAGAGTTCAACTTTAGGAGATCTAAGAAACATTTTCTGTATTTAATGGGCCTTGAAGCAGTCAGGAGTGTGTGAACTTCTTACAGGGAGAATGGGTGAAAAGAGGTATCAGAGCAAAATAGAGAGAAATTGGACACTGCTAGCCAGTAGGGAATGAAGGAGAGGCAGAAGTTAAGGGGGGTTTGAGTTCTGCTGACTGGGTTGTGTCATTATAGAATATTAAAATTTTGAAAGAGATAGGTTAAAGGAAGCCACATTTTGAAATTTTAAACTTACTACGTTAATACTTACGTGATGAAAATATATGTGCTTTAGTAATCTTACAAAATGCACTTGATTTTAATTCTAAGATATACACAGAAGCCAACATGAGATCATTAAGTATAAAATGAAATTTGCAGAACACGGTTCGGGAGTTGGGGTGTCATCTTAGAGGATAATAAAGATAAGCAATAAACCTTGTAGTGAATCAAATGCCAAGAACTGAGTTGTGAAATCTGAGTGAGAACCAGAATCCCAAACTTAATCTGCCTTTATCATTGTCGAGGCATGGCATAAAATGCAAAGGAAGTACCTTTTAATACATTGGTGTGCAAAGAATTTTGAAGGCATTATTCCCATGAGGTTCTTCTGGAAGCCATATGCTCTATCCCAGCATGCATTATTGGTTATTAAGAAATCAATATCAGAATTCTGGAAGTTGAAAAAAAAAGTCCAAAAATTAGACCTACTACAGAAGAGATTGCTGAGTAAGGTGCACTTTTAAACTACATTACTTATAAAGGACCACAAGAAGGTGTTAGGGTTTTAGAAATTTTTACTAATGTGATGAATCATATTTAAACTATTTTGATAAAAATGCATTTCTACAGAAAGGAAAATAATTGTCCAGTTCAGCAAACTGTATAGATTGATTGTTTATAGAGAAATGCTAATTTTAAGTTTTTGATTATCAAAAAAATACATAACGACACCTTTATATATTACATGGAAATATACAGTTTAAATAAATGAAAATTAGCAATTACGATATGATTTTTATTAGCTGTATAATCCACATTCCTCCAAAGTAAAGGTACAAATGTCCAGGTACTATTTATGAGTTTCATATTATACAACTAGCAAAATTCATTTTATGAACAACACTGTGTTCTTTTTACTCTGGTTGGTCACCATTATTTAATAGTTACAGCACTGGTAAATGTAGAAAAATGTCAACAAATATATATTGAGGAGGAGGTACTTGCTAAACTGGTATTACTGTCTAATGTCTAGACTAGCATAGTTGCTAATTCTAATGTCACATCCAAAGGTAAAAAGTTTGGATATCAATGCAGAGAGGGGGAAATAATAGCTGAGGTAAAGACATAAATAACTGGGTTGTGAATTGAGGGAAATCTAGTATTACATTAACATCTCAGAAGAGGCTCAGAGCAAAAGATGATATTGTCTTTAGCTCAATTATATCACATGCCTAAAGGGTGAAGCTGTATCTTTGCCAAGACTACTCCTGTGTTTGGAACCTGGCAAGACTAAATGAGAGGCTGCAAACCTGAGTGTCCTCCACCTGAGAGACATTTCCATATGATATGATGATAGGCTGGACTAATTACTCATGACTGAATGGAATTCTAGTAATGTATCAGTACCTTTTGACTTAGATGATCATTTTGATGTAAGGGATCATGGAGAGGTGGGATAACTGATGCTGTGAAATATATCTATATATCTATATCTATATATTTATATGTATCACATATTAATCTATTTTAATATATATACACACACATAAAGCCATTAGGTGATTACCAGTGCCAATGATTTAATCAATTAGGCTAATGTAATGAAGTTTCCAAAACCAAAAATGATTTGTTTGAGAGAGTTTCCAGTTACCTGAACTTCATATTTAAGGGCTCACATAGGATTAAAGTGAAGGGCTGAAAAAAGATAGCCCATTCAAGTGGTAAACAAAAGAGTTCAGGATTGGCTATAGTGAGATCAGACAAAATAGACTTTAAGTCAAAATCTCTCATGAGAGACAAATGAGGACATTTTATAATGATAAAAGGGTCAATCTACTAGGAAAATGTAATAATCATAAATATATATGCCCCAACATCAGAATATCTAAATATGTAAAGCAAACATTAACAGACCAAAGGGTAAAATAGACAGCTATAAAATAATAGGAGACTTTAATGCCTACCTTCAATAACAGATAGAATGTCAGACAGAAGATCAATAAGAAAACAGAGGACTCAAACAACTCTGTAGTGCAAGTGCACCTAACAAAAATATGTACAACATTTTACCTAACGTGGGAGGAATACACACTCTTCTAAAGTGTATATGAAACTTTCTCCAGGATAGATCACATGTTAGGTCACAAAACAAGTCTTAACAAATATATGAGGATTGAAATCATAGCAATTACTTTTTTCTGACTGCAGTGCAATAACACTAGAAATCAATAGCAGAAAAAAAACAGAAAAAGTTACAACTATGTGTAAACTAAAAAACACTCGAACAATCATTGATTAAAAATGATTTAAAAAGGTGTATTAGAAAATGCCTTGAGACAAATAAAAACAAAAATAAAAGCACAACATACTAACACATGGAATGCAGAAAAAGAAGTGCTAAGAGAAAGGTTATTTTGATAAAGTCCTACATTAAATAAGTAAGATCTCAAGTAAATAAGAAAACTTTACCACATCAAAGACTTAGAAAAAGAACAAACTAAACCCAAATCAAGCAACAGAAGGGAAATAACAAAGATTAGAATCAAAATACATGAATTAGAAAATAGAAAAGCAATAGAAGAAAGTCAGTGTAACTGAGTTAAGTTTTTGAAGAGGTAAACAAAATTGACAAACCCTTAGCTACACTAAGGATAAAAAAAGGGAGAACACTCAAATCAGAAATAAAAAAGACTTTCTTTTTTTTTTTGTTTATATATTTTTGTGTTTATTTCTTTTTTTTTTCCATATATTTTTGTGTTTCTTTTTTTTTTCCTTTTTTTTATTATTATACTTTAGGTTTTAGGGTACATGTGCACAATGTGCAGGTTTGTTACATATGTATCCATGTGCTGTGTTGGTTTGCTGCACCCAATAACTCGTCATTTAGCATTAGGTATATCTCCTAATGCTGTCCCTCCCCTCTCCCCCCAACCCACAACGGTCCCCGGAGTGTGATGTTCTCCTTCCTGTGTCCATGAGTTCTCATTGTTCAGTTCCCACCTATGAGTGAGAACGTGCGGTGTTTGGTTTTTTGTCCTTGTGATAGTTTACTGAGAATGATGTTTTCCAGTTTCATCCATGTCCCTACAAAGGACATGAACTCATAATTTTTTATGGCTGCATAGTATTCCATAGTGTATATGTGCCACATTTGCTTAATCCAGACTATCATTGTTGGACATTTGGGTTGGTTCCAAGTCTTTGCCATTGTGAATAGTGCCGCAATAAACATACGTGTGCATGTGTCTTTATAGCAGCATGATTTATAGTCCTTTGGGTATATACCCAGTAATGGGATGGCTGGGTCAAATGGTATTTCTAGTTCGAGATCCCTGAGGAATCACCACACTGACTTCCACAATGGTTGAACTAGTTTACAGTCCCACCAACAGTGTAAAAGTGTTCCTATTTCTCCACATTCTCTCTAGCACCTGTTGTTTCCTGACTTTTTAATGATGGCCATTCTAACTGGTGTGAGATGGTATCTCATTGTGGTTTTGATTTGCATTTCTCTGATAGCCAGTGATGATGAGCATTTTTTCATGTGTTTTTTGGCTGCATAAATGTCTTCTTTTGAGAAGTGTCTGTTCATGTCCTTCGCCCACTTTTTGATGGGGTTGTTTGTTTTTTTCTTGTAAATTTGTTTGAGTTCATTGTGGATTCTGGATATTAGCCCTTTGTCAGATGAGTAGGTTGCAAAAATTTTCTCCCATTCTGTAGGTTGCCTGTTCACTCTGATGGTAGTTTCTTTTGCTGTGCAGAACCTCTTTAGTTTAATTAAATCCCATTTATCAATTTTGGCTTTTGTTGCCATTGCTTTTGGTGTTTTAGACATGAAGTCCTTGCCCATGCCTATGTCCTGAATGGTATTGCCTAGGCTTTCTTCTAGGGTTTTTATGGTTTTAGGTCTAACATGTAAGTCTTTAATCCATCTTGAATTAATTTTTGTATAAGGTGTAAGGAAGAGATCTAGTTTCAGCTTTCTACATATGGCTAGCCAGTTTTCCCAGCACCATTTATTAAATAGGGAATCCTTTTCCCATTTCTTGTTTTTGTCAGGTTTGTCAAAGATCAGATGGTTGTAGATACGCAGCATTATTTCTGAGGGCTCTGTTCTGTTCCATTGATCTATGTCTCTATTGTGGTACCAGTACCGTGCTGTTTTGGTTACTGTAGCCTTGTAGTATAGTTTGAAGTCAGGTAGCGTGATGCCTCCAGCTTTGTTCTTTTGGCTTAGGATTGACTTGGCGATGTGTGCTCTTTTTTGGTTCCATATGAACTTTAAAGTAGTTTTTTCCAATTCTGTGAAGAAAGTCATTGGTAGCTTGATGGGGATGGCATTGAGTCTATAAATTACCTTGGGCAGTATGGCCATTTTCACGATATTGATTCTTCCAACCCATGAGCATGGAATGTTTTTCCATTTGTTTGTATCCTCTTTTATTTCATTGAGCAGTGGTTTGTAGTTCTCCTTGCAGAGGTCCTTCACATCCCTTGTAAGTTGGATTCCTAGATATTTTATTCTCTTTGAAGCAATTGTGAATGGGAGTTCACTCATGATTTGGCTCTCTGTTTGTCTGTTATTGGTGTACAAGAATGCTTGTGATTTTTGTACATTGATTTTGTATCCTGAGACTTTGCTGAACTTGCTAATCAGCTTAAGGAGAAAAAAGGCTTTCAAATTTATGCCAAAGAAATAAAAAGAATTGTAAAGACTACTATGAACAGTTATGTGCCAACAAACTGGATAACCCAGAAGAAATGGATAAAGTCTTACACACATATCACCTCGCAAGATTTAGTCAAGAAAAAATAGAGAGCCTGAACAGACCTATAACTAATATGAAGATGGAATCCATAATAAAAATCCTCTCAATAAACAGCCCAGGATCAATTATACCAACACTTAAAAAATTAATAATGATTCTCAAAATCTTCAAAATATATTTAAAAGAAGGAAACACTTCCAAATTAATTTTTTTTTTTTTTTGAGACGGAGTCTCGCTGTTTCACCCAGGCTGGAGTGCAGTGGCACAATCTCGGCTCACTGCAGGCTCTGCCCCCCCGGGTTCATGCCATTCTCCTGCCTCAGCCTCCCGCGTAGCTGGGACTACAGGCGCCTGCCACCTCGCCTGGCTAATTTTTTGTATTTTTTAGTAGAGACGGGGTTTCACCGTGTTAGCCAGAATGGTCTCGATCTCTTGACCTCGTGATCCACCCACCTCGGCCTCCCAAAGTGCTGGGATTACAGGCGTGAGCCACCACGCCTGGCCAATAAAATATTTTTAAATAGAAGAACTTAATTAAATAAGTAATGGCACACATGTAACCTATTTATTCGGGTGGTATAAAAGAATATCTTATGATTAAAAAATGTTCACAATATTTTGGCAAATGTAAAGAAGCAGAAAAAAATGAAGATATTTATTGTAAAGAAATAATTGCATGCATTTGAATAGAAAAAGATATTTTGAAAAATCTCAGGTGTTCAAGGTAATCACTGAGTGGTCTGGTTAGAAGTAATTTTTTTTCTTTTTTTTTTACATTTTCATGTTTTCCAAATGAACCGTGTTGGAACAAGATTACTTTGTAATAAAAAGGACACCACAAGTGTTTTTAAAATAATGCAATACATCATGTCCATGCAAAAAACACGGTTTTGTTTTGCATTCACATGTGGCTATGGTTTCAAAATTATAATTTTATAGATATATGTGTGCATCGATATAATTTGAAAATAGCACCTTGCCCCACAGTATTTTCTTATTACATCATTGATATGATTTGCTCAAGATTGTGGAGATTAGCAGTTTTGTAACTACGTATATTTATGATATAAATTGAAATCTATTTAAATAATCCCTGGTACAATGTGATCATTGGGTTAAGTATCAAAAGTGCAATTATTCTGAGTTCTGGTCTTGACACATAGAGGAAGTTTCTCATTTTTCAAAACAAATTGGTCCACAAAAAAGCCCACTTGATATGTATCTAATTAAAATTGGGTCCAAATTTTTATATAAATAGCAATCAGTACTCTATCACAAAAAGTAAAGATATAAAAATAATTTTGTACATTTAATAAAATTTAGTTTACAATAGTAATTATAAATAAATAGAATGAATAAACAGTAAATCTTATGTAAAAGGAGAAATTTTCATTTTTAAGCCCCTAGATTTTTTTCTGGTAGTGAAAAAAATTAATTTTACATTTTACTTTTGCACAATCAGATCATGTCATCACGCTGACAGAATTTTGCCACCAAAATAAAATCTGGTGGAGACAAATCTCTACTGCACCAATGAGATTTCTTATAAAATTGACTGGGTGGCATCTTATAAAATTGACTGGGTGGTGATTTAAAATTCATTGGCATATTGAGAACTGCTAATCCTCATTCTATCTGCCTACCCAGTTTTATGACTGACTCAGCTTCAGGCACTCCGTTTGCATTCTGAAAGCTCTTGTGGTGTGAGAATTATACTTTCTATTATTTCTGAGTTACTGCTTGATCATCAGTGCAGAGATGGAAAGCTGCCCAAGGAAGATTTCAGCATGATCGTTCAAATTGGTATTGATTTTGTCATTTTAGGATAATAGCGTTTGTTTGTTTCTGCTTTCCTATACTAGTTCTAAAAACATCCAATGCCTTGCACTAATGACAAACCGAATACTACCCAGTACCATTATCCAAAGTACCCTGTTATTATAGGGCAGAAGTTTGTGAAGCATAAATAAATCTCAGTCATTTACCACCTCCAACACTGACAGGCATTAGTATGTGGTGGGACAGTAGCTTAATGATAAAACATAACTTCAGATGAATATATAGCAGTTGACACTGCAGGAGGACTTTGAATGCAACATGTCATAATAGTTTTATATTAATTAAGTCATACATTTTCTTTACATGGCAGACATTTATTATAATTGATTAATTTTAGGCACATTAATTAAATTTCTGGCCAAATGGCAAACAGCCAGTTAGAGATCGAGCCATGATTTCTGATCTTCTTTTCTCCTTAGTCTCCCATAAGAGTGGCTTTTCAACTGTTTTTCAGTCTCTTAATTTCATTTTTATTAGCCTTATATATGGAAAAACATAAAATTAGAGGGGTTATAAATTCCAGCTTTTCCTTTATTTTAAACCCATTTATTTAATAAATTTTTAAAATAATATTTATGTTAAAATCTTATGTTTAAAATACAGTTATAGTAAAAATAAAAATATTTTCAGTATGTCAATTGTGTAAAGGTAAGATTTTAAAAGTTCTACAATTTCCATGACACAGAAAACATTTATCTTGCCATATCATCCAACAAATTTTCATGATCTACATAATCCCTGTATTTACATGTTTCTCACTTACTTGCACTAATCTTTAGTTTACTTAATTTATTTTTTGTTGCAGAGATTCTCAAATCCAAAGCATCAAATACGGACATATTCAGATGCCATTGACAATCTAAAGAAAAATAAAGACGTCCTAATCTCATTACCATTACTCACTTTTATCACACTTAGAAATATGGGGAGGGGGGAAGCCTTAAGTAAATCAGGAACATTTCAAATCTACAGATGAAACTAGTTTTTAATATATAAAGCTCTGCTTGTGGATTCGGAGTTAATTTCATAAGATAATTCTGATAACACGAATCATAAACTTATGTACTGTTTCCCAAGGAACATTAATTTGGACATAAAATGCATCATGATGCTGATTCCAAAATGTATAGTAATGCTTTTATGATGATATTAAATATATGCTTATCTACTTTCTAACTTCCCATTAGAGAATTAAAAATACTTAAAAATAGTTTAAATAATTGTCTAACTGTGGAGTGGACCTAAAAGGGCAAACTGTTGAATAGGTCTTAGATTTTTGAGATCTAACTAGTAAGGCTTTATATAAACCTAATGAAATGCCCAAGCATGACATTACATGGCAAGCAAACTGCTCTTTCTTTAGTGCATGTTACAAAGGACATTCATTATCTACTAATTGTGTCAGATTCATGGGAAAGACTGTAGGTATTCCTCTGAAACAAGGAAACTATTTCAAAATTACATAATTTGGGTTTATGATAAAATGTCCTATTCTGTTATTTGAGCATCTATTTTAAATATTTCTTTCCAAAACAAAAATATTTAAAAATAAAACTGAACAGAATTTAAAATTAGATGTTATTGCATGTCAAAACACTTCAGTAACTTTATTTATACAGTTTTCTCCCTTATTTCTAAACAGTAGCAATAAGTTTTAATTGCACATTTACTGCTACCAAAATATTGTAAGGATGAATCCAGGTGTTTCGCAAGTTGTGTTCTTGGGAACATTCGTTCTGGTGAATGCTAATAGATGTTTGTTTTAAAGTGCCCTGTAATAAGTTTTAAGAATGTCAAATTGAAAAGGATTTCTGATTCGGAATTTTTAGAATAGCCTGTATGATTAGGTTTCCTCTTGGGAAACTCCCTAAGGTATTTCTTGTGTGTGTGTGTGTGTGTGTGTGTGTGTGTGTGTGAGAGAAATGGATGAAAGAGAGACGTATCATAGGGGAAACAAAGAGCTGATAAATTAAAGCACAGGGAGCCTGTGTCCTGGCTCCATGAAAGTGCAGCAGAAGAATGTTTCTTATGTGAATAAGACCAGTGTGGACCTAGCACAGAGAGCCAGCAGCCCTGAACAGCATCCAGTGATGGGTTAGGGGTGGCCTGCATGGCTAGTCACCAAGCATGAGAAAGGGAAAAGGGCATCTCAGAAGACATTATCTGTGGTAAACAACAACAAATCCTACCAAGAGTTCCTTATCCTTCTATGGTCCTTGAGTGATTAAAACTGTATTTCTATAATCAGTTGGAATACAGGCTCAAAATAGAATTGTGTTTAATGAAAAAAAAGTATAGAATATTATATTCCTTGAACAGCTGAGTCTGTGGCTTGAAATTTATTTTGACTATAGAAACATTTCTTTGGGCTAGGATTCCTAGAATAATACTTAAGAAAACAGTAATCAAGTGAATTAATTTGTGACGGTATATATCTCATACTTACTTAGCTGAGCAAGTTTTTCTCCAAAAAGCAAATCACTTAGTAAGTTTGGTCTACTTAAGTCTTACACTAAATGTATGAGCTATGGAGTATTGTTAATTATCTTAATCAGCAAGGAAGAAACAAGTCATGTCTAAATGATCTGCAACATTTTAAATCTTGTCCTTGGTTTATCTTAGATCTTAGTTAATGCTGTTTTAAGCCTGTGGATCTTTGGTGTGGCTATACCTTATACAAATAATTATCTTTAATCTAACAATTTTTCCAATACAAGTTGTCCTTTAAAATAGTCCTCTTTTTTTCTAAAAATTGTTGCAATCAATCAAAACCATGTTGTGACACTTAAAATATGTCCTTGAATGTATTTTACAAGCCATAATCAAAACTCTACTACTTTAAATTCACATGTACTTTTAGATCAAACATAGTATTACCTAAATTCATCACTAGGTAGGGTCTGGTGATTTTAGAAAGTTTAATGAACCATATCTAGTCTTAAAAATTGAAGATTTTCTGCCATCATAAATATCTTTGGTTCATAGTAGGCATGCATTATGTACTTACTGAATAAAAGAAAAAAAGTCCTAAGGAAACTTCAGGTCCTTCAAGTATTAACAGGGGCTAGTGTATCCAGATTAATTGTTACCTTCTTAAAAAGGTATTCCTCATAACCTTCTTGTTTTTCTTCTATTGTTTGTGTTATAGGTTACTTATTAATAAATTAAAATTAATGCATTTATTTATACTTTTTCTTAGTTTATTTTAGTTATATTTGAATGCAATAATAATATATATTATTAAATATTAATTATACAAACTATCCAGTTCATTATCTATCCTTCAATAATTGTTTATATTTTTGGTAAAACTTCGAAGCATTGTTATTATATTTGAATAGGCTTTATTAGTTCTGTTACTCAATCAAGAGAGATATTTTAAGTTGCATAGACAATTATGGACGAAATACTAAAATATACTATATAGAATAATGTCAACTATATGTGCCAATAGGCTGAAAAAAACAATATGAGGTTGTATGATACTTGACAATTACATAATGAAAGCAAATTCCCAAAACATGAACATGTATTCTATTTGTATAAATGTTTGTGTGTGTGTATATGTGTGTGTGTATGTAAGGTATCTAATACACATACACACACATATATATACACACACATGTATCTATATACATCCATAGAAATCTCTTTTAGGCAGTTACTGGTTTTATTTAATGTGCAAAATATTGTAGAGAATGTGTCTTCTTGTTTGTTTTTATTCATTAGAATAGTTGTGGGTCTTAAAGTGGAGACTCCATAGTTGTGTTTCAGGGTTCTGTGAATACTGCCAAAATATATGTTCAATTAGGATGTAAATGTGTTTGTGCAGTTCATTGGGTCAAAATGTATGGGCATTTATCATATGTTTATTTATTAATAAAAACAGTTCAAAATTACTGATGAATTTCCACATTCTCTCAAATTCTGTAATGTGTAATTGAAGTTTTATTTCACATGATTCATATTTTGGCTTAAAAAGAACTATCTTGGCCGGGCGCAGTGGCTCACGCTTGTAATCCCAGCACTTTGGGAGGCCGAGGCGGGCAGATCACGAGGTCAGGAGATCGAGACCATGGTGAAACGCCATCTCAACTAAAAAAAATACAAAAATTTAGCCGGGTGTGGTGGCGGGCGCCTGTAGTCCCAGCTACTCAGAGAGGCTGAGGCAGGAGAATGGCGTGAACCCGGGAGGCGGAACTTGCAGTGAGCCGAGATTGCGCCACTGCACTCCAGCCTGGGTGACAGAGCGAGACTCTGTCTCAAAAAAAAAAAAAAAAAGAACTATCTTGATTCTCCCTTTTGCATTCCAATCAATCAACAAACATCTTAATAATTATAATGGGTTCGCTAATAGTAGGTGTTGAATAAAATTCATATGATTTCAAGAAATCACAGTTTAGATTGGGAAACTAAGGGATATAGAGCCAACAAATCATAAATAATAAAATAATATAAAACACCTGAGGCAGGAGAATCGCTTGAACCTGGGAGGCAGAGGTTGCAATGGACATTGCACCACTGCAGTCCAGTCTGAGTAACAAAGTGAGGCTGTCTCTCTCTCTCTCTCTCTCTCTCTCTCTCTCTCTCTCTATATATATATATATATATATATATATATATATGAGACAAGATGGACCTTGATTGGAAGTCAGGATCTGTGTAGAGACCATATGAAATAAGGGGAAAAACTTAGAGTTAACTTTAGCTGTGTTTCCCAACTACAAAAAGTTACCCTTCATTCAAGGAATTCTGATATTTAGATAAGGTTTTATATAGCCTTGTTTTAAACTTCAATGCTGAATATAAAACTGGGCCTCCTATCCATAGAAATGAGCTTTATGGTTTCTCTTGAATAAACCTAGAAATTGACCTTCCCAGTCTTAAAACTTGAGAAAATTACATTTGTCTTATCTCAGTTCCTTTCTCAGGAAACCAACCATCAGGTCTCCTAGATAGTATTAAGGAACTGAAACGTACCAGATCTCCATATCTGGACAATGAAATGCCAGACCCCTCACCTGTCCTGATTCCCTAACTGATCACCTGCTGTCAGTTGACCAAGTTCTCTTCTTCATCCTTCCCTAATTCCTGTATACCCACACATAATTACACCTCTTCCCTGCTATATAAACCCTTAATTTTAGTCCATTAAGGAGATGAATTTGAGACTGATCTGCAGCACCCAAATAAAGCCTTCTTCCCCAGCAATCGTTGTCTCATTGATTGATTTTCTGAGAGGGGAGCAACAGGACTTAGATCAAACCCCTGGTGTTTTGATAACAAATATACAATACTGTTAGTTGGCAGTAATAATACACTGTGAGTTGAAAACACCAAGAAAATCAGCATGCATGATAATCAGCATTATTATTTAACCTATTCATAAATGTGTTTTTGCAGAGTTTTGATTTTCTTAGATTCCTATAAGCATTAGAGCAATTAGGTCATCTCTTTTAAAGTATTTTCTTCTCATAAGTACAGATTTGCACAATGACCAAGAAAGTTTGGCAGGGTCTACACTTTTGACTATATTAATAAGTACATATCTTAATGTTTCACGAATGTCAATGAAGAGTAGACTATTCATGAGGTCTTTCCTCTTTAGCATTTCCATTGATTGATTCTTTTTGCAGTGTTTTTACAATAATTTCTAAACAAATGATCGAATGTGCTGTGAAGATGTCCCATTTTCCATTGTAGCACGTTTGTGACATAGACTTTTCCCTAACTTCATAGAGTGATTATATATAAAATTTTTACAAATCTACTAGTTCTTTGAGATATTATAGGTTGTTCATTAATTATAGATTTTCACGGTGAGTAATGTCGGTCTACAAAATGTTAAACAAGTTTCTTTGCTGAATTTTGAGAGACGTTTGTATAGTAAAGTGTATGTAAGTCTCTAGCAGTGGATAGATTATGCAGCATCCATTATTTAGTCATAAAATATCTATAAATACTTAATGGAACAAGTATTCTGAGGTACATAGTGAGAGGAATGCTAACTTAAGCCAAATATCTGAACCCCTTTCATTTTACAGATGGAAAATTAGGAGCTAGATCACTTGTTCATAGGCAAAACAAGCGTTTATAGTTTCTCCTTCCTGAGCATACATTATAATGAGAATAAAGGAGTTTTTAAAGTGAAACAGTAGAACAAAAGGAGTGTTTAAAGTAGAACAACAGTAGAATGAGGGAAATCGTGTAAGAGGAGTGGTGGGGGAAATAGAATAGAAGAAGAACAGCTGGAATGTAGGACATGCACATAGCAAAACAACAGGGCTCCTGATTCAGCTGGGTGGTGGAAGCTGAGGAAGAAGTTAGGTAGGAAACAAAGCACTGATGGAGGAAACCTCCACGACATAGTAGACTCTCCAAACAATTACATGAAAAGAACAGAGGAAGATGTTTACGTTTTTGCCAGAAGAATGCAAACACACACATATTTATGAACAATTTCTTACAGAAATGAAAGTGATTATGAGATGATGCTTCAGCTAATGTATTTGTGCTGCAAAATACAGCCAATTTTTGTTTTACTTGTGATACCTTCATGTAATAGCTGCCCAACAACGAATTCCTATGCAAATCCTGCCAGTCAGCAACATCCAGTAAGATACTGAGAAATGCCAAAAACCTTTCCATTGCTTCATTCTTAAATATAACAGGATAAGAAAGAACACTCCTAAGAAAGTTGATTGTATTATGCATTTATATGGTTTGCTTTGTTTATTGAACTTGGGAATCATTAAGATTATTGTATCTGTGGGTTTATAGTTTTTACCAAAATTGGAAAAATTTTGGTCAGTATTTCCTCAAACATTTTTTTTCTGATCCCTACTAATATGGTGTGACTCTGTGTCCGCACCCACATCTCATCTCAAATTGTAATCCCCAGTGTTATGGAGGAACCTGGTGGGAGGTGATTGGATCATGGGGGTGGTTTCCCCTATGCTGTTATCCTGATAGTGAGTTCTCATGAGATCTGATGGTTCAAAAGCATAGCACTTTCTCCCTCTCTTTCTCTCTCCTGCTGCCGTACAAGATGTGCTGTGATTCCCCTTTGCCTTGCTCCATGATTGTAAGTTTCCTGAGGCCTCCCCAGCCATGCAGAACTGTGAATCAATTAAACCTCTTTTCTTTATAAATAACCCTGTCTCTGGTCATTCTTTATAGCAGTGTGAAAATGGACTATACACCTACAGTCACAATCTGAGATTCAAGTTACAACTATATATGACACATAACATTTTCCCACAATCATTGAATCATTAAACCTCTGTTCTTTTTTTTCTTTTTTCAGTCTTTCTTCTCTGTGCTCCATTCAGGATATATTCTATTGCTATGACTTTAGATTGTTTTGTTTTCTTCCGTAGTGTATAACCTGTACTTAAAAACATATCATTGATTATCATTTTTTCTTTCATAATTATCTTTGGTTTCTTATTATATCTTTGACTTCTTTCCTCATTATGTTAATTTAAATAAATCCTTGAGCATATATACTTATAATTGCTATTTTAATGCCCTTGTCAGTTAACTATTATCACTGTCATTTTTTTTGTCTTTCCCTTTTTGTCTTCTGATGAATATTGGTCACAGTTTTCTGTTTATATATATGTAGTATTTTCTGTTGGTTTATGGTCATTGTGGACTTTACATTTTTTTTTTTTTTTTTGAGATGGAGTCTCACTCTGTTGCCCAGGCTGGAGTGCAGTGGCGCAATCTCGGCTCACTGCAAGCTCTGCCTCCCGGGTTCACGCCATTCTCCTGCCTCAGCCTCTCCGAGTAGCTGGGACTACAGGCGCCCGCCACCACGCCCGGCTAACTTTTTGTATTTTTTAGTGGAGATAGGGTTTCACCGTGGTCTCGATCTCCTGACCTTGTGATCCGCCCGCCTCGGCCTCCCAAAGTGCTGGGATTACAAGCGTGAGCCACCGCGCCCGGCCGACTTTACATTGTTAAATGCTGACTTTTGTTGTTTTCTTTTAAAGAGTCTTGGACTTTGCTATTGCACTCAATTAAGTTTTTGGCAGATGAGTTGGAGCTTTCAACATTTTAAAGAAGCGATTAAAAGGCGGTCTATCATAATCTATACAGTTGAGCTAATTTAGCCCCATAACAAAGGCATGGCCTTCCTGAGTTTTCAGCTGCAGTTCTCTTATATTCAACAAGGTTTCTTCACTCTGGCTAGTGAGAATTTGAACATTTATTGGCCTTTAGTGTGTTCTGTTGATTATTTAGCTTACAGTTCCCCTATAATTGTTCTTTCCCGGAAAGTTGTTCTTTACTCTATATCATGGAATTTCACTTTACATATGCACAGATTAATATTTAGTGATTCTTTCAAGATGCTCTCTATGCATATATGTAAAGGTTTTTCCCTGAGTATCTCTACCTTTCTAGAATCTGGTACTACAAATTCTGTATTTCAAGTATTAATGTTTTAGGTGAATATTTTATATTTTTTATTTCTCTACATATCTCCTGTCAATTATGTTCTCTTCATTACTAGCTGGTTGGCTTTGTTTTCTAGATATTTGAGAAAACTTGAAACGATAAGAAGAGAACAATCAGGAGTTTTTATCACACCTATCTACCTACAGGCATCTGAGCACATACACTCTGCCTTTCCTACTATCACCTTGCGTGAATGGTTTATGCTATTCACAGTGATCTGTGCCAACATATGTGCACGAAGACTCATCTACTCCTCCTACTCAAGGACTTTGCTCCAATAATTCTTCTATATTTCTCTTTATTCAACAGTTTTAACACTATACCATCCCCCTTTTCCCCAATCATACAATATCCTGAATCCTTAAAAAACAAGCAAACAAACAAAAAACCAGCCCATTCATGTTTTCATCTGCGCACAATTCCTCCGTCCATGTGTTGATCCCATTTCCCTTCTCTCCTATGCAGATAAACTCCTGTGAAAAGAAAATAAATCTTGGAAACCCAATGTCACTAAGTCAAAGGGAAAAGTCAAGCTGGGAACTTCATCAGGAAAACCTGGCTCCCATTTTATTGCTAAATAAGATAGCTACAAATATATATTTTTAAAAGCTACATACCTCCCTCACAATTTGTCTACAAGGAAATTCCCTGTGGGCCTCAAGACATTTACCCTGAAATCATTCTGTTGAATTTCACCCTGGAAACGTAAGTCGATAGCTTATCTACACAGCTGCAGGACAGAGGATACAACTCTCAGTCATCCCTCTGCTCACCTCAGGCAAATACATATCTGATTGCTTTTTTCTGTCCTATTGTTACGTAAAGATGCAGATTCACTGAGCCAGTCTAAGGCATTAAGTGACTATTTGTCTAACCCTCTCTAACATGAAAATTGTGTATTCAGTGGAATTCTGATCAAAGACACAAAAGAATGCAAAATGTTGTATCTTATTTACCTATAATACCTACTTCTGTAGTGTATAATCTGTACTTAAAAACATATCATCGATTATCATTTTTTTCTTTCATAATTCTCTGGTTTCTTATTATATCTTCTTTCGTCATTATGTTAATTTAAATAAATCCCATATTTACCTATAATTTACCCTGCTTTGAGTTGTCCTGTGTTTCTGCACCAATATACATCTTACACATATTGACTGATGTCTTAGGTTTCCCTATAATGTACAAAACCAAGCTGTGCCTTGACTACCTTGGGCACATGTTGTCAGAACCTCCTGAGGCTATGTCATGGGCACATCCTTAACCTTGGCAAAATGAACTTTCTAAATTGATGGAGACCTATCTCAGATACTTTTGGGTTCAGACTCCTCAAAGGGTGATTTATACTTTTTTTATTTGCGTCCTCTCCTTTCATTTTCATTTGGGTTTAGTCCCACCCAACTTTTGTCTCCACCGTTCAGTGAAACAGCTTTCTCCAAATCACCAATAACCTCCAAATTGTCTAATCTGATCCAGTCTAGTTCAATCTAACCCTCACCCCAGTGGTACTCAACCGTTGTCAAAATTTGGAGTCATTTACTAGTTTCTTTTTCTTGAAATACTTCCTTCACTTGGTCTCAAATAATTATTCTATAGGCTCTTCCCTGCCTCACCATCTGTTTCACCTGGTTCCCCTTTGTTGAACTTCACTTTTCTCCTCAATCTTTCACCCTTGAAATGCTCTATGGCTTACTTCATGAACTTCTCTCATATCTATACTCATTTTGTAAATCGTATCATTTCATTTCATATCCGTGAATTTTATCTCCATGCTGGTAACTCCCAAATTTATATCTCAAAGCTAGATTGCTCTCTAAAGTCTACTCTTACATGAAGCTGACTATCTGAAAGATTCATTTGACTCCATAATAAACATCTTATAATCAACATGGTTGAAAACAAAGTCCTTATTTTGCTCCTAAACTTCGTTTTCTTGTCTTCATCATCTTGAAAATGGTAATTCAACACTTATAGTTCCTGAGACCAAAAGCCTGGGAAGTATCCTTGACTACTGTCTTTTCCTCACAGTCCAATCCATCAGCAAATTCTGATAGCCCTGCCTTCAAAGTATACCCTAAATCTGTCTCCTTTCCACTGCTCTTGTCGGTATTACTCTGGACCACACCACCATTATTTCTCTTGTTCAATTAAAGCCAAACTTGCTTCCACATTTCTATTTTTTTCTTCATCCCTCCTTTGTCACTATTTTCCACATTGCAGCCAGAGATACATCTGAAACACGAATTTTTCCTTCTGTTATATTAGCCCAATAGCTTCTCTCCTTATTTAGAGTAAAAGTCCAATTTTGTTTCCCTGATATCTCTTATTCTTATCTCCTATTTGCTTCCCTTTGCTAGCTCCTCTGTCCACACATATCCTTGATGTTTGTGTAATGTACTTTCCCTTCAAAGCACCTGCTGTTCTCTCTGCTGGACTTACTAGGCACAGAGTAAATATTGACTAACTGATGGAATAAATCAACATAGATGGTGTGTGTAAATTGACTAGTAAAATAAACCAAATTTGGGGCAGTAAAAGAATTAAAATGTAATCTGTTTTTCCACAGTGATATTTCTCTGGATATCTAGAATGTAAAATCCAAACAATGAATGTATCTTTACAGTAAAAATATGTTATATCTTCAAGCAGATAATGGGGTTTGTTATTTGACTTTCTGAACTAATTCTTCCTTGTAACCTGTTATTTCCAAACACCATCTGTATTATTTTAGTATTTAAATTTTTTATTTTTATTTTTTTAATAGAGACAGCGTCTCCCTATGTTTCCCAAGCTGGTCTCAAACTCCCGGGCTTAAGGAATCCTCCTGCCTCAGCCTTCAAAAGAGCTAGGATTACAGGCATAAGCCACCATGCCAGGCCTTAGTATTTAAAAAATATTATCTTATATGTAATCATAAATGTTATTGAAGCTCCTTCAATCGATTTCTCTTGATTGTAAGAAAAATTTTTAATTGTGGTGATTTCTTATTAAAACAATCAGTAACAACAAAGCAATCTAGTTGCCTAAAGATTTACTTAGAAACATTTTCAAAAAAATAATATTTTCAAAACGTGTAGATTATTTACAATTTGGGATTAAAATATAAAGAAGCACATTGAAAATGACTATTATAATGCTGGCACATGAGCTATGAGATGTTTTCTTCTTCAACTTCTATAAAAAGTCAACAGTCCATTTGGATGGGTACCACAATTGTTTCATTGCACAATTCTTAATTCCATATCACCAGCTGAAAAGAACAAATTATATTTCAGTAAGAAAGAAATAGCTACATTCTTCCTCAATTCTGCTATAATTCAATTTCCTCTGCTGGCTGCTCCAGTCCACTTGTGACTGATGGTAGGCGGCAACATATGGCAGCATTGAGAGGATTTATAAAGAAGTCTGCTAATGGTAGCAAACAAATAAACAATCGGGAAAACCCAACAGTCAGGAAGAATTAATAAAGCTGGCAAATGCTTGGTTAGTAGAGCTTCTCAAAGTGAACAGTGCCAAGTGTCTGTAAATATCTTGGTTGAGCTTTCTCTCAGCAGGCAGAACATATTAATTTTCAGGGATTTACTAAATTTAATATAGTAGCTGCAAATGTACGTACTTACTACTAAAGCCTCTGTCTCTCTTGTGGTGTGGTGATTTGCCAAAATTGAGCCTTCAATAACCAAATGGGTAAACTGATAATCTTAGTGGAAGGCTGAATCTAATTATTTCTGCCTTGCATTGCAAAATGTTTTTAAAAAACATCCAAATTTTGCAACATGTTTAGAGGTAGAATGGCTAGAATGTGCCTTCTATATCTTATTAACAATAAGGGATTTTAGTCCCTGAAATGGCTTGCTGTACAGTAAAAATAAATGTATGTTTTGAAAATTAATTGTCTTTTACCAAACCAGCTGTTAAGTTCTTTTCTCTGTCTGTAACTTACAAGCATTCCCTTAACTACTTTTTTTCATTTCTATTATCACAATACTCAATAGAAAGATTAGGTTTTCTAATCAAATAGCACAAGAAGACAAAGGAAAATATCAATATTTTAGAAGAATAGGGTTTCCTCCTTTGGTTATGTACCTTTGATGTTACCTTTTTCTAATTTTCTAAACTTTACATACAGGTTAATAAAACTACTTATCTCTTTGACCCAAATCAGAATGTTCTTCTCAAAAGGGACATTTAGATTGATTTCTTCTTTAAATTGTAAAGCTTTTTCTTGTGTGGCTCTTTGCAATGTAGAATTGTCTGTTCTAGTTTTTGGGGTTTTTAATGTAGTTTCGAGCTATTTAAAATTATCACAATTCCAGGCTTTATACTTCAATGATTGTATTCATGCTTTTCTTGGGTCGAAATAGCTCATAAACTTACCTTCCCATTCACAATGAGGGAAATAATTATGAATTGTTCTCCAACTTAGCTTTCAAAGCTAATCACTAAGGGGGGAAAAACACAAACAACAACGAAAACCAAAAATCTGAGCTTTTCCTTCACTATAGACAAATTAAAATCGGAATCTTTGAGACTGAAACACCAAAACAATATTTATTCTCTCCAGCTAATTCAAGGGTTAAAACACAGCCAGGGTTAAAAATCTACTGAATTTGAGGTTGTAGCCAGAGCTCTTCTTTCCTTTCTCTGTAATGGATGAGGAAACTTCAGACTTTTGGTCTTTTCAAACTTCTCACAGTACATGTAGGACCCAAAGCTCCTCATGCCCACTACCCAGATTGGACTTTCTCAAATTAGTTGTTCCCCATTTCCATCCAGCTAGGGAGGGGTATATTGAAGAAAACCTAAACAACTCAACAGTATTCATAGGACTTCCTAGAGGACCATTTCAGAGTTTTGGCCTTTGGTGATAGGCAGCCTTGGGCTGAGCCATTTGAACCTTGAGAGGTATTTAACCCTGCTGGATTTCATCTCAATCTTCTTCCCTTAAAAATCGCACTTCAACTCTTACATTCACAACATACCCCTATATACTTTTAGAAAATCACTTTATTAATTATAACTGACATACCTTTTTATGAGCTTATCTGAATATTGTCTTGTGTTTCATTATTGGCAGGATAAACTGTAAGATTGAGAGTTTTAATGTAAGAAAGACTTGTTTGTGAATTCTAGGTGGGCTTTTTTTTGCAGTTTTTTTTTTTTTTTTTTAAATTTGAGATGGAATCTCACTTTGTCACCCAGGTTGGAGTACAATGGTGCCATCTCGGCTCACAGCAACCTCCTCCTCCCAGGTCCAAGCAATTCTCCTGCCTCGGCCTCCTGAGTAGCTGAGACTACAGGCACATGCCACAATGCCTAGCTAATTTTTGTATTTTCAGTAGAGATGGGGTTTCACCATGTTGGCCAGGCTGGTCTTGAACTCCTGACCTCAAGTGATCCACCTGCCTCAGCCTCCTAAAGTGCTAGGATTACAGGCCACTGCACCCAGCTTGCAATGTATTTTCTAGCTGTATAGGATAGAAATCAATACTTACTTCATGAGCTTGCCTCAATGACCACAGAAGGTACTGCATGTGGGGTGTATGATATATGGTCTGATACCTAAAATCTACCTCCGTTTTTAATCCTTATACATCTTCAGGAATATAGGCTCTTGGTAAATAAAATTATCCCATCCTGATCTTTTTCCCCAATAGGCTCTATGTGTTCCCAGCCGTCAGTAAGTCTCAATTATTCTCCAAAATTGCAGCATCTCTGTGGTCCTCCTAAGTGGAAACTATTCATCCCACATCCTCCCTCTAATGTTTCTATATTATATTTCCTTGAATGAGTATATAAGCATATTAGAAATGTTATGATTCCAGAGAGCAGTGCAATCAAAATCAGTGAACATGTACTGATTACGTACTCTTTGCCAGGCTTTGTTCTACACAAAGACAAGGACATTTTAATTGCTCCAAGGACTAATGTGCTGCAAATGCCCAACACTGAGATGCAGCTGGTGATTGCAGTGTTACTGATTAGATTCTGCTTAAAAGCACATTGGAGTGGATTTCCTAGCCAGTCAGAAAAGCCCTTAGTGAAGCTATGTACCAATAAGATTTATCTCTAATGTCCATCCCCTCTATCAAAAGGTTCATTCTCCAATCAGTAAAGCTGTTTGGAGTTGAAATAGCATGCTCTACCTCATGAAATATTCTATCCAGAAAGTGAGCCAAAAAGCAGCTGAGAATGCTCAAGGGCAAACTCCCTCTCTCAGGAGGAATTCTGCAATGGAGTTGGAAGCATACTGTATACTGAATCAGAAAACTTACAATTTGATTTGGTATTTCCATTACCTGGCTGTGATTACTCAAATCAGTTAACTCCGAGGGCCAGATATTTTTTCATCTGTATGTACCCATGTTACATGTACCTCATGCCCTAAATTCCACTAGCAGCTAAAAATATATAGGAAAATAGCCTAAGGGCCTTATACTTTAACTGCAAGGAGAAGATCTTCAAACATGGCAAAAAGAATCAAATAAAATAGTATGTTTGCATTCAACTTGTTTGATTACAGACTAAATATTATTTGAACACCACAAACAGCATAAAAATCATTGTTACCTGTTGTAGTTGGTGCCTTACCCGCATGTCATCACTAAAGGTCCTTGGGAGAATTGAGCTGAACAGAGTGTTTCTGGACAGTTTAAAGTGTAGATATTTGAAATGAAGTATAAGATAGCTTTATAAATGTAGTCTATGATTAAATGTTGTTAGTCTATGAGACCAGAAATCCTCACTGAGATTTTTATGTGAGAGCCACAGTTATTTCTTTTGAGTTGAAAATATACAGGGGTAAACTCATCAGTGAGCTAGTCTGTCTTTAGTTTGGTATAATTACCTAGAAAGCAGTGGCATTTATGGGGTTTTATGGCCTGATGTGCTTTCATCATTTACTTCCTGTAACCAACAATCTATCTAGATTTGATTCCCTAGGTATAAAATTTTTTATTTTTTTCATTAAACAGGAAAGGTCACTTGACATCAAAATTTTGGACAATACTCAAATATGATTCCAGGCAAGCTACTGATGTTCTGAAAGAAGCTTGGAAGGCCTGTAGCTCCCTCATAAATGGTCAAAGTTAGATCTGGGATGAAATTGATTTGTTTATATTTACATAGTGTCATTTGAGGTTGTAAATTTACAGATTTTGTAAACATTACCTGTCATGAGGTGAAGAACAAATTAGAACATAACAACTGTTCACTGGCACACAGGGATTTGATAAAATGAAGTGCCATATTTAGTTGGAAATATGAGGAAATGTTAGGTAGTAAGAGTACAATTATATGAACTGGAATAATGCCAGGCCTCTTACTCTGTCCTGGGGGCATTATGGACTCCCAGGAAGTGACCAGATTGTCCGTGCTAAGGCTTGAATGTGAAGGGCATCACAGGAGCAAATGATCACTGGGGACAGTTACACAGCCAGAGTGGGGATTTTATTTCTTACAGTGAAATAGCACTTGTCTAGATGACAGTACATATGTAGGGTGAAGTGACCTAGAGAAAAGTTTCTTACATAGCACATTTTCTATTTCTTTCATTATTTGTTAAAGATCTCAGAATGGAATATAAAATTTGGCTTAAATTTTACAAAGTGAATTCTTGTTCAATAAAGGTAATATTATGTAGAATAGAATTCTGAAGAACTAACTATTTCAAGTGAACCACACATTTTTCGAACTAGCTCTGTATACTTTAAAGGCTAATTTCCAGGTGAGAGGATTAATATGTTCATTTTGTATTTTTTACCTGAAGAAAATACACATGAAAAAGTCAAGGAAAGGGGTAAGGCCACAAAAACATACCTTCATATAGACCATGATCCCAAGCCAGTTTTATTGCTGTTCATATTTTCATAGCACATTTCTATCTTACAATTTATTTTTACTTATTAATATTTTCTTTTTCAGTACTTTAATATACTGAAGGATTCACATATACTGAGTAAAAAATAATTGTTCTGATGCAGTTATATATTTTATTTCAATTTTCTTTTATACAGATGGAACAAAAGCAAGTGGTTAGCTGATTGGTAAGTGGCACTAGTATGTTAAGAATGCTATGGGTGGGAGTGATGGCTCATGCCTGTAACCCCAGCCCTTTGGGAGACCAAGGCAGGAAGATCCCTTGAGGCTAGTAGTTTGAGGCCAGGAGTTTGAGACCAGCCTGGCCTTTAGTACAGACTTGTCTCTACTAAAAATAAAATATATATATACCATTCAGGACATAGACATGGGCAAAGACTTCATTATTAAAACACAAAAAGCAATGACAACAAAAGCCAAAATAGACAAATGGGATCTAATTAATCTGAAGAGCTTCTGCACAACGAAAGAAACTACCATCAGAGTGAACATGCAGCCTACAGAATGGGAGAAAATTTTTTCAATCTACTCATATGACAAAGGGCTAATACCAGAATCTACAAAGAACTCAAACAAATTTACAAGAAAAAATGAAACAAATCCATCAAAAAGTGGGCAAAGCATATGAACAGACACTTCTCAAAAGAAGACATTTATGCAGCCAACAGACATATGAAAAAATGCACATCATCACCGGTCATCAGAGAAATGCAAGTCAAAACCAGAATGAGATACTATCTCACACCAGTTAGAATGGTGATCATTAAAAAGTCAGGAAACAACAGGTGCTGGAGAGGATGTGGAGAAATAGGAACACTTTTACACTGTTGGTGGGACTGTAAACTAGTTCAACCATTGTGGAAGATAGTGTGGCAATTCCTCAAGGATCTAGAACTAGAAATGGCATTTGACCCAGCCATCCCATTACTGGGTATATACCCAAAGGATTATAAATCATGTTGCTATAAAGACACATGCACACGTATCTTTATTGTGGCACTGTTCACAGTAGCAAAGACTTGGAACCAACCCAAATGTCCATCAATGATAGACTGGATTAAGAAAATGTGGCACATATATACCATGGAATACTATGCAGCCATAAAAAAGGATGAGTTTATGTCCCTTGTAGGGACATGGATGAAGCTGGAAACCATCATTCTGAGCAAACTGTTGCAAGGACAGAAAACAAAACACTGCATGTTCTCACTCAGAGGTGGGAATTGAACAATGAGGACACTTGGATACAGGGCGGGGAGCCTGTCGTGGGTTGGGGGGAGGGAGGAGGGATGGCATTAAGAGAAATACTAATGTAAATGACGAGTTAATGGGTGCAGCACACCAACATGGCACATGTATACATATGTAACAAACCTGCACATTGTGCACATGTACCCTAGAACTTCAATAATAATAATAATAATAATAATAATAATAATAATAACAATAACAACTTGGTGTAGTTCCAGCTGGATTGAGTCTATATTCAAGGATTGGAGTGGGACTAGCACAGCCCATCTCCTTTGACTTTAAGGACAAATTCTGAGGCATAATTAACACTCCAAACTTGTGCTCTACTGTTGCATTGAAGTTAGGTCTCTTTCTGCAATGTTGCTTCTGCTTATCTTTTTCCTTTTCACTGTCCTTACTTCCCCCATTTCTTTCCTCAGTTTTTCCTGGCTTCCTGATATGGTTTTGCTCTGTCCCTACCCAAATCTCATCTTGAATTTCTACATGTTGTGGGAGGAACCTGGTGGGAGGTAATTGAATCATAGGGGCAGGTCTTTCCTGTGCCATTATTGTGATAGTGAATAAGTCTCACCAGATCTGATGGTTTTATGAGGGGGAATTTCCCTGCACAAACACTGTCTTTGCCTGCTGCCATCCATGTAAGACGTGACTTGCTCCTCCTTGTCTTCCACCGTGATTGTGAGGCTTCCCCAGCCACGTGGAACTGTAAGTCCATTAAACCTCTTTTTTTGTAAATAGCCCTGTCTCCAGTATGTCTTTATCAGCAGTGTGAAAACGAACTAATACACCTCCCATCCTTAATAAATCAATTGCAAGCACATCCAGTCCTCAGGGTTGAGTTCCTGGGAACCACACCCAAGCTATGGGGAGAGTCAAATGTATCGTCCTCCAAGAAACTGAGTAGTGTTTTGATCCCTGAGGTACGTTAAGAACCTTATCCTAAAGAAGGATAAGAACCTAAGAAGTGCCATTTGGCAAGACCAAAGGAAAACTGCCTTTTAAATTAAAAACATTTCAGACCCCTTACACTTTTCTTTCTGACATTTGCTTTTTATGTAAATTTTTATGTACTACCATTCCATGACGACCAGTTGTGTTCCTGGAAAGGGGTCCCCATCCAGACCCCAAGAGAGGGTTTTTGAATATCATGCAAGAAATAATTAAGGGCAAGTCCATAAAGTAAAACAAGTTTATTAAGAAAGTAAGAAAATAATGACTACTCCGTAGGCAGAGTAGTGGTATGGGATGCTTGACTGAGTATACTTACAGTTGTTTCTTGATGATATGCTGAACAAGGGGTGGATTATTCATGAGCTTTCCAGGGGAAAGGGGCAGAGATTTCCCAGAACTGCAGATCCTCCCCTCTTTAGACTATATAGGGTAGCTTCTGAAGATTGCCATGACACTCGTAAACTGTCATGGCATTGGTGGGAGTGCCTTTTAGCATGCTGATGCATTATAATTAGCGTATAATGAGCACTGAGGACGACCAGAGGTTACTTTCAGCACCATCTTTGTTTTGGTGGGTTTGGGCCGGCTTCTTTACTGCATCCTGTTTTATTAGCAGGGCCTTTGTGACCTGTATCATATGCAGACCTCCTATCTCATCCTGTCACTAAGAATGCCTAACCTGCTGGGAAAGCAGTCCAGTAGGTCTCAGTCTTAATTTTACCCAGCCCCTATTCAAGATGGAGTTGCTCTGGTTCAAAGGCCTCTGACAGTTGGAGACCCATTACCTTTTGTTTTTGTCTCAAGTTCCGAATAGCCATTGAATTTCAATGAGCTATTGTTAATAAGGTAAATATATTGCAAAGTCGAATCAAATTATTTTATGTCTTACTTTATATTTATCAAATAAAAGATCACAAGCTTCAGATACAAAAAAATTATTAAAATTTTTCGTATGCTCTTAAACACCTACTACTTCATTTTCCTGAAGACATTAATCTTTCTATTTATCATCTTAGCTTTTTCATATGTTCAGACCTTGGCATCTTATCACAAATTCATAAGAACACAATAAAAACAATGCTTGCTGGTTTGTGTGCTGTAACAAATTGTTGCCACATCCCCAAAGTGGAACACATTTCAACAGTTCCACTTTAAAATCATGTTTTCAATAATATCATTCGTTTGCTATTATCTTCCTTTTATTCTCAGTCTTCATAGTCACATATGGAGATATTATTCCCACTGTTCATTAAGGTTCCTGCTGTGCTTGAAAGCTACTTCCTGACAGCTCACAGTCACTCCTGTGAGAAGAATCTAGGGCTCCCAAACTCTAAAATATGCTCGCTTAAGAAGAAAAACGTTATGTGTTTCATTTCTACCATGTTCCAACATTCCTAACGCTGATTAAATATAGAAAGGAGACAAATGAACAAGTTTCATGATAACTTTTGATGCTAGTGCAGACCTCCCACTGGGTCACATTTTCTGCCTGACAGGTGGTCTATTCTGCTGAAATACCACTGAGCTGGTAAACTTAAGCAAGAGCATATGACCCACCTCTCAAACCTGGGGCTGAAAGCAGCAGGGGTTGGATACATACCTAATAATCTCACATTGAAAAATCTCCACTGCAATGTATTTATTAACCTGTGTGTCTGATCCTAGAAATTTCTATGGATGGTGAAGGCGGAGATAACAGATGAGTCTTATGTTCCCCACATTTTGTAGGAACATTTCTCACCTGTGTCTGAAATACTTCCAATGGGTTCTGATTATAAATTTAAGAAAACCACATTCACATCAAGAAATGCTATTTGTAATCTTTCCTTAGATTGGAACCATTTTTAGTTTTCATTTCCTTTGAGATTGGATAGCACATACATGCTAAGGCTTCTCATTAGAGGAGAAACATACAATTATTGGCAAATTTTTGAAGTATTAGAACAAGTGAGAATCTCTTCTTTGTAATAATTATGTATAACAGTAATTATCGGTCTGGGACTTGTGTGATTAAGTAGATTTCATACCTAGATTCTTCTGTAAGTCAATACACCTGAGTGTTTTCAGTTACTAAATATTTCTACCTCCTTAATTCTTATCGACCCCATTTCCTTTAAATTGTACCTCCAAAGTGTTTGAAGTTCTCCACAGCTTATCTATTTTATCCTCTTTAAAATTCACAGTACAAGTCACGTCAAGGTAATTTACTGTGATAACCTATTTTGCATAAAGTTATTATAAGTGAACAAGAGCACAAAAAGTTTCCAGAAATTCCCCCAAATTGTTAAGTTTCTAAATTAGAGCACATATGGCCATCTTCAAGCTTTGAGTAATGTCTGTTGTGAGTAAACCATCAGGGTTTAGATAAGTTCTTGAAAAAGATACAATTTAAATATTTTTGAATGAAAAAATATTTTGAATACATTGTAACAAAGAGACTCTAGAGATAGACTTAATTTTCAAGTTTTCATTTCATAGATTATAATTCAGTACATTTCATCCAAGGATCATCTATAGTTTCAATTGTGCTAATACTTTTTAAAGTTGTGAAGGATTTGATGATGCTGAGTCTAAAAGAAATCCCCCGATTTTCCAAAAAGCCCTCAGCTTTTAGTTACATGACAATTGCTTTAGGTTTCTGCTTTGTAAGTTTGTTTCTTAATGTTTCTATTTCTTATTGGTGAGGACGTCCAGGGATATATTAATTTGGTTTGTAAATCCTAGTTGACTGACTTCACAGATATTAGAAAGGAAAAAATGTTTTATCTTTAAGCACATTTTAAGCATAAAGCCAATATTTAGAAATGCTCATAAAAGAATGTTAAACAGGGTAACTGGAGGGACTACCAATGACCGGCCATATGTTTATACTGTAATGTAAGTTTTCTGTGTGGGGAGCCATAATAGCTTTGAATAGCAGCACATTCTTCTTATATTGGGAAGCTAAACTTTCCCTGTAATAACTAGAATACTAACTAATTCTTGATGACAATATAAGCCAAACTAAAGGAAAACTTGTTTTTACTTTAGTTATACACAAATGCAAACAGACAAAGGTTTTTTTTGGTCCTCTGTGTTTAGAACATTGCTAGGAATTTTTTAGGCGACAGCAGGGGATGTTTCCAAGTGCAAGCTGAAGAGAATGATTAGAAAATCAAGTCTGAAATTCTCTTATCTTGGTGCTTAATGAGGCAAGGGAAGTTGGTATTTTGTAATGAAACCCTCTAGGTTTTTTTTTTTTTTTCCCTTCTATCTATAGGGGCAAAGGAAAAGCTTCCCCTTTGCTTCAGAAGGTCCAATGAAAAATCAACTCACAAAAGGCAGGTTAATAGAAAAAAAAGCATACACATGTATTTGATGATAGTTTTTCATGACACAGTAGCCTTCAGAATGAAGAACCCAATACCCCAATAAGGTGCAGAAACTTACATGCCATCTTCAGGTTAGAGAAAGACTGGGGACTTGGAACATGGCCCAAAACAGGTTAGGGTGATAAATCACATGGCAAGACGGGTTATAGGAGAGAGAGAAGAGGAGACTTGACTAGTAAAGGTAATCTTGTTATGTAGATAAAACCTCATAGGTCACAGCCCCCAGAAAGAATATATGGTAAGTGTTTTTGTCTGTTTTTTTCCCAAACCTTTAAATCTGTAAGATTCTCAGTTCATCTTTCCTAGATCCAGACAAGGGAAGGCCTTGCTGTATTATAGAAGATTCTCTATAGATGCAAAAGACAGTTTTACAGGGCCCCTTCTATTTGCTGGCCCTCTGACAGCCATCACAAAATATGTCAAAGAAATACATTTTGGGGTAAAATGTTTTGATTTCCTTCAGTCCGCTCTTCGAAACTTAAAAAAGTTTTACATACTAAAAGCCACACTGATAGATTTGAAGAGCTATAGGTTAGAGGTTGTCTGATACAAATAGACAAAGGAGTTGAAAGACAAATTGGGATAAGCAGAAAAGAGCAAATTTAAATATATCATGCCATATCTTCTAGTCAGTCTCTTGGTCCTGAGAATAGATCAGTTCAGTTAAACAACAGTGTCCCATTCCAGGAGGTGGCACTGCAAATAAATGGCCTAAGTCTCTATATATGATACAGGCAAACAGATCTTTCATAAGAGACATTTCTATGGAAACAAAAGAAAACCAAAGGTTAATGTCTGCAGTAGCTGATAGACTAGCTCTTCCAGAATCTTCTAAGCATCTTCAGATTGCAGTGGCAATCTGACAGATTTTTCTTTTTATTTGTGAAAAGAAAATAAATCTCATGACCCCCAAATCAATAACCCAAAGGGACAATTCAAGCTGGACACTGCATGAGCAAACCTGGCTCACATTTTATTCCTAAATAAAATATCTACAAAGATAAAAGTGCTACATATATTTCTGTCACATATTTCCCTCTAGAAAATTCCTTGTAGGTCCCAAGATCTTTACCCTGAAAGAGTTCTGTTGAATTTTACCCTGACAATGTAAACTGATAGCTTATCTTCACATGTGTGGGACAAAGAAGAGAACTCTAAGTCATCCCTCTGCTCACCTGAGACAAATACATAACTGATTGCTTCCTCTGATGTAAAAATGCAGATTCACTAAGGTAGAAGAGGTCATAAGTGAAGATTACTCCTCTCTAACATGTAAATTGTATATTCATTGAAAGGCTGCTCAAAGACTCAAAAGAATGCAACTGTTTATCTCTTATCTATCCACACATTTTAAACATTTCTTCCTCTTTCCTAAATATCTGCCCTTTCCTGGTTAAATATTGAAGTCCTCAAAATCATCTTTGGAGAAAGGCACAGACCTGTCTCCTGGGCTTGCGTCCTTAGCCTTGGCAAAATAAACTTCCTAAATTGTTTGAGGCCTGATATGATTTGGCTGTGTCCCCACCCAAATCTCACCTTGAATTGTAATAATCCCCACGTGTCAAGGGCAGGACCAGGTGGAGGTAACTGAGTCATGGGGCAGTTTCCCCTATACTGTTCTCGTGGTAGTGAATAAGCCTCATGAGATCTGATGGTTTTATAAATGGGAGTTTCCCTACACAAGCTTTCTTGACTGCCACCATGTAAGATGTGTCTTTCTTCCTCTTGGCCTTCTGCCATGATTGTGAGGCCTCCCCAGCCATGTGGAACTGTGAATCCATTAAACCTTTTCCCATTATAAATCACCCCGTCACAGGTGTGTATTTATTACTAGTGTGAGAACAGACTAATATAGTAAATTGGTACTGGCTAATGGGGCATTGCTGTAAAGATACTAAAAAATGTGGAGGAGACTTTGCAACTGGGTAACAGGCAGAAATTGGAACAGTTTGGAGGGCTTGGAAAACAGGAAAATGTGGAAAAGTTTGAAAATTCCTAGAGACTTGTTGAATGACTTTGACCAAAATGCAGATAGTGATATGGACAATAAAGTCCAGGCTGAGGTGGTCTCAGATGGAGATGAGGAACTTGTTGGGAACTGGAGTAAAGGTCACTCTTGCTATGCAAAGAGAAGGGTGACACTGTGCCCCTTCCCTTTGATGTACTTAAAACTTAATGTAATAGTAGAAAATGTCCTTCTAAAAAAGTTTTAATTTTCAAAAAGAAAGCTTTAATAATCCATGTTTAATGTATTTGAGTCATCCAGGTCAAATTAAAATGATAAATTAAAATTACTAAATGTCTGCTTTAAAATTTAAGGATGCATCCTTACCCATGTGTAACTGATCCTGCCAATTTGAATATATTTGACCTTACAGCAAGTCAGTTGTTGGTGATACAATGTAATGAAAAATTTGATGTCTTTTTTTAAAAAGCTATTTTAGCTTGAAATGCTGCCATTTGAGGGAGGGAAGAAGGAAGTACACAGAATTTTTTGCTAGCATCTACCAATATTTGGACCTGAATCCCGTGCATTTTTGTTTAATGCTGTTCCAGTTGGAGGCATGAATGAGCTGGATGCATCATCTGAGGATGGCAGCTCCACAGGCATCCACCAGTTTGCTAAAAGGCTTTGTATGTGTTTGTTTTTGCAATTGTATTTCTCAGTTTACAAATGCTTATCCAGCACCAGCATTCTACAACTGGCAAGCAAAACTGAATGCACATGGATAATATGTGAGTGTTCTAGTCATACTGATATACTTTATTGGGAAATTAAAAATTGTTTGTGGATGAAAGTAGAATGGGGGAATCTGGTGATTTTTAAAGATTAATCAAATACGCTTGAATAAAAACCAGCTGCTGCCTAATAGAGAATCACAGGAAATAACTTTGAGAGATGGAGACTTACTATGTTATATGCATGCATTTGTTATGGGAAAAGATGATGTCCACGTGTTAACAATGTCAACATGCAAATGAATGAAAACATAGCTTTTCTCCCTTGATCTTTGTCAGGCTTACACAGTCATATTGAATTTTATTACTTGATCTACTTTTGGCTCATATGTACTATGGTTTAGACATGGCCATAAGTCTAGGCAAATATTGAACATTGATGCAGACAGACATCAGCAGTAATTCTATGTATAGAAAAGTTAAGAAGCTTGTTGTCCATGGTGGAGATTTCCACAGGTTGGAAGAAAATTTCAGTGACAGAGCAAACTGATGCACCAGTTATGTATGCAGAAATATCTTCATGAAAATTTTGGTAGTATTGTCTTTTCTAGACACATACTCATAGGTCTCCTATTTCTTGTATGTTCTGTATATTGTGATATGATTTTTTTTTCTAAAATATATTAGCTGGCTCTTGTTATAGCCCTCCACATTCTGTTCTTATTTTTTCCCTCCCAACTTTATCCTTCAACATCAGTTCTATCATCTTTTTCTCCAAGAAATAACAAAAACAAACAAGCAAAAATCCCTGATCAGATTCATAGTCTCTTGAATTACCTGTATCTTACTCAGGCCATTTTCCTCACTGATAAATCTTTCTTTCTTCTCTACCTCTCTACACTTATTTAAGCCTTATGTAGACCATATCCCGTTACCTATAAGGAATTTTCTTTGAAAATTCTGGGCAAGATTGACTACTCTGTTCTCTGAATCCTCTCCTCCCCCCACCCTTTATTGTAGTGTGTGTGTGTTTGTGTGTGTGTCTGTGTAGTGTGTTAATGCCATCTTAGCATATTAATGTTCTGTTACTCAGAATAAATCACATATATTTAGTGGCTTAAAACAACACAAATTTATTAGTTTACAATGTTCTGAGTCAGAAGTTTAGGTGCAGAGTGGCTCAGCTGGTTCTCTGCTTAGAGTCTCTCAAGGCCAGTATCAAGGTGTCACCAGGGCTAGATTCCTTTGCTGGAGGTTCTGGAAATGAATTTGCTCCCAAATTCATGCAAGTTGTTCACAGAATTCAGATCCACATGGTGGTCTTAAGGGTGAGGTCCTTGTTTTCTTGTTGGTTGTCAGCTGACGTCCTTTTCAGCTTGCTAGAGGCTCCTTGTACCTTGGTGAGTGGCCTTGTTCCGCCATCTGCAAAGCCATACAGCAGGTAGTGTCTTTTTTATGCTTTGAATCTCTCTGACTTCCCCTTCTACAGCATCTCTTCTGCCTCCAGCTGTAGAATTTTCTCTGCTTTAAAAAAAGGTTATTGAATTAGATTGGATTTACCTGGATAATCCAGGATAATCTCTCTATTTTAAGAACCACAACCTTAACTACATCTACAAAATCCTCTATAATTGGCACCCAGAGTGGCATTTGATTGAATAACAAGGGGGTAAAACTCTTGGAGGACATATTTAGGATGCAGCCCACAGCAGTCATACTACAGGGAGCCTCATCTTTATTCCTTGACTTTTGCCACTGTGGTATCTTTTTGAGTTGGCTTGCTTTATTTCTTGGATTTAGTGTTCTTGGTAAAAATGAAACTGTACAAAGAAACTCCTTAATGTGAATTTGAATGACACAAGTTAGAGAAAGGCGACTCCCTCTGAAACCCCGTGCACATCAGCTAGTAAGGTAGTAATTTTCCAGAAGCAGGTTCCAGCATTTATTTCCAGCTTCCCGAGTGTCAAGAAACAGTGAGGGTTGCATTGGTTTCTTGTTCTGACATGGTAATTCTTTGGATTATGGCTTCAACTGCCTAACCTTTAGTTTCTTGTGGTCCAAGACACTAGGGTAGTGGTAGTGGCTGTAGACCTCGATCAAATTGCTCCAGCAGTGGTCTCAGAGGAAGTAGCTCCATCATGAGCCATTTCTCTACTCTTTTGGTTTTCTAAGAGACTTGGGCCAGAACATGCTTCTTTATCCTTTGCAGAATTTTGTAAGAACCTATTCCACTATATTCCTCTTTATGTTTAAAATACCTAGAATAAAAAGCTTATTTCTTTCACTGAACTCTGACTGACACATTATTTGAAACCAGAAATGAGCGCAACAAAGCAGACTTAAAAATATGTGGTTTTGGCCTAGCAGTCACATAACAACTATAGAGAATCTGATGCTACAGGTTGAGACCTTGTGAGACCTTAGCCAAACATTTGTTAAAATTGTCATCTACAGCAACATGGAAGGGAAATGCTCTAAAGTGCCTTCGAGGGAAGTGGGTACAGTGCTTGTAGCTTTGAGATGAGAGCAATAATATTGATGTATCTTACCTGTTCCCGGTTGTTTTTAACAAAGAACAGATGAACCTGGGTAAGAACTTACCCATGTGTAAAGAGAAAAAGAAAGACATAGAAAAATCCAGAAATTTGAGGCTCCACAGGACTAAAAAGTGTGGCTGCTTCTGTATCCCAAGAATCAAGCATTTTTTTTTTTGGAATTATTTTTATTTATTATTATACTTTAAATTTTAGAGTACATGTGCACAATGTGCAGGTTTGTTACATATGTATCCATGTGCCATGTTGGTGTGCTGCACCCATTAACTCGTCATTTAGCATTAGGTATATCTCCTAATGCTGTCCTCCGCACTCCCCCCACCCCACAACAGTCCCCGGAGTGTGATGTTCCCTTTCCTGTGTCCAGGTGTTCTCATTGTTCAATTCCCACCTATGAGTGAGAGCATGCGGTGTTTAGTTTTTTGTCCTTGCGATAGTTTACTGAGAATGATGGTTTCCAGTTTCATCCATGTCCCTAGAAAGGACATGAACTCATCCTTTTTTATGGCTGCATAGTATTGCATGGTGTATATGTACCACATTTTCTTAATCCAGTCTATCGTTGTTGGACATTTGAGTTGGTTCCAAGTCTTTGCTATTGTGAATAGTGCCGCAATAAACATATGTGTGCATGTGTCTTTATAGTAGCATGATTTATAGTCCTTTGGGTACATACCCAGTAATGGGATGGCTAGGTCAAATGGTATTTCTAGTTCTAGATCCCTGAGGAATCACCACACTGACTTCCACAATGGTTGAACTAGTTTACAGTCCCACCAACAGTGTAAAAGTGTTCCTATTTCTCCACATCCTCTCCAGCACCTGCTGTTTCCTGACTTTTTAATGATGGCCATTGTAGCTGGTGTGAGATGGTATCTCATTGTGGTTTTGATTTGCATTTCTCTGATGGCCAGTGATGATGAGCATTTTTTCATGTGTTTTTTGGCTGCATAAATGTCTTCTTTTGAGAAGTGTCTGTTCATGTCCTTTGCCCACTTTTTGATGGGGTTGTTTGTTTTTTTCTTGTAAATTTGTTTGTGTTCATTGTAGATTCTGGATATTAGCCCTTTGTCAGATGAGTAGGTTGCGAAAATTTTCTCCCAATTTGTAGGTTGCCTGTTCACTCTGATGGCAGTTTCATTTGCTGTGCAGAAGCCCTTTAGTTTAATGAGATCCCATTTGTCAATTTTGGCTTTTGTTGCCATTGCTTTTGGTGTTTTAGACATGAAGTCCTTGCCCATGCCTATGTCCTGAATGGTATTGCCTAGGTTTTCTTCTAGGGATTTTATAGTTTTAGGTCTAACATGTAAGTCTTTAATCCATCTTGAATTAATTTTTGTATAAGCTGTAAGGAAGGGATCCAATTTCAGTTTTCTACATACGGCTAGCCAGTATTCCCAGCACCGTTTATTAAATAGGGAATCCTTTTCCCATTGCTTGTTTTTGTCAGGTTTGTCAAAGATCAGATAGTTGTAGATATGCGGCATTATTTCTGAGGGCTCTGTTCTGTTCCATTGATCTATGTCTCTGTTGTGGTACCAGTACCATGCTGTTTTGGTTACCGTAGCCTTGTAGTATAGTTTGAAGTCAGGTAGCGTGATGCCTCCAGCTTTGTTCTTTTGGCTTAGGATTGACTTGGCGATGTGGGCTCTTTTTGGTTCCATATGAACTTTAAAGTAGTTTTTTCCAATTCTGTGAAGAAAGTCATTGGTAGCTTGATGGGAATGGCATTGAATCTATAAATTAGATTGGGCAATATGGCCATTTTCTATAGAGTCTATTGAATCTATAAATTACCTTGGGCAGTATGGCCATTTTCACGATATTGATTCTTCCAACCCATGAGCATGGAATGTTCTTCCATTTGTTTGTTTCCTCTTTTATTTCATTGAGCAGTGGTTTGTAGTTCTTCTTAAAGAGGTCCTTCACATCCCTTGTAAGTTGGATTCCTAGATATTTTATTCTCTTTGAAGCAATTGTGAATGGGAGTTCACTCATGATTTGGCTCTCTGTCTGTGATTGGTGTACAAGAATGCCTGTGATTTTTGTACATTGATTTTGTATACTGAGACTTTGCTGAAGTTACTTATCAGCTTAAGGAGATTTTGGGCTGAGACAATGGGGTTTTCTAGATATACAATCATATCATCTGCAAACAGGGACAATTTGACTTCCTCTTTTCCTAATTGAATACCGTTTATTTCCTTCTCCTGCCTGATTGCCCTGGCCAGAACTTCCAGCACTATGTTGAATAGGAGTGGTGAGAGAGGGCATCCCTGTCTTGTACCAGTTTTCAAAGGGAATGTTTCCAGTTTTTGCCCATTCAGTATGATATTGGCTGTGGGTTTGTCATCGATAGCTCTTATTATTTTGAGATATGTCCCATCAATACCTAATTTATTGAGAGTTTTTAGCATGAAGCGTTGTTGAATTTTGTCAAAGGCCTTTTCTGCATCTATTGAGATAATCATGTGGTTTTTGTCGTTGGTTCTGTTTATATGCTGGATTACATTTATTGATTTGTGTATGTTGAACCAGCCTTGCGTCCCAGGGATGAAGCCCACTTGATCATGATGGATAAGCTTTTTGATGTGCTGCTGGATTCGGTTTGCCAGTATTTTACTGAGGATTTTTGCATCAATGTTCATCAAGGATATTGGTCTGAAATTGTCTTTTTTGGTTGTGTCTCTGCCAGGCTTTGGTATCAGGATGATGCTGGCCTCATAAAATGTGTTAGGGAGGATTCCCTCTTTTTCTGTTGATTGGAATAGTTTCAGAAGGAATGGTACCAGTTCCTCCTTGTACCTCTGGTAGAATTCGGCTGTGAATCCATCAGGTGCTGCACTCTTTTTGGTTGGTAAGCTATTGATTATTGCCACAATTTCAGAGCCTGTTATTGGTCTATTCGGAGATTCAACTTCTTCCTGGTTTAGCCTTGGGAGGGTGTATTTGTTGAGGAATTTATCCATTTCTTCTAGATTTTCTAGTTTATTTGCGTAGAGGTGTTTGTAGTATTCTCTGATGGTAGATTGTATTTCTGTGGGATCGGTGGTGATATCCCCTTTATCATGTTTTATTGCGTCTATTTGATTCTTCTCTCTTTTCTTCTTTATTAGTCTTGCTAGCGGTCTATCAATTTTGTTGATCTTCTCAAAAAACCAGCTCCTGGATTCATTAATTTTTTGAAGGGTTTTTTGTGTCTCTATTTCCTTCAGTTCTGCTCTGATTTTAATTATTTCTTGCCTTCTGCAATCAAGCTTTAAGGAAAAGAAACGAAGCGAGTAAATATGATGGTGTTTCCATAATTGTCAAGTCCAGAAAAGAAGTTTATGCACGGTTATCTACACACAGAATCAACTGCAAGCAAATAGACCAAATGACTACTACATTTTGAGATCATTATGTTACCAAAGAAGCCACATTTCTGGGCTGAAAAATCTGTTTTCTCAGTCCCAAAAGCAATCTTTAAGTTTCTAGTCATGAGCAAGCAGAAATTGAATAACAAAATTGAAGTCCCCAGGGGGAATCTACTTTCAAGCATGTAATTCATACACATCCCCAAGGAATTTAGGAGAAGAAATAGCCTCCAAGATGCAAAAGTAAGGAGAGTCATGTACTGCATAACAATATTCTGGCCAATGACAGGCCTCCATATACAATAGTGGTTCCATAAGATTATAATGGATTTGCCCTATTATAATGGAGCTACCTATATAGGTATATCATTTTTTATTTTGTATATTGTAATTTTGTATATTGTAACCTTTTCTATGGTTATCCGTGTTTAGATAGACAGATAGTTACCATTGTGTTACAGTTGTCTACAGTATTCATTACAGTAACATGCTGTTCAGTTTTGTAGCCTAGGAGCAGTACGCTATGTCAAATAGCTTAGGTGTTTATCAGGCTATATCCTAAGGTTTGTGTGAATATATTCTATGATGTTTACACGACAAGGAAATCGCCTAACTATGCACTTCTCAGAATGTATTCTCTTTTCTAAGCAACACATGATTGTAATGGAAAAGAAATTTTCCCAGAATGCTGAAGCAAGGTCTATATGAGAAACCCATTTCACTTTCAGGAAAGTTGTGCAATTCTAGCTCACCAGAATCTTCTTTCACTAGATACCAATTATCTTGAGGGTTTTTAACCCCCTCTTTTTTGAATGTTTAATTAGTTTTATCTATTTCCTATTTTTCTACATCTCTTTCATGTAAAGAATTTATTCTGAAAATATACAGATAAACTGAAATATTTTTAAATTATCTTAGCATAAGAAAACTCCATGTTTTGTAAAGAACAATGAACATGATCAGCATTATGTCTGCTCCGTCTTTACCTCAGAAACATTGTGATTTCATACTCAGTTGAATAATTTATGTAGGAGTTAAATTATCTATTTTCGAATGTAACCAATTTAGTGTTGTGAATACATTTTTAAAAATGCTGTGAATTATTCTATAATTTTCATATTTTCAAATTTCTGTGGTTTGTGAACATCATGCAAAATGTTACCTCTTTATCCCCTAAATAATTGAGAAATCATGATAAAGAGATCTTGCCTTTAGGTGAATATAACATCATGTGAATGACACAGAATTTGTATCCATTTGCATATTAAGGAATACTATCATGATTACTTGATGGTTTTCAAAGATAATTTTTGTTACAAGCTAAGATAATCTGAATGCACTCTTTGATGCATTAAGAGTAAGTTAATACCATGACACACATTACTTTTAGAAACATGATGAATAAATAAATTTTTCTTATGGTGATGTCATACTCATGTCTTCTCTAAAAAATCCTTTAAAACCATTTCTGGAGTTAATAATTATAATTATATATAATTGTTATTTATTGTATCATCATATTATCTATCATACTCATCTGTATGATATATAATTATTATAAATTCTTAAAAACCTATTATTAATAATTAATAAAAATAAAACTAATAATAAAAACAAAAAAGTAATAATTTATAATTATAAGTAATTCTTAAAAAAACCTATAATTTATTTAAAACCTACAAAGTTCTAGACATTGTTAGGCATATTTATTGCTTATTATTAAGCATCTAGAATTAAATGCTAATAACTAAGTATTGCTCTAATATTATTTCAAATAACATAATTGCACTTAATTTAATTTCTACTGATACAACATATCTTTAAAATGAAACCAACATAAAGAAGGAGAGTAAATAGGAATGAGAAATTATTAGGGAACATAAGGATCTTTAATCATAAACAAAGGATAATCTGAGTTTATGTTTCTCTGTAAGATTTCCATAGATAGATAGATAGATAGATCGATCTGGATCTTGATCACTTTGTTTTCAATTTGCAATTATGGAAATTTTTGAACTATACAAAAGCCAAGAAAATTTTACTATAGACCCTTGAGAGTTACAAAAATTATCAACATTTCATGAATTGTGATTCATCTATTTCCTCCAACTTTCCCCATAGGTGGAAAAAAAATCCTAGCCATCTTGACCAGATCACTAAGCCAAATTTAGTGAAGTAATATTTTATAGATGGAATTAGTTATTTATGTTTTAACATATACATCTCACCAACAGTTTGAGAAGAATTTTCTTAAAAGATTATTTGTCCTTGAAATTTATATTGTTTTCTTCTTTCCCATTAGTCATTTTATAATTAAATAAAGCCAGCATCCTCTCTTCTTCAGTGTTTACCTTTGAATATTTATTTCTTATTTCTGTGAAATGTATTTGAATCAGGAAGAGAGCTCACATTTTATCACCAATTCTTTGCCTGTAGAACCCTAAGAGGGACATTCCATTTAAATTAAAGGCATCCTACTCACTTCTTAGGACTTGGAGAAGTTTTCCCACTTGGGTGGGGTCAATAGATCCTAAGGAAAAGGACTGATTATAAACCTAAAATACAACTTTACTTTTGGTTTACATCTTAAGTACAGCATAAAGATGTTACTTGGACTCATAAAGTTAGTAGAATCATTCATTCATTCACTCCAAAATATTTAATGAATTCCTGCTATGTTTCATGTATTATGTAATGGATATACATCTATAAACAGTATATTTACTAATTGATTCCTTCAACAAACACTGAGACACAGTGGTGAACAAGGCTCTGATACTGTCCTAGAACAAATGGAACCACAGCTAGGAGAATAAATTAGATAGTGCATTAAAGTTAGGAACACAGTGCTATGGGAACACAAAAAGGCCTAAGAGTGTCATTCATTTTAAAAGGCAGAGGTAGTGGAGGAGGCGGTAATGTGTAAGAAGAGTTTTAAAGAAGAAATAATAAAGGATCTATGTGGTTTGAGAGGCAGAGAAGATTGTGTGGGAGATGGACATTCAATATAGAGAAACTAGAAAAAAATAAAACATTAGTGTGAATAGACTATTTGGAGTAATGAAGAAACTAGAATTAAATGCTGAGGAAGTTAGAGAAACTAGAAAAAAAATAAGGCATTATTGTGAATAAACTATTTGGAGTAATGAAGAATCTGAGATTAAATGCTAACGAAATTAGACTTCAATGTATAGGAAAACATTTTAAGAAAAGAAATTACGTGATCAACTATAATTAATTTAGCCAGAGTTCCTGTACCATGGAGTTGAAACTAAGATAGCTACATTAAAAGGTTTGTATCATTTACTGAGCCATCTGACTAAATTAAACACAGGGTGAAAAGCCACATAGATTCTACTATAATTCAGCTTGATTTTCCCATGTTGTTACTTTTGAAGTCTGTGACCACAGCTAAAATCCCCAAAGGGAGGGCAGTCATTTTTCTTTTTTCTTCCTTGAATTTCTGCTCAATTCAAGTTTATTCTTCAGTGAGAGTAAAGAATTGCTGGTCGGCATCTTGCAGCCTTGGGCACAGCTGGCACCTGCAATACTTTGGTGTGTGCCCAAGAGCCATGTAGAGAATAACATACAGGGGCCTTAGACGTGATTTCTCCACTCCCTAGAGAAGTCTCTACTCAGTAGAGTGGCAGGGGGCTCAAAAAGAAGCTGAAGGACAGTCATTTCCATGCACACCTCTATCAAGGGTTCCATCCCAACGTTTAGGCTAGTCTAATGTCTGATTTCTTGGGTGAAATTATCAGGTTGATTTTTTTTTTTCTATAATTACCATTTGACTATAGTATTAGCTGCAAGGATTGCATTTGTATTACTCCCCTTAGGAAAGTCTGTGGATTTATTTACTGATGGTTCTTGGAGAGGGGGAAAAATCACTATGCACTCAGGAGTCTGGTTTATAAATGCACCAGAGTAACTCATTGCTCTAGAGAGTCCCCTGTGAGGAAGAAATTTCATTTGGGTGTAATTTTGTCGAAGCTCTAGGAACTGCTTACAACTTTTGACATGTGAGACATCACAGCTTTGGAAAAAAGCTGATTACCAAGTCATATTTGTTGCGATTTTCCAGGTGGCTGGGTATTTCTAAAGCACCCTGCCTCAAATACAGCTGTACTCACACTGTTTCAAAAAGAAGACTGAGTCTATGCAGCAGCAAGCAAAGTATTGTTGCCAGTTATGCAGATACTTTACAAGCCACAGTAAGGAGAATCATAGAGGCAGCGTAGTGCAGAGATTCCATGCAGATTAGATATGATCTGACCCTCCTTGGACCAGTCATTTTTAAGCATTTTTAGCATTTTACTAAATTTTTAGAATTCAATTTCCATAACCTGTAAAGTGGGGTCCTCCCTCTTAGGTACCATTTGAAACTGCTTGAAGCTTTTTAGTGTACTTAAAGCATTTAGCCTAGGATCGGCCACATAATTATCTCTAAATAATTGAAAGCTCTTATTGATATATTTCATAAACCTAAATAGGTTTTAGATCTGGCATGAAGTCTGCTTATATATGTTGAAGAAATAATAAGTTTATGAGATATTAAAAGACCTAATCACTTCCTTTTTTTCTCTGTAAAGCCAGCTTCCATTTATTTGCATTCTCTGCTTTTCAGAAAAGAGGTATAGCGTATCTGTGGTCTATATGGAGAATCAGTGCATTCCACTCACTAGTCTTTTCAAATACAAACCTTTCAAGAGTAGAAAATTTTTGTTTACGTCTTTTGCTCAAAATGAAGTTGACAAATTAGTTTTAAATTCTTTCCTTTAATAAATGAAGGAGCAGATTACTAAAATTTTAGCAAAGAAATGTACCAATTTTAATTCATTAAAAGAAGTAAGGGATTCATTGGAACGGTCTCTTAAATACCATTGCAAAACATTCATTAAATTGCTAGCATTACTATTAATTTTGAAAACATTTTGACATATACCACAAGTTGTCTGGAACTTGACTTTATCAACAAGACTAGTATGATTTACATATAGCAGTGCCTTGCTTAATCAATGAATTTATAACTAGGCAGTTTAGATTTGCTTATGTAAACCTGTAAATCTGTATGAGTGTTTAAGTGTTGAGCATAAAATACAATTAAGTAGTTGGCAAGTATTTAGCTGGTTTAGATTTCAACAACCACTTATTTGTTTGTTTCCACTTGGAATTATACTGTATCATACTGAATGCTATTGATCAAGCTAGTTGGGTGATGGGCATAAGCGTCTGTATATAATTCATCTCATACCTAGCACTGCTTGATGCTAGATCATTCATCACTGTGCACAGGGGCATGACTGTCTGTGATTATTGCTGCCTTTTTGAGTGACAGACAATACTGTACTTAAATGAATAGAAGCGTCAGAGGGAAATTATCAGAATTTCTTCTCAGAAAATCTGAGGAGTCACTACCAAAATTACTGATGAGTTTGAGGAAGAAATAAGTAAATGATTATGGAAATCATGATTAATATAATATAAATGCTATTTCAGAATTGGAATGTAATGCAAATCTTTATATATGTGTATATATATACGTATATATATAAGTGTATATGTGCATATATATATGTGTGTGTGTGTGTGTACACACACACATATATAAAGGGCAAAATGAAGGATCTAAAGGATATGTCTCCAAATAAATAATAACCTTATTTATATCAAGTATTTAATATCCAAATATTATGTTTTCACCAAACCATTATATGTAGTCCACTAATATTTTAAAAATTTAGAGAATATAATCATCAATCTGTTTTATTGTTTAAGAAAATCTCTCTGAGCACAAATCCTCATCTACAACATGGAAATGATAATACCCACCTCATAGGATTCTCGCAAGTGTTAAAGGGTAAAACACGTATCAGGTGCATGAGAGATGGGCGTAGAGAATACTTTTCCTTTTTCCATTACTACTGCCACATTCTTTCACTGAAAAACTAGGATTTATAATTTTTCATTCTTTCCTTGCCACCCCAAACACTGTGTCAAGAAACAAAAATGAAAACACACAAAAGTGATGCAGTGGGTGATTAAAATTCAATAGGCAGGTAAAGAAATGCAAATAAGATATAATTGGACTTCCTCCTGAGTCTATGGCCTTCCCAGCTGGAAACATTTCCATGAATGTACTTCAGTTTTATATATATATAAAAAAGTAGGAAAAATAGTTAAATTCAATTTAAAGAATTACTAGAAAAGCATCAATCAGACTGAACCTGATTCAATGCTAGACTCTTTCTGACCTCCCAATGAGTTTTCACATTAAACTTTACTTTTAAGAATCCATCTTCCCTCATCTGGTGATTATTCAAAATAAAATGTAGGAATATTTTAAGACTGCCCTGCTACTTTTTCAACAGACGAAGATTGAGGAAGAAATAGACCAAGGTAGTCATTTGAAAGGCTGGAGGGCATCAATGGTTATTTGTTCTGATGATTAAATATTTTTAATATTTGTTTGAAGAAAGCACCATAGAGGCTAGAATCACAGACAATGAGGGTCTGTGGTAAAGTCTTGGATACACCTTGGCAACCCTCGGTCATCTATGATGTTCAACACAGATTGTGCCAGAATGCAGTTTAGAGTACAGGGATCCCCCACAGTAAGGGAGGTGGGAGGGAGAGCCCAGGACAAAGTCAGATGAACTAAAGAAACTGACAGATAATTTCGATAGTTGGTTTATTTCACTTTGGAACTTCCTAGAGCTTTAAAATACAGAGGAGTATTGTGAATCTTCAAGAAGGGAATCTAGGATGCTTAAGTACCTAGATTTCACCACAGAATGATTTTATTTTTTTAATCTAGTAATGTCTTATGGAATTAGTTATTTAGTGGGGCATAATTTTAAAAACATGGACCTAGAAAGTCCATAGCCTCTTGAGAGAAATCCTTTCTTTTTATTTTTTTTATTTTTTTATTTTAATGTCTTTTTTATTTTCAGTCACATTAATTTATCAGGGTGAATTAGTGCCTGGTATCACATAATTTTTTTTTTGATGATGGGTTCCTTATTCAATTTTTATTTTTATTATTTTTTATTTATTTATTTATTTATTTATTTATTTTTTATCATTTAACTTCTTTTATTATACTTTAGGCTTTAGGGTACATGTGCACAATGTGCAGGTTTGTTACATATGTATCCATGTGCCATGTTGATTTCCTGCACCCATTAGCTCGTCATTTAGCATTAGGTATATCTCCTAATGGTGTCCCCGCCCCCCCCACCCCCCACCCCACAACAGTAGCTGGAATGTGATGTTCCCCTTCCTGTGTCCATGAGTTCTCATTGTTCAATTCCCACCTATGAGTGAGAACATGCGGTGTTTGGTTTTTTGTCCTTGCGATAGTTTACTGAGAATGATGTTTTCCAGTTTCATCCATGTCCCTACAAAGGACACGAACTCATCATTTTTTATGGCTGCATAGTATTCCATGGTGTATATGTGCCACATTTGCTTAATCCAGTCTATTGTTGTTGGACATTTGGGTTGGTTCCAAGTCTTTGCTATTGTGAATAGTGCCACAATAAACATACGTGTGCATGTGTCTTTATAGCAGCATGATTTATACTCCTTTGGGTATATACCCAGTAATGGGATGGCTGGGTCAAATGGTATAGTTTACAGTCCCACCAACAGTGTAAAAGTGTTCCTATTTCTCCACACCCTCTCTAGCACCTGTTGTTTCCTGACTTTTTAATGATGGCCATTCTAACTGGTGTGAGATGGTATCTCATTGTGGTTTTGATTTGCATTTCTCTGATGGCCAGTGATGAGGAAGGAGCATTTTTTCATGTGTTTTTTGGCTGCATAAATGTCTTCTTTTGAGAAGTGTCTGTTCATGTCCTTTGCCCACTTTTTGATGGGGTTGTTTGTTTTTTTCTTGTAAATTTGTTTGAGTTCATTGTAGATTCTGGATATTAGCCCTTTGTCAGATGAGTAGGTTGTAAAAATTTTCTCCCATTCTGTAGGTTGGCTGTTCACTCTGATGGTAGTTTCTTTTGCTGTGCAGAAGCTCTTTAGTTTAATAAGATCCCATTTGTCAATTTTGGCTTTTGTTGCCAGTGCTTTTGGTGTTTTAGACATGAAGTCCTTGCCCACGCCTATGTCCTGAATGGTATTGCCTAGGTTTTCTGCTGTTTTTCAATCACTTGTTTCCCATCTACAAATTCATCATAATCATATAAGCTTTCCTTGTCTACACTATGAACTACATAGGATAAACCTCTCTTATTTAGGGAAACTGGTTTTAAAGCACAGCGGTAATTGTAACCTATGACATATAAGGTGGATTCCAAATACATTTTATTTTTGTAAAGAAATTGAGAATTTTTTTTAATTGACTACACTTTTCTGTTTTTTTTAATTGGCTGCAATATTCTGGTGTCTTTTTTGAGTATTGAACCAGTCTTATTTCCAAAAAATGATTTTTTTCTACACAGGTTTTGTTATAAGCTGCATATACTACTGAAAAAGGAAGATGCAGTCAGTTCTGCGTTTTCTAGGTTCCTTATGGCCTCTTCAAAAATCACCAAACAATCTTGAAGAAACAAAGCATAAATTTTTGTTTTTCTCCCATCTTCTTAACGATTCTTATTTTCAATGCATTTTCAGATTGGAAGACATTGCTCTTGTCCCACATTTTGAAAAATATGGTGCTATAACAGAACAATAAATTACTTATTTTTTGTTATTGATGGCAATGATGATAGTCATCTTGTCAGGACATGCCTAAGGAGGCTATCACCTTCAATTTCTGTAAAGTCAAATATCTCATTAAGTGTTTCCACACATACTGAGAAAACTAAAAATTACCAAAAAGATGATGAAAGCCTCAACATCACAGGTAGACAAACCAAACCCTGTTTTAGCAGTGCTGTGTGCAAGGTATGTAAGACAATTAGAAGAAAATATAATTTCATTTGGTAAGAAGGTTATATATTGAATAGAAATTGCAAACATTTACATTTGCACCATCTACAGAATATACAATAGGTGCAGAAAATCTAATTTTTATTTGGGCTAGGTATTAGCAATTTTTTGTTATTTTTCTGAAGTTATATTACAATTTTCATATAATTCAAGAATATAATTTGAAATCCATTTTTCAAATCAGAGTATCTAAAAGCTAAGGGAAACATTTTTGTTATTGCTGTGATCTGACGTATCACTTGGTATACTATAGAAAGCATGATACTTGGTAAGATCTGATAGAATCAATTCTTCACTGTAAAGGCCTAATGCATGCATTATCAAAATCTCTCCTTTTGTTTACCCTCAGATAATTTAGCTGCAACCTCTGATTCCATTTCATAGATCAATAAGGGAATGATACAATGATGCCCAATGTGGTATGCCCAAGTTAATTCATTGCTGCTATTTCTAACTGAGCATTTGTGTCCTTTTGCCAGATGAAACATTTTTATTGATTTAGAAGAACCTGCCTGTCTCTTCCCAGTATTGTTACATTCAGTCTCCATATGTGCTTCCACCACCCTTTTCTAGTGTTCCCAGTCCCAATTTTTTTCTAGATATCGTACGGTATGCTCTTTTGCATACTACCTACCTGATCCATTTGTATGTGTTCCTCTGTCTTAAAAAAAAGTAGGGTTAAATCTTCGTATTCTGTGGTATGTTTCATGATGGCATTGCTATTGTATTTATTTCCATTTTTCTTATATAAACACTTACAAAATATGCTTCTAATATTTGCAAAGTTAAACATTGAACCAGTACTAGTTGGATACAAAGCACAACAGTTAATATGCAAGTGGCATCAAAGAATGAGTTGTTAACCTCATGATTGTAACCCACATATGTTGCACACTTAGGTCATATTGTTGAGCATGATGCAACCATGAGTGGTCCATAATTGAGATTCATAAATCCTGTTATCAATATTAGTGGCCTGGGGTAAAGCAGCAGCAGTGACTATGAAAGACAAATAATCAGTGCTATATTCATTTGACACTAAAAACAGTGTTACTTTTGTTTCCATGTTGGGGGACTCATGTTAGGGGTTTTGTAATCTTCCCCTAATATTTTTTATTTATTTATTTGTTTTAGTTTTAATTTTTGTCGCCCGGGCTGGAGTGCAGTGGCATGATCTCCATCTCAGCTCACTGCAACCTCCGCCTCCTGGGTTCAAACAATTCCCCTGCCTCATCCTCCCAAGTAGCTGGGATTACAGGTGCATGCCACCATGCCCAGCTAATTATTTGTATTTTTAGTAGAAATGGGGTTTCACCATGTTGGCCAGGCTGGTCTTGAACTCCTGACCTCAAGTGATCCGCCCACCTTGGCCTCCCAAAGTGTTATAGGCACGAGCCACCGTGCCCAGCCTTCCCCTGAGCTTCTGTACCTATAATCAAAACCAAGAACATTTTGGGTCTGAAAGAGGTTTCTCAGGACACTGGATCTTCACTGGTAAAATCTGGATAGTCCTGGACATACCAGGACAGGCGGTCACCCTACTTCTAAATTAGGAGAACAACATGAATACACCCCACCATTCAATTCCCAGACCTCATTCACATTTCTCCACTTATTTTCACTTATATTCAAATGGACAATGTTTCTTTTGCCATTTTTTTAAATTTATTTGCCATGTGATTTCAGTCTTTTTTCATGTGGAACAGTTTCTCAGTTGCCCCATTCTTTCAAAATGTTGACAGATTTTTTAAAAATATAAATTGTGCTTATGTGGTGTTTTCCTCAAAATCAAACTGGAGCCATGCATTGTGTGTAGGAATTCCATGGAAGTGAGGCAATACTGGTCTCAGGAAGTTACATCAGGAGAAGACATTCTGCCAATGGTGCTGGCAACCTCAATCATGTGGTAAATTTTGTGTTGACCAGATTTCTCCACCAGAAAGACAGCATTTTCTGATTTGTAATTGATGGAAAGTGTATTAGACCATATTCACACTGCTATAAAGGACTACCTGAGACTGAGTAATTTATATACAAAAGAGGTTTAATTGACTCACAGTTCTGCATGTCTTGGGAGGCCTCAGAAAACTTACAATGATGGTGGAAGGGGAAACAAGGCATGTCTTACATGGTGGCAAGAGGGAGGGGAGAACTGCCATGCACCTCATGAGAACTCACTCACTATCATGAGAACAGCATGGGGGGAAACTGCTATCATGATCCAATCACCTCCCACCAGGTCCCTCCCTTGACACATGGGGATTACAATTCCAGAGGAGATTTCAGAAAGGACACAGAGCCAAACCATATTATTTCACCCCTGGTTCCTCACAAATCTCATGTCCATCTCACATTTCAAAACACAATCATACATTCCTAATAGTCCTGCAAAGTCTTAACTCACTCCAGCATTTAACTGAAACATCCAAGTCTAAAGTATCAGCTGGCACAAGGCAAGTCTCTTCCATCTACGAGCCTGTAAAATCAAAAGCAAGTTAGTTACTTCCTAGATACCATGGGGGTACAGGCATTCCAAATGGGAGAAATTGGCCAAAACAAAGGGGCTGCTGGCCCCATATGAGTCTGAAACCCAGCAAGGCAGCCATTATATTTTAAAGCTACAAAATAATCTCCTTTGACTTATGTCTCACATCAGGGCACCCCGATACTAAAGGTGAGTTCCCACGGCCTTGGGTAGCTCCAGTTCTATGACTCTGCAGGATACAGCCCCTGAAGCTGCTTTCATGGGCTGGTGTTGAGTGCCTGTGGCTTTTCCAGGTGGACTATGCAAGCTCATTGGTGGATCTACCATTCTGGGGTCTGGAGGATTGTGGCTGTCTTCTCACAACTGCACTAGGCAGTGCCCCAGTGGGGACTCTGTGTGGGGGGCTCCAACCCCACATTTCTCCATTTCTCCTCTGCAGTGCCCTAGTAAAGATGCTCCATGAGGGCTCCGCATCTGCAGCAGACCACTGCCTGGACATCCGGGCATTTCCACACATCCTCTGAAATCTAGGTGGAGGTTTTCAAACCTCAGTTCTTGCCTTCTGGGCACCCACAGGCTCAATATCATGTGTAAGCTTCCAAGGCTTGGGACTTGCATCCTCTGATGCCATGGCCTGAGATGAGATTTGGGTGGGGACATAGAGCTAAACTATATCAGGAGGATACTCCAAATCTAGGCCAATATTCTGCTTCTCCTCAAACCTTTAATCACCGCCTAAGCATCCATAGATTTATATGTGAATCAAGTACCATACTTGTCAAATGGTGTATTATTATTTTCATTATTTTCCCTGTAGCTTTTAGTTGTCTTTTTACTATAAGGATATACTTTTTCTTCTCTTGCAGAGGTAGGCTTTTTATTTATATCAGTATGGACTTATGGATTCTTTTTTGTTGTTGTTGTTTTGTCTTTGGGTTTTTTTTTCTTCTTTTTTTGAGATGGAGTCTCATTCTGTCAACTATGCTGGAGTGCAGTGGCATGATTTTGACTCATTGCAACCTCTGCCTCCTGTGCTCAAGCAATTCTCCTGCCTCAGCCTCCAGAGTAGCTCAGATTACAGGCACAGGCCACTACACCCGGCTAATTTTTCTGTATTTTTAGTGGAGACAGGGTTTTCTATGTTGGCCAAGCTGGCCTTGAACTCCTGACCTTAAGTGATCCACCCACCTTGGCCTTCCAAAGTACTGGGATTACAGGTGTGAGCCACTGCTCCCGGCCATGGATTCCTGTTTTAATCAATGAGTTTTTATTCTGTTACTATCATTATTTATTTTGGCACTCAAATTGTCCTAGATTTGGTTTGTAAGACCTGTGTCTTTTGACATATTTCCATCATTTTTTTGGCACTCACTTTTTCTTGCACAAGGTATTTCAGGCTCACCTTGTACTTTTCCTAGTCTGTCCTGGAGTCAGCTATTTCTCTAACAAACTTTAGTTTCTTTTAGTGAAAAATGACATATAGAAGCCAAAGTCTAAGGCTGGAGATGATGGCTTATGCCTGTAATGCCAGCACTGTAGAGGCTGATACAGGAGGATCGCTTGAGGCCAAGAGTTTGAGACAAGCCTTGGGCAAGATAGGAAGACTGCATCTCTACAAAAACAAAAATAAAATAACAACCAGGTGTGGTAGCACATGCTTGTAGTCCCAGCTACTCAGGAAGCTGAGGTGGGAAGATTTCTTGAACCCAGGAGTTTGAGTTTGTGGTGAGATAGGACTACACTATTGTACTTTAGCTAAGGGGATACAGTTAGACCAAGGCTGTTAAAAAAATAAAAATTAAAAGTACTTGTGCTTATTGTTAGTGAGCTGTAGTTGCTTCTAGATCCTCTCAGCAGAAAGAGCTATGAAATATACATATATGCATACACATACATCTATATCTATTTCTTTATATTTAAAATAAAAACTCTTTTACAATAATACCTCCAATTTTAATGCAACATCTCAGTTATTTTCCAGTTTGCCTACATGCAAACTGTATTTGTAGATTCTTCTCTAACATTGACGAACCTGGTCATAACCCTCAATGTATTTATGTATTTGCTCAGTCCCTCTCCCACCACTTTGGCTATTGGGTACTCCATCACCCCTGCTCAGATACGCCCTCACTGCTGCCTACTTAAGACATGAGGTATAAATAGGCTGTTCTCTGCTGGGCACTCACATCATCACACTTTCCTTGGCCAACAGGAATGTGGCTACGTCCACACAGCTTCCTCGCCACCAACTTCTTGGCATTTGGCCAGCTCATGCTTCAGCTTGACTGTCTCCACTATTTCACTATCCACCTGACTGTCTCCACTATTTCACCCTCAGGGCTCATGGGAGGCCACTACATCTGCAACGCCCCCTACAGGCCCATGAAGACACTTTAAAAAGTTACACAATATATTTTGCATGTCGTCATTTATTCAATGTATCTACAACTGTTTCCTTTGTTCTGGAGAGTGAGATAAGGCCTTGCAAACTGACAGGCAGCATTTATTCAGAATTATTCAAATAGTGTCTGACATTTAGAGAATAATCAATGGAAGGCTTTTAGCAATACATTTTACTACCTATGATGCATTGAATATTTAATTAATTTTTCTTTGAAGATGTTCGTTCAGATTGGGGCATGAAAAGAAAGTGATAGTAATCTTTTCAAGAGTGTTATTTTACTTTCCTGAGATTTCTTCTATCAAAAGAAAAATGTTTTTTCTGTTAGATATGGACCATATAAAGTCAACACTAATTAAACTATTTTCTGAAAGTGTCTTCTAACCTTCTCAATATTTGGCCCACTCATGAACAATAAAACCAGACTTATAAATAATACTAACCTTACCGTATGCAGTAAATAATGTCTACTTTATGAGTTCAAAACTACAAGAGAAAAGACTGGAAATTTGAAAATACAGAATTTCAATTGCTTCCTATGACAATTGTGATAGGTTATTTTAATAGCAATTTTTCAAAATTGTTGGCTTAAACTAATTCATATTACTCATTTTTTTTTTTTTTTTTTTTTGAGACGGAGTCTCGCTCTGTCACCCAGGCTGGAGTGCAGTGGCGCGATCTCGGCTCACTGCAAGCTCCGCCTCCCAGGTTCACGCCATTCTTCTGCCTCAGCCTCTCCGAGTAGCTGGGACTACAGGCGCCCGCCACCACGCCTGGCTAATTTTTTGTATTTTTTTAGTAGAGACGGGGTTTCACTGTGGTCTCGATCTCCTGACCTCGTGATCCACCCGCCTCGGCCTCCCAAAGTGCTGGGATTACAAGCGTGAGCCACCGCGCCCGGCCCATATTACTCATTTTACTTTCAATTTGTGAAAGGAATGTTTTTCTTATAAGGCTTGCTAAATATTTATCAGTTTTTGATTTTTTCCTGTGTGCTTTGTAATACCTCTGAATCACTGTAACATGGACTGGGTTTATAAAATATAGTTTGATTATTGCTCTACTTTATTTGTAATATGTTTATCAGTCAGCCTAAATTTAATTCTATGCCAGGCATTCTGAAATTGTATATGAAATTGTATATGAATGTATAATATAAATCTTACACATACAAATGTAACTGTCATGTTTGAAGTAAGCTTTGTGAAATTAAAAATGTTGTAAAGGTAATTACGATGATGATAATGCAGTCTTTAAAAAAAGATAAAGAAAAAGGAGGATGTTCAATCTCCTAAAAATTGTAATACCTACTTTAAAAAAATCAATGAAAATAAATGTATCTTGTTACATCTTATATCTAACAAAGAATGTGAATTGATCTTCATAACTTAATACCTATCTAAAAAAAGTTGAGTGAGAACATATTGTTTGTGAATTCTATATATTACTGTGTTTGTAATTGATTTGTAAACTTATGAGTAATGGTAAATGTAATGCCTAACTTAGAAAATATTTGTATAAAAATCCAGGTTAATAAAATTAGATACGCACAGTGCCACAAGAAAATTGACATCCTGCATTGTTGCTGCTATAAAAACACCCAAGAATAAGTTATTATATTAAATGTTGATACAAAAACTTAAGCAGTTTTGAGTGTAACTAAAATAAGTTTAAAAAGATTATTTTGTTGGCTTTCTAGAAAATACTTTCAAAGTACTTAGATGTAATTCATTTTCCAAATTCAGTAAATATATTTCTAGTATTCATTATTGATTTAATAATGGTTTAGTCACTATATTTTTTAAATGGTTAAGAATTACTGTTACTGAATTCCTTAATTACATTATAATGTGTTAGGGCTTAAGGAAAATTTAAATGTTATAAACTTATTTTATGAAGTCTATTCATCAATTTTGTCTCCATCCAAAGCAAATATTAATTAAATAACATCACATGCAATTGTGTGTTCAGTCATATCAAGACATTTAGAAGCCCTGTTTCCTGTCTTCATTACAGCAGTTACCTGTTTTGCCTCATTAACTTCTTCCCACAATTTCTGTGGAAATTGTCTTCTTGGCCTGGAGCTTTTGAGGCAGTTCATGAAGTGAGAGCTCATTAAAGCATCTGGCCTAAACTCTACCAGTGTTGAGAATATTTGCATAACCTAAGTTTCTTTAGCATCTTCTGGGTCAGATTAGTAATTCTAATTAACTTAAGATACCTATTTTTGTGTTATTAGAGCTAAATATGGGATAGGACCAAATAGAACATGCATAGAAAATTCATTAAAGCAAATAGGTTGGGCGAAATTCTGAGTTCATTGTTATTTTATCTTTTATCTATAGAGTAAATCTGTTTCATTTTCTTTGTAAAGACATGGGAAGCTTTGGTGTATACACTATATTATGTATACTATAGTATATATGCACATATATAGACAACGCAATATTCATTATATATCATATATCATAAGACTTCTTTATAATTCTGTAGCAGATGCTGATGGCACCTTGCCCAGACCCTGTAGCTTTTACTTTCTCAATGCATTAACTTAATTTCTACCTGCATTTTTTTCCCTAAGGATTTTCTTTAGTAGCTAAAACCTTCTTTCCTTCCATGTGGTAAGTTAGAAATACAGGAAAAATCATGCCCTCTAGGAGTAGCCACCAACCAATGACCACCAATCAAAGACTGAGTAGGTCTATTAACACCTCAGTTCTCTCAACCATTAAGTGGCATAATGCTGAAGCACATGTCCTATACTTTTTCTCAAGATGAACCTGACGTTACCCACGGTGGCAACTTGCTGGATTACATACCTTTTGATTGCCGTTGACTTTTGTCTTTTTCTACTTTCCTTACTCACCCCACTACCTGTGTTTCCTGGATTGATCTCTTAGATAAACTACTTGTGTTTAATCTGTTTCTAATTATGTGTTGGGGGTAAACAAAATTAAGATAAATTTTATTCAATAAATATTTGTGGATAACTTAGTATATGAGTAAAACAGAAAAAAATCTCTTATTTATGGAGCTTATATTCTAGCAGACAGAGGGCAACACAAATAAGTCTACACACACAAACATACCCCCCCCACACACACACCCACACACACACACACACACACACACGATTATATTATATGATTGGGAAGCACTGAAGATAACATTAAGATGGGAAAAGACCAGCCCAGACAACATAGTGAGACCTCATGTCTACAAAAAATTTAGAAACTTAGCCGGCCATGGGGGTGCACCCCTGCAGTCCCAGCTACTCTGGAGGCTGAGGTGGGAGGATTGAGCCAGGGAGGTCAAGGCTTCAGTGAACCATGATTTCCCGATTGCACTCCAGCCTGTGTGAAAGAGCAAGACTCTGTTTCAAAACAAACAAACAAATGAACAAACAAACAAAACTTAAAGGAAGATGGAGAAAGAGGATAGAGAGAACCTTTGTGGTAGTTATCAAAATGTGTAACAGGGTTGGCAGAGAATCCCTCACAGAGGTGGTGTTATTTGAACAAAGTCCCCTGCGGGAAGTAAGTAGTATGTGAGGGGAGGAACAGTTTCCAATTCTAAGAGACTTAAAATGATATCTTTTTACATTTATTGCTGTACAGGTATTATTTTCTTTATAAAATATTATGAGAAAGTAATATTTTATTAAATGGAAATTTAAATCCCATATAACAAGGGGGACGAGATCCTTAGTAATGAAAGTCAAGTTGCACTTTGACAGAGATATTTCAATTCATGACTGTTCCAAATGGCTCCATCAACATTATGTCCACATTAAATATGACTGTATCGGAATGTTCTGCTCTGAGTAAGATAATGCTCTTTCTCTCAAAAAGATATTAGATTTTAGACATGTAAGCAAAGTAATACAAAAATGTAATTATGTTTGAAGAAATAACTCCAAGTAATAAAGGATTAATTTATGAGATTGTGATCAAAGAAATTTTTTGAGAGATACTTGTACACAAATAGCATACTGAAGATCAATCAGAGAAACAATCTAGGACATTCTGGATTCAGAACGATAGGTGTAGTGCTGTGAAATCATGTGGTGAATGCCTTATCTTTGTGAAGACTTGTGAGCGCATACATTTTAAACATTATGTGATGAAAGGTGAGGCTGAAGAGGGAGGCAGAGTTCAGATCATGTAAGTACTTACATGCCTGGCCGAGGGGCTCATGAATACCTTTGAATGGGACGTCATTAAGCTGGCATGATGAACTCTGGCTGCAGGGCGAATGTGAAGAGGAGGAAGTCAAGAAGAGACTGAAGACAAGTTCAAGAGTTTGGACATTCAGTCATGGTAGATGTTATAGAGAACAGAAAGCAGATTGAAGATATGTGAGAGGAAAACAACAGGATTTGATCTGGGACCGGAGTAGGAGAGTTGAGGGAAAGGGAGTTATATATTCTGAATCAAAAGAAAATTAGAAATGTTTGCTCAAAAGGACTATGTAATGTATAACTGTCTGAGATGCTTTAGTGAAGTTACTTTTATGTAGAAATATAATATAGAAATAATATATATTTTTCACGTGATGCATGTGAAATTTACTACATGTATATACACATGCACATATATGTATATATGTATGTGTGTATATATTTATTATATATGTATAAAAGGTTGCTATTTAATTAAATTCATAGTAGCAGAGAGAGAAATCCCAGGGGCAGTTACTAATGTTGAGTGTTTATTTATTTGCTCTCAAATGTACATTGGCAAAAGCATAATCAGCCACCAATTATGTACAAATAAATTTTCATAGATTCAAAACCAAAATCCATTTTAATGTGTGCATAAGAATTATTTAAGAAAGAGAAATTTGGCAGGTGCGGTGGCTCACACCTGTAATCCCAGCACTTTGGGAGCCCGAGGCAGGCAGATCATGAGGTCAGGAGATAGCGCCACTGCACTCCAGCCTGGGAGACACAGCAAGACTCCATCTCAAAAAAAAAAAAAAAAAAAAAAAAAAGAAAAGAAAAAGAAATTTACAATAAATGTCATCAGATGTCCTTTTTGTACTGAATAAAAAATTCTTAACACTATGAATAGAGGTCAATGCTGACATCACTTCTTACAAGGTTATTCATTATTATACAGAAAAACAAGGCCTGAGGATTTTAGAAATCAGAACAAATTTCATTGATAAAGAAACAATGACTTCTTAAAACAGACTATTCAAAACAATTTACTTAACCAGTGAATGATGCATATGACAATTTTGGCTCTAGTATATTGATCACGTCAAGAGTTACAGCAGAAATGGGATTTAGAAGACAACTGGGAATTGGTTCCTTTGTATTTTCCACCCATAGAGCCTTCCCTTTGCAGAATGTGGCTGTCAGGGCCATTATTTGTATATGAACACATTATGTCTCTTCCCTCCTTAAAACTATTTCATGACTCTTGTTTTATAATCTGAAATCCCAACATACTTTCAAAATTTCCAACATAATCTCGAGCTCATCTTGCCACACTCGTCACTTCCATCACTTTATTTAAACCACTTGGGTTTTTCTAAGGTCCTCAAGGCTCTCATACTCTCATCTCTTTGGGACTGTCATATATGTTATTTTATCTTTCTAGAATACTCCTGTCTGTATTCCACATCTAGTTAAACTAAACTATTCTTTCAAGCCTCAACTTGAACCCAGTTTTCTCCAAAAACATTCTCCTAATTCCACAGTTTGGGCTAAAGCCTCCCATGCCAATTGATGAAATATAATGAATGTTATTAGGGCCTATTTTAATTTGAAGATTACATAGCAACTTAGAAACACTTTCTTGATATAGTTCTAAGAAAGAAAGACAGATGCAAAGTAAACTGTCAGTTTATCAAAATATGCCTGCCTATGAGAAAATTTAGAAAAGAATATTTAAGAAGCAAAAATAGGTCTGTAATATAGCACTGGTGTGATTAAATGGATGGAAACAGAACTAATACAGTAAATATGTGCTATTCGTGTCCATGAGTCCTGTAGGGAAGGTGATATGGTTTGGCTGGGTCCTCACCTGAAACTCACTTTGATTTGTAATAATCCCCATGTGTCAAGGGCAGGACCAGGTGGAGATAATTGGATCATGGGGGCAGTTTCCCCCATAATGTTCTTGTGGTAGTGAATAAGTCTCATGAGATCTAATGGTTTTATAAATGAGAGTTCTGCTGTGCAAGCTCTCTTGCCTGCCGCCATGTAAGACATCCCTTTGTTCTTCCTTTGTCTTCTGCCATGACTGTGAGGGCCTTCCCAGCCATGTGGAACTGTGAGTCAATTAAACTTCTTTCCTTTATAAATTACCCAGTCTTGGGTATGTCTTTATTAGTAGTGTGAGAACTGACTAATACAGAAGGGAACATATATTTTTTTTCCTTTTTAGGTTCTTAGCTGAGATACTCTTCTGAAAACAAAACAGTAACAAAAGAAAAATAAATAGAAGTTTATTAACATGTGCTGTACCCATCAAATGGAAAAGACCTTAGTTCAAAAGCATCTCTCTCAAGGTAGTGGCTTAGGAGACTTGCTTAGATAGTATTTTACCAAACAGTCATAAATCCTGTATGGTGACAAGACAAATGAGAGAGTATCTTCTGGCTTCCAAAAGGTGGAAATATGTGGGAAGGTAAGTTTATGGGAAGAATAGAGCCTGTTCCTAGATCTTCTGGCACCACTGTCTCTGAGTTCTGTTTCCAAGATTATAAGTAAGTGCTGCAAATGGGCCCATCTTTATGTGGGAAAGGCAGAGGGGAGGGCAGAGTTTGCCTCTGCCTTTTATCCTTTCTCTTAGCCCAACAATTCCTGGTATTTTAGAGGGAAGTGTTTTCATTTCCTTCTGTACCAAAAATGAGTTAAAGTAATGAGCTTCTAGGCTGTATTCTAGAATTCATCATCTATCTGGAACAGAATAATGTATACTCCTGCCCCCTTTATCATCAGGGTTTCTCAATTTCTGTACTATTGATATTTTCAGCCAGATAATTTTTGTGTCAGAGTCCTTCCTGTGCATTGTAGGATATTTAGCAGCATCCCCACCTCTATCTATTGTATCCCATTAAGTAACCCTCATCACCTATTGTGACAACCGAAAGAGAATGAGCTATTTTCCTGTAGAAGATGACTTGGAAAACTGGCCACAGACATTCCTCTGCCTGTACAATGTGTTTAGAATGTGACTTTAAAGCTTTTCTCAAGTGGACTTTAAAGCTTTTCTGAAGGTTTTCCTTCCTTTTTAACGTAGACTAGCTTTGTGACTTTTTTTTGGCCAATACAATGAGCTGGTAATTATGGGTCCCAGTTCTAAGCCTAGGTCTCAGAAGCTGTGTACACTTCCATTTGCTTTTTTTGTATTTTTGTCCCTCTTATCACAATAAGCATAAGCTAGGGGGCTGGAGGAATAAAGACAACATGGATCATAGTTGAATTAGTGAGATGTCCTGGCTGAGACTCCATACATGTGAGACACCTGAGCCATGACTAACAAAAGATAACTTACAGGAAACCCACAGCTAACCACAATTGCATGAGGAATTCTTCTCATGAGCAGAAAAGCATCCCTGCTGAGTCTAGCCTAAGTTCCTAAACCACAGAATAGCAAGCCAAATCAATAGTTACTTGAAGCTACTAAATATTGGGATGCTTTGTTACATAGCAATAGGTAACTGATATATTTCGTGACTTAACTTGATTGCTTCTTGAAAGTGTGTGCTAATGTCAAATCTCTGCGAAATGAAGTTTTGTGTCTTACAGCTTACTCTTCTCTCCAGATTTGCTCACAGTCATTTCCAGTTGGAATACACCTGCGTTTTCCACTAGATGTTGAATTTTCAATCTATAGTAGAGACCATCACGTCTTACAGATTTTTGACTCATAACTAGCTAGATTTACTCTCTAAGATATAATGTGTTTTACTTGATTAGAGATAATTCACCTTTATTTAATTTATTTCACAAATTTTTAAATTAATGTATGTTTTATGAAAGTCATGAATTTTCAAGAAAAAACAGCCTATTTAAGATATTTGTAAGAAGTAAGTTGAAACTGTTGGGATATTTTATGAAAGTAATTGGGTTTGCAGATTAATGAAGTAAAAATTATTATAATTGTATTCTAACAGTAGGACACTTTAGATGCTGGGATTGTTTGTACTGAAATATTTGTGTTGTATAAACTTTCCTAGCAACCTGAATGGTAAGTGTTCTAATGGAGACTTTTGTTTTTATATCTCCTTTCACATTGCAGTGCTAAGAATAATTTTATGTATGATTTTATTTTACTCTAGTATTAATACTCTATTAATACTGAGTATTGTTAAAACTTTTCAAGGACATATTTGGCAACTTTACAGATATGGAGACAGAAATATTTCTAGATTTTAAATTATAACATTTACATTATTTCAATATATTTTCAAATGGCATTTTTCAAATGTCTAAATTTCTCTCTATTTTCTTATTTGAAATTTAGACACTGTGATCAATTGATTGTAAAAGTGGACCCAATTCTTCCCCTTCCCCTATATGTAGTCTTGCAGTGTGACTTTATAGCTTCTTCCATCAAGAAGTAGAGTTTATTTTCCTGCTCTGAATTTCAACTAGCCTGTGATTTAGTTTGGCCAACAGAATGTGGGCGAAATGATGGGATGCCAGGTCTGAGATTAGGCCTAGAGGCATACACTTTGCTCATTCTCTTGGACACCTGCCTTTATGTGAGAACTAATCTGGCTCAGCCCACTAGAGGAGAGACCACAGGACCAGAGCCATTGAATCACTATTATGAGGCCAAGCTCTATCAGCCAGCCTCCATCTGACTTGCCAGCTAATTGCGGATGGGTGAGCAAACCTAGGTGAGATCTGCCTTGCCCTACACAGGTGGAGCACACCTGGAGTCTCATGGGCAATAATAAATATTTTTGTTCAAGCCACTATTTTGGAGTGTTTTTTTAGGCAGCAAGGACGAGCTGTGTTATATGAAATAATTATAATAGCACAAATTTTATACCTCACGTACTGTTGTGAGGATTAAATGGTTCTCTGTGTGTGTGTATAAAATGTATATTTATATACATGTATTAAAAAGCACATGCTTGATCAATATTATTTTACATAATATAGTGTATTGTCACAAATCATTTTATAATTTACATTGTATTACATTTTCTAAATAAACAAATTGTATACATTATTTCATACATATGATAAATTTTCAGTTTATCTGAATCTCAATTTTTACTAATTTTTAAAAAATTAACCATACTAAATGAGAACACTTATTCAAAGTTATTCTTCATGTCCTTCAAAGCATTGATCTGTTACCTAAATTGTGCTCGAAAAAATATTACTGTTATAAAACTATTTTAAAGTAGAAAATCCATTGAAATGTTGTCTTTGAAAAGTTTTAGAAAACTAAATTTGGTGTGTTTTGAGTATATAGACATTTCTCTTTGAAATATGAGGTGAACACAAGTTAAGGAAACCAAACTAATTTTCCAAATTTCAGTGTGTTTCAGAATTTCTTTTTTTTAAAAATTAGGTTTTCAAAGATTTAGCTATTTATACCATTTATTGAAAATAAAAGTAGGTAAAAAAAAATGGGTCCTCAACAATGAATTAGAAAATTATACTTGTTACTTGAGTAAAAGGTGAACGTTTTAAGCCCCTGCTAAATGATAGTATATTCTCTGTAATACAATATGTTTACCCTACTCTGATAAGGATGACTATTACTGTAATTTTCCACCGGGAAAGAGGAAATATGGGAAAATAACTTTTACTTGATTTTATTGACTTAGCTCAAGAATTGTATTAGTAGTAATGACTTCTGCTAGGAAAAGCAGGCAATAATTGCTCCAAAATTCTGCTGGAATCCTGTGTTGGGCTGTTGTTTGTGTGCTAACTTTTGCAGGTGCTATGTTTTTCAGGGGCTTCTGTGAGCTCCTGGCTTTCATTCATTTGCTCTTGTTTCAGCTGACATTGTATTCACGATTACGTGGGGCTCTACATGATGGTCCAATGTCACTTCTCTAATTACTTGGCATTCTGCACTAAAGTTTGATCCTCCTGGGTCAATAACTATTTTCTGTTTGGCATTCAACAAATAAGCATATGTGTATGGATCTATCTCCAGGGGACAGGTGTGTGGCTGATATTTTAGGGCCTCACTAAGCACACATCTTTGATAAATCCATCCTGAATGAGCAAAAATGTTGATTTATCAAGGGCAAGCTTTAAACAATTTATTTAAATACAAATGTATCTGAACCAGAATGTGCCACACGAACGTGATTTATGGAAATGAGTTTTTCTAATGCTTTAACACATTTGATTAGTTGAACCACACCCAATTTCTTCAAGAGAAGTGTTTTTATTGTTTCCTTTTAGTAGATGAGAAAAGTAAATGTTCCTGAGATGTTAGGCAGTTTGCCCAGTTTCACACCACAAATCACCAGTGGGGCTGGGATTAGCATTCACTGAACTTAGAATCTATTCATAAATCCACATTCCCTGAATCTAGAGGTCTGATGAAGAGCTTTTAGAAGTTGAATTATGATTACATTGGGAAAGATTGCATATCTCTTAAAATACATCGCCTTTTAGAAGTCTAGGAAAATAAAAAAAAAGCAACTAACGAACTAATAAAGAAACACAAATTTTAAGCCCATCTCTTACTGTATTGGGAGAACTTTGTTTATACTTTACTCATTCAGTGCATTAAGGATTGTGTGTGTGTGTGTATATATATGTATGTGTGTGTATATATATATAATGTAATGTGTATATATAGCTATACAATCCTTACATATATCTCATAAATGTATCTCATATATATATATATATATATATATATATATATGAGAGAGAGAGACAGAAAGAGAGAGAGGGAGAGAGATGAAATGAGAGAGGCTCAGGTCAACAAGATTCAAAATATTAGAATGTCTTTATGTTAAATGTTATATTAGTGCTAGCTATATTTTAGCAAATTTTCAAAAGCTGCTTTATGCTTCAGAAAAATGTCTAGATGTCATGATTTTTTTGCTATCACTGAAGCAATTCAAAGGGAGTAATTTTTCTTTTTATACCTCTGTACCCAATGTGTAGTCTTTTATCCCTTGCCGCTCCCCACCCTTTATCCTGAGTTCACAAGGTTCAATGTGTCATTCTTACTCCTTTGCTTCCTCCTAGCTTAGCTCCCATATATCAGATGAGGTTTCATTATGTTGCCCAAGTTGGTCTTGAAATCCTGGGCTCAAGCCATCCTCCCACCTTGGCCTCCCAAAGTGGTGGGATCACAGATGTAAGCCACCATGACTCACCATTTATGCTAATTTATAAAAATTTTCTTCAATGAGGTAAGAGCTATATCCTGCAAATTTAAGTAATACTACCAGCTAGTGGAAGTGGTTTATGGGACAAGCTGGAGTCTGTCAGGAGTGAGGAGAAAGCAATGTTACTTATTTATTCTCATCTACAGTTACTTCAAATTTGCCTTACTGGGTTACTCTTTCCTTCCTACCTGCAGGTGAGATAAAAGTGTGCACAGATGACAAAAATAGACAAATAGTCATGGTTTAGTAGCGATAAAAATTCTAGTTTCACCAAATTAAAGTTTTTTTCTTTCATCTGTCCTCGCTACTTCTTTTCTACACCCAGCTTTAGCTGGATTCATGTTTGAAATACCAGATAGTGAGATTAATAATGAGAGTTTTTTAGATAAAAAAAGCAAGCTATTAGTGTTCAAATCTTAATTATAATATAATTTTATTTTAGACACAGGGAATAATGTTTGATGTATATAGAAATTCTAAATATTTGCCTTCTAAAATTGAATCCATAATAATATAAGAAGAAAGAAAGTCATAGATTTGTGTCTAAACTGGATACCAGACCCAGATGATCTGACAAGTGCTTAGTTTCTAAACACTGAGAGCAGATCATTTCAATTGCATAAAGTATTCCAGATCACAGAACAGGACAAAAAGATATTCAATTTACTTTATGAGACTAATATTTCTAATATAAAAAGAGATAAAATCAGGGTAGAAAATACAAAAAAATGTTGGGGGGAAGAAAACTAACCTTAAATCATGCAAAAAAACAATCAATAAAGTAAATCCATCACTCAAAAATTAATCTTATATATCCATTGGGATGTGCAAATTTTAAATAAAACATTATTAAAATAAGTTTATTGGTTATTAAAGTAATAATATAGTCAGGTGAGTTCCATTTGTTATTTGCCTTGCAATAACAAAATGATTAAATATTACAAATAATATTGAAGTGAAAATACTTATCAATATATTAAAGAGAAAATTTATTCATCTCAATCCATGCTCTGAATATATTTGTGACAATTTTATTTCAAAATATATCCAAATATATTTGGGAAGTAATATTAAAAGCAGTTCTAAGTAAGTAAAAATAAAGCAAGATGGTTGTTCTCACTAATACTATTGAATAATAAAAGGCCACTTGTTTTTATTAAAAATTATGGAAAAAATAAAAGATTTATGCTTTTATTACTTACTAGAAAAGAAGAGAAAACCCTTTTGCATTTGTAGGAAATATGATAATCAACCTAAGAATGTGATAATCTCAGAATTAACTGAGAAACATTAAACTAAAATAGTTTAACAATATGACCAGTTATGTTATTAACATAAAATTATTATTTATTATGCTTCAGAAATAAACAATTTAAAATGAAATATGTTTTCATCTAACACAGCAGTAAAATTATAAAATAAATTGGAATAGAACTGATCAGAATGTATAAGACCAATATAAATAGAAATATAAAACTGCACTAATGAGCAGGATTTCTGTATGAATAGAGAAACATACCATGTTTCCATATAGAAATTTCTGGTATTGAATTTTGTCATTTCTTCCTTAATATATATATACAAATGCAGTACAATGTTATTAAGAAATTAGTACAGTGTTTTCATGCAACCTGATGAACTGATTCTAAAACTCGTATAACAAATAGAAAATTGCAAAAATAACTTTGTAAAAATTATGGAACAAGACAGTGGGCTTAGGAAAAGTCAAATCTGAGAATTTACTATAATAGTGGCTTTTTGAGATATTAGAGAAAGAATAAGCAAATCAAAGAATCGATTTGGGATGATTGGCTACTTATAAAATAATAGATGTAAACCTGTAATGTACTATTTGCCAAAATAAATTAAATTCCTGACATATTCAAGAAAAAAATTGAAAAAAAATTTAAATATTAGCAGAAAATATAGAAAAAGAAGTTTATGGCATATCAACTTCAAATGTCATCTTAAATAGAATATGAAATGCAAAGCAAAAGAAAAAGCTAGATCACATTGATCCGTTATGAACTTCTGATCCCAAAAGGAACAGCATCTAAAAAGTTAAAAAGAAACACAGCACTGACAGTAAAATATTTCAAATATTTAGAAGATGTAAAAAATATATGTGAATAAAAATGAAGTAAAAAAACCAGACAATTTACTGAAAGGACATTCTAGTTGTTAGTAATATATGAAAACATGTTTAATTTTGTTGACAATCAAGAAAATAACTGCAAAATGCCATTGTTTACCAATAAATCTAACAATAAAAAAAGGAAGTTTAGACATACCGAAAGTAGGTCTCATTTGATGTAAATATTGGAGCATAAATAGTTATAGGCATGCCAGAGGGCTATTTAACGATGCTTATTAAAGTTTCACATATTTACATGTCTTCTGTTACATATATATTCAAGGCAACCTTCACAAAAATGACAGTGACAGCAAAGTTTGAAATAATTAAAAATATTGAAACAAATATAAAAACTCATTGATAAACAATTATTTGAATAAACTACATACACACACATTCTATGGAAGAAATACAATGAAATGGTTAAAAATATTAGAATTTATGTATGTATATTTATAAAACTATTCTCAGTATATTCTGGAAATGAAAACAATAGATGATACTCACAGAGTGCTTCTATATACCAGACATTGATCTAAGCTCCAGTCATATTAACAAAATCCTCCCAAAAACCTATGAGGCGAAACTATTGTTATACCCATTTCACGGAGAAATTATTTAAAATGAAAAATATATATGTATTATCTTTTGTCTTAGATTCTTAGAAAAGTATGCAATTTTAGTGAACAACCTGTAAAAAGGATATCAAATTTATCCTGATGATTATTTTTCCAAGAGTGGGTATGGATTTGGGCATGGTATTCAAGGGAAATTTCATATGCTGATTAACTTTTTTGTTTAACCAAATTCATCTATTCAATTAATCAAATATTTAATGGACATAAAGTAATGGATTTAGATCTATGAAATACAGTTTACTAAATTTTATCTTGAAAATATAAACTTTATTTACCTGGAAAATACTACTAATTAGTTATCGTATATATCTTATTGTTGGACCATGGATTTCAAAAAATTTATTATTACTTAACATTGAAAAAAATACATAGTAAATATCATAAATTTGCATAATATGCATTTACAAATCAACTAAAATGCATGGTTGGTGTGGATAAAACTAAATTATTTTTGTAATTATGTAAATGCCAAAAGGCAGAGTAAACATAGCTCAACACAAATGTCTTGGTACATTCAGATATCAAAATCTGTATGTATTTTACACAAAGAGAAATGAAGCATAAATTTAAGTTTAGTATATTGCCCAGAGAATTGCATTTTCTTCCTAATTAAGCTTTTCTGGTGTCATTATTTATGTTGATTAGTCCATTTTTCCCTACATTGTGAGAATTATTGAATATTTTTAAATAGTTGAGAAAGTACTCAGAAGTACAAAGTAACAAAGATATGTCAAAGGGATACAAGATCCAACCTGAAAGAGCTCCCAATAGCTACGGCCACAACATACTATATAATATGCTATTGGATTATGAGCCAAAATATCAAATAAAGATCCATGAGTGTCTATTGGTATAAATAATGATTGAATAATTAAATGCATGAGGGAGATGAGATAATCTCAATAACAGAATATCAAATAACTTATATACATACCCGTTCCTCAAGGAGGTTGTCTTAGTCCATTCTCACGCTGCTATAAAGACAGACCCAAGACTGGGTAATCTATAAAGGAAAGAGGTTATTTGACTCACAATTCTGCATGTTTAGGGAAGCCTTAGGAAACAGAATCATGGCAAAAGGTGAGAGAGAAGCAAAGGCATGTCTTACATGGCAGCAGGCAAGAGAGAGTGAACCAGTGAAGAGGGAAGAGCCTCTTATAAAACCATCAGATCTGAAAAAACTCATTATCACGAGAACAGCATGAAGGAAACCGCCCCCATGATCCAGTCACCTCCCACCAGGTCCTGCCCTCCACATGTGGGGATTATGAGGATTACAATTTCAGCTGAGATTGGTTGGGGACATAGAGCCAAATCATATCAGAGGTGAAACTTTAAAAGTGAGCTGAGCTTAGTGCTTTGTTTCAGAAGAATAGAGCATTGAAAACAAAAATAAAAACAAACACTTTACAGTGGAGAAAACTGCAAACATTATTTTAGCAAGGTGACCTGGTTAACATCATCTGTGTTAAATCAAACTGAAGTATGTACCCTTGATCTGATATCATGAGAATGGCACTTCACCTCTGTGACGTTTTCCCCCAAAATCATACTATTTTTTTTCAACCATGAGACAAACAAACATTGAAAGCATTCTACAAATTAGCTGAGCAGCACTCCTTAAAACTCACTGAAAGTCACTGAAAGCAAGGTAAGTCTAAGCAACTCACTCATCCAGAGGAGGCTAAGGACACATGAAGACTGAATGCAGTGTAGTAACCTGAATTGAATCATGGAACAGGAAAGAGACATTATAGAAAAACAAATGGACTGCAAATAAATATGGTGTTCAGTTAATAAGAATGTATCAATGTTGGTTCATTATTTGTGACAAAGATACCATTATAATGTAAGAAATTAATAGTAGGGCAAGCTGGGTTTGGGGTAAACAGGAACTCATTATGCCTTTGCAACTTTTCTGTAAATCCCAAACTATTCTATAATCAAAAGTTTATTTATAAAATGAAGGTACGGTTCTGCTTGGGGATCATCACCATCTAAACATCAGTGAACAGGGCAATCCACTTCATGGTAGATATGGGTATCAGGATATAAATGACTAGAAATTGGAATGCTTATGAACAGCATAAAATGATGAGGTCATTTCTTTAAAGATACAACATTAGGGTTTGTATTGAACCTTGCTTGTGTATTTCAAATTAAATATAAGTATAGAAAATAGTTGTGTAATTTTTAGGTTGATCATCTGAAATCTGCTTTCTTTCCCCAATATCATAACACATTTTGGAATCTACACATACTTTTATGTTAGCCATAGTTTAATCTCTTAGCAAATTTGATGAATCTAAGAATTAAGTTGCTCATGCCTGTAATCCCAACACTTTGGGAGGCAAAGGCAGGCGGATCACCTGAGGACAGGAATTCAAGACCAGCCTGGCCAGTATAGGGAAACACTGTCTCTACTAAAACTACAAAAATTAGCTGGGCATGTTGGTGGGTGCCTGTAATCCCAGCTACTTGGGAGGCTGAGGCAGGAGAATCACTTGAACCGTGGAGGTGGAGGTCGCAGTGAGCCGAGATCATGCAACTGCACTCCAGTCTGGGTGACAGAGTGAGACTTTGTCTCAAAAAAAAAAAAAAATTTAATTGTTGGGTGTCAAATGCCACACATCAGACATTCACGAACTTGGATACCTCATTAACTTGTCATTGTTATGGCTCCTGAGATTGTTGGAAACTTTAGACACATTTGTCCTTGTATTTGCTTTCTAATTTTGTGGGTCATAAAACAGATGTACTTATTACAAATTCCAAGGAGACAAAGAATAGAAAGACATAAAATCATTTTTAGAAATAATCTGCTATCATTAAGTATCATGTGACTATATAAACAGAAAACAAAATAGTTTCGTGAAGTGTATTATCAATGTTTTCACAGAGAGAAATGCCAACCTTTCTCTGCAACTATGATGTTATACAGAAATAAAATTTGTCCTGTTTAAATTGCTATTCATGAAATTTTTCTCACTTTTGCCTACTTTCAATGAAAACAAAAAGAAAACTGTGTTGAAATCACTTTGAAATTAGCAAGAATCCCACTTTCCTTCTCTGTAAACCAGCACTCAACTTTTTTTAACAATTTTGCTGAGCTCTGCAATATGGAAGTGAGTATCTACTTGTATATCCACTTACAACGAATGAGGAAATGGAAAGATACTAATTTCTTTAAATTGTATTTTGTCATCCTTATAAAATGGCAAGATGACATTTAGCAGAGAAAAAAAGATAACTGAATAATTGATCTCCTCTCTCCTCTGTCTCTCTCTCCCCATTCCTTTTTCTCTCTCTGGCTGGCTGTTTCTGTTTCTCTCTGCCTCTTATAGCCACTCATGTAACAGTTGCAGAGTTAGTGTAAAGCAGCCTGTGGTAGACTTCCAATTGCAAAGCTGTGCATGTTGGGGTCTGAGGACTTTGTTTGAAACCCTCTTTCCCTCTAAGGTCACACCAAATGCTAAGGAATTAGACTCCTGAAGCACAACCTTAATCCCATGAAGAACAGGAGTTGGTATACAAATGCTCCAGTATCTTCTCCCCTTGCCTAGGAATTTTCCTAAGATGGAAAAATCCTAAGATATGTGTTTACATAGTTCTCACAGTTCTCCATGTGGTTAAATTACGGATGATCACTGTAGTTTTTAGCTTCCTGCTCCTTTTTCATCTCACTTCTTCATTCCCCTGTGATTATGGTCTCTGTCTTCCAAATAAAGCCATTGCACTGGAGTCATTATCTTGGGATTTAGTTTCAGGGTAACAGGCGCTACAAAAGGTGGTCAGAGTCATTGTGGAGAAGAATATAGAAAAGTATAAGAAAATGAATTGCAAGATCCAGTGATTTATATAGAGTTTTAACGCTGAGCAAATGATTCTGTGTCTTAATCTTGTGTTTAGAATACTTTTCTCACATGAGCACCGTTGTGTTTTAATACAATCAAAAGTAATGTACGTTTTGATGAACGAACATATACTATAATAATCTCATTAATTGTTTGTGTCACCAAAGGTGCAGAATCTCTTGAAGAAAAAAGGAAAACAGAAAATATCAAGTAGGTATAAAGTAGATCCTGTCTCTTAGAACTTCAAAGGGAAGAATTCTCTAAGAAATATATTAGTTATATTAGTCCCAAACTCACCACTAAAGTGTGGAAGACTTTATGGTCCAGTGCAGCATGAAGGAAGGCATATTGAAGAAGTATTTCTCAGGTTTTCACTTCATTGACTCATTCATCTATCAAATATTTGCTAAATATATCATTTGCACTTTGCTGTATTATCACTCTGATATATAATTTGAAGATTTTAAAATTCAGGGTTTATTTCCTTCTACCAAGTAAACTTTGAAATCAGTACCAATTTCAGAAACTTCAAAGATCACATATTTTACCACTGCAAAGAAGAAGGTAAGGGCATCCTTTCTGTGTGTGAAGTGGAAGCTGTATCTCTTTTAGATTATTGTTGTTGGAGGTTATAACATCAGCTCACTGGGGTTTACAGAAGTTTAGAGAGAACTATAGGGTATAATGAAAGATAATTTCAGAAAAGACTAAAGAGGATATTGGGACAGATGCAATATTTCATAATAATGATAGTGTTAATGATATTTATGTTAACGATAAACATTTCTGTTTATTTTACAGTTATATGAACCAGACAATCTGCAAGGCCCTTTATATGTGTTATCTTGTTTAATTTTCAGAATAACACTGTGAGACGACTGTTATTTTGACCATTTTGTATATTAGAAAACTGAAGCTCAAAGCAGTGAACTAAATTTTCCAGGATTACACAGCAGGTTAGAAAAGTAATTAAAACACAGGTGCATCTAACCGTAAAGCCTATACTCCTTAGTAGTATGAGACACTGGTGCTCACTTTGAAGTTAAAATAAAAGGATTTATTAAATGTATAAGCAACACATTAGTAGCAACACATTAGCATATTTTTTAGTAAGTGGTTAAAAAAAACCCTGTAGCTGACATTTGAATAACGCAGGATTTTATGAAGGAGATATTTTTTATTCATATTGGTAATAGACAAGACAAAGGTAGTCTCTAAAATTATTTTCTTTAACTTAATGACCTTAACATCATATTTTTCTCCAACTGACATTTTTCTTACCTGAAAATTTAGTATATTTTGCCTCTCGTGTATTTTAGCAATGGGAGCACAAAGAGGGGATGTATGAATTTTTAAAGAAGAAAGCACAGTAATATAATGCTCTCATCTGCCTGTGGGAAGGACCTAACTATCAAAACTAGTATCTCAATATGAATTTGTTCCTTATAAACGTCTAACTTGTGAATCATGTGACTAATTGCATGAAATAAAAAAAACAATTTCCTTCATTGTATATAATGACTTCTTATACTTGGCAACATAAAAAAATTATACTTTTTTTTCTGCCTTCTTCTAAACTTAGAGTCTAAACTGCATATTCAAACTGCACCTTCACTAAGGACACATTTATATATAACTAATATATCTCCATAAGTCTTTTGTCGTAGGGAAGTGTTAATTAATCTCATTGTTTCTATGTTCTTTTGCAATCTAAGCTTATTTTACATAATAAATGAGTTTGTAAAAGTCTTTAGGATTGTATCATTTAATGGAAAATTTTGTGTGTTCATTTATATTATTTTATCTTGGTTGATTCAATAATTCATTAGGAAGGGCTGTTTTTGGAGTTGCTAACACAGAGAGAGGAAATGAGAGAGAAGAATTACTCCTGAGTAAAAACCTTATTAACAACTATTCAATGAATTTAATCCTTTCTGGAATGCTGCCACCATTTATTTTTGGCATGCTGACTTATATTAAATATTAAATGTTATGCCAGTAGTTTTCACGTACACGCCAGAAACATTCCTCTAATTACTAAGGCACTTGGGAAAATTTAACCTGATTGGACCTGAGATTATACTGTAAAAAAAAAAATCAATATAACATTAAAAGTCATCAGTCTATCATTAAACACAAAAGAAGAGAGAAACTCATAAGTGAACTAAAATATGCTCGTCAAAAATTAAGCAGTCTTAATTGCTACCAGTGATTACTGTTCATATAGAGACACTGAGAAAAACATATGTCAGTTATTTCCATCCAAAATATTAAGCATTTCCAAAATGACTAATTAAGAATTGCTGATTCAGAAATAAAATTTTCACTTGGTTTAAAATGTATATAGTTGTACGCCATTGAATTCTTGGGTTTACAGAGATTTCTGTAAAATACAAATGACAAAATCATAATTATAATTTTTTTATTAAATTTTTTAAGAAACATACCTGATGAAGAAGATGAAGACGAGGAATAAAATGCACAATGACCATTTACACAGTTTTTATTTAGTTAGAAATATTTATTGTTTAACGTCTATTAGCAATGCACTTTTTTGAGTGCATACTATATCTAAAGATGCACAAAATTTGGCCTAGCTTCTGTTTTAAATTGGGGATTAAGAAAAGTTGACAAATAATAGCAAAGCATGATAGGAAATAAAAGTATCAATAAAAATGTACAAAGACACCCTGTTGTCTACTCACATCTCTGAATCAGAATTTAAATCAACTTATTTATATCTTCTATGAATATTAAACAAGGCAAGCTGATATTTGGTTTTGGAGAAAATGAAGAGGTGTTCAATGATGGATCTGAAAAAAGGGTGAGATTGAAATAGAAAAAATAGAAAAAATAATATTCTAGGGAAAAAATATTGGCAAGCCTCAATTTATCAAGTTCCCTTGAACCATGCTGTGTGTATAAGGGAGCTGGAAACATTTTACCTGCATTTTATAGCCCATAATTTTGATAAATTTTATTTTCATTTTATTTTCCAGAAATTCACTAAATTTGCTTTGTATTTCTTCTTTGATTTAAATGTAAATTTTATTCACTAGTGGAAGGACCTTTTTTATTTTTGATATGTTTTCAATGTAGGTTTTATTTCATTGTAGTCAGAAAATGCCGTCTGTGTTATTTGAATCTTTGGAAACTATTGGGGGAGGTTGTTTTTATTGCTTTTGTCTTTTGTTGTCTAATATATGAGAAGTTCTTGATGAATATTCCGTGAGTATTTTAAAAAGTGTATTTATTCCCACCTATGAGTGAGAACATGCGGTGTTTGGTTTTTTGTCCTTGCGATAGTTTACTGAGAATGATGTTTTCCAGTTTCATCCATGTCCCTACACAGGAAGGGGAACATCACACTCCGGGGACTGTTGTGGGGTAGGGGGAGTGGGGAGGGACAGCATTAAGAGATATACCTAATGCTAAATGATGAGTTAATGGGTGCAGCAAACCAACATGGCACATGGATACATATGTAACAAACCTGCATATTGTGCACATGTACCCTAAAACCTAAAGTATAATAATAAAATAAAAATAAAAAAAGAAAAATTGATTAGAAAAAAAAGAAAAAAAAGTTTATTTTTATCATGGCTTGTGTATATATGTATATGTAATAAACACACATACTTTTGATTATGTTTTTTAGATTTTCTATATTCATTTATATTCTGTCTACTTAATTGTAAGAGATGTCTTAAAATTTCCTGTGATCAGTGAGATTCTTTCTACCTTTCCTTATGTATGTTTTCTTTCTGCTCTAGGAGAGTTGTTGGCTGTGTTTTAAGGAGCATAACTATCAATCACTTTTCATTTGCCTTCTCCTAGCATATAACATTGTCTAAGGAAATGTGAACCTAAGAGTAGTGTTGAATTAATTTTAACAAAGCAAGCACACCCATGTATTATGCAGTTAGCCAATAAATAGAACATTGCCATCACCCAAGAAGCCCCTGGCGTCCTCCCAGTCACTGACCCCTCTCCCTAAGTGAAAATATACTGGTTTTGAACATCAGATTCAACTTTTCCTGTTTTTTAACTTTATATAAATGAAATTATGCCATCTATTTGTTTACCTAACATGATATTTGTAAGATTTATTCCTATTTCATTTAACAATAATTTATCCATTGTCATTGAATATATGATATTCCATAATAGTAGTTGCTGACCTGGCGATGGGTGCTCAGAGCTGTCCAGCTGAAGGGACCAATGTCAGCAAACATCCTCCAGCTGTCATCTCCTTCATGTTCTGTTTTAGCTGCAGAGAACTCCCTCACTTATGTACTTCCTGGGACACTCCACATCTAGTTACTGAGTATGATGAGTGTTACAAAATCCCCATGAATTTAACTCAAACTAGACAACTCTTATGGGCAGTTTGCATGCCTGAGAACCTGGCCTGTTTCAGACTAAGGTTTTGATGTTCCTGCATCAGTTTGACTTGCCTTTCTGTTCAATGAGTACTTCTTTTTCCTTCTTTTCACAGGTATTGGTCCCTAATGATCATCTTGCACGCCAAACTGCATCTCAGAATCTTCCTCCAGAGAACTCAACCTGTGAAACCATTACAGAAGATGTTTATCCACTCTACTGTAGAAGGGCATCTGGGCTGCCCTCAATTACTGGCTTTTTTCAGTAGAGCTACTGCAAACATTCTAGTAAGTTTTTTTGGGATATATATTTAGGGGCAGGATTGTTGGATAACAGCATTTGTTTGCTTAAGTTTAGTAAATACATCTTCATAAAATGCTATACAAATTTACTACCAATGTACAAAAATTTTAGTTACACAACACTTCATTCAATCTTGGTTGAGACAGAGAGCATAGGGAAAAAAGACAAAAACCTTTGTATTTTAGTGTGCTATATTTTAGCTTTGTTGGTGAGTGTGTATTGGTATCTTGCTGTGGTTTTAATTAACATTTCTCTGATGACTAATGTAATTCAGCAAAATTTCAAATGTTTGTTGGATATTTGGACATTTGTCTTTTTTTGCATGAAGTGGCTGCTTGAAGTCTTTTGCTAGTTTTAATTGAGCTGTCTGTCTTTTTCTTATTGATTTTGGAGTCTTTCATTTTTCTGAATGTAGTTCTCTTTTCAAATATACGTATCGTAAATGCCTTCTTTTAATGTGTGATTTACTTTTACATTCACATAATGGTAATTTTGATTAACAGAAGTTCTTAATTTTAATGTCATCCAATTATCATTTTGCTCTTTAAGCTAATGGTTTCTGTGTTTAATTTAACAAGTGTTTCTTACCCAAGGCAGTGATAATATTGTTCTGTTTTCTACTAAAAGTGTTACGTTTAGCCTTCTACATATTGTGAGGCAGTTTTCAAATTCTATTTTTTTCCCGCATATAGAAGTCCATTTGACCCAGCATCTCCTGGTGAAAATTCCATTTGTTACCCTCTGTTCAAACGGGGGTAACAAATTTGTCATGGAGAAATTCATCATGAAGAAATTCCTCATGTCTGTGTCTCTTTGTAACATTCCTGACTGGCTTATTGTCCAATACTTCTGCTGTAGTTTTATATGTTATATCCAATTATGCTAGTGCTCCAGCTTTTAAAATTTTTATTTTTAACATTTGTGGGTACATAGTAGGTGTATATATTTATAGGGTACATGAGATATTTGATACTGGCATGCAATGCCTAATAATCACAGCAGAGTAAATGGGGTTTCCATCACATCATGCATTTATACTTTCTTTGTGTTAAAAAAAAATCCAGTTACACTCTTTTTGTTATTATAAAATGTATGATAAATTATTGTTGACTGTAGTCACCTGGTTGTGCTATTAAATACTAGAACTTATTCATTCTAACTATATTTTTGTACCCATTAACCATTTCCACTTACCTCTACCCACTACACTTCTCAGCCTCTGGTAATCAACACTCTACTCTTTATCTCCATTAGTTCAAGTGTTTTAATGTTTTTCAGCTCCTACAAATTAGTGAGAACGTACAAAGTTTGTCTTTCTGCACCTGGCTTATTTCACTTAACCTCCAGTTTCATCCATATTACTGCAAATGACAGGATCTCAAAACACCTCCAGTTTCACCCATGTTATTGCGAATGACAGAATTGTATTCTTTTTTATGTCTAAATAGTGCTCCATAATACCTACCATATTTTCTTTATCCTTTTGTCTGTTAATGGACACTTGGGTTGCTTCCAAATCTTGGCTATTGTGGATAATGTTGCAATAAACATGGGAGTGCAGACAACTCTTCAATATACTGATTTCCTTTCTTTTGGTTATATACCCAGCATTGGGATTGCTGGTTCATCTGGTAATCCTATTTTTAGTTTTTTGAGAAATTTTCAAACTGTTTTTCATAGTGATTATACTAACTTATATTCCTGCCAACAGTTTATGAAAGGTTGCCTTTTCTCTACATCCTGGACAGCATTTGTTATTGCACGTATTTTGGATAAAAACCATTTTAACCAGAATAAGATGGTATCTCATTGGAGTTTTGATTTGCATTTCTTGGATGATCAGTAATATTGATCACCTTTTTATATACTCCTTGCCATTTGAATGTCTTCTTTTGAGAAATAGCTGTTAACAGTTTATGACAATTTTCTAGTTGGATTATTAAATTTCTTTTCCTATCAAGTTGTTTGAACTGCTTATATATTTTAGTTATTAATTCTTTGTCAATTAGATAGTTTGCAAATGTTTTCTCCGATAACGTGGGTTGTCTCTTTGTTGAATGTTTCTTTTGCTGAGCAAAAGCTTTTTAACTTGATGTGATCCCATTTGTCTATTTTTGCTTTGGTTGCCTGTGCTTGTACGATATTACTCATGAAATCTTTGCACAGTTCAATGTCCTGCAGAGGTTCCCCAATGTTTTCTTTTAGTAGGTTCATGGTTTGAGATCTTATGTTTAACTTTTTAATTCATTTTGATTTGATTTTTGTAAATGGTGAGATATGAGGGTCTAGTTTCATTCTCTGTATATGGATGTCCAGTTTTTCCAGCAGTATTTATTGAAGAGACTGTCTTTCCCCGGTGCATGTTCTTGGCACTTTTGTTGAAAATGAATTCGCTATAGATGTGTGGATTTATTTCTGGGTTCTCTATTATAGTCCATTGGTCTATGTGTCTGTTTTTGTTACTATTGCTGTGTGCAGTAATTCGAAGTCAGGTAATGTGATTCCTCCAGTTTTGTTCTTTCTACTTAGCTTTAGCTATTCCAGGTCTTTTGTGGTTTCATATACATTTTTAGAATTTTTTTTTAATTTCTGGGATAAATATTGTTGGTATTTTTATAGGGATTGCATTGAATCTGTAGACTGCTTTAAATAGTACTGACATTTAAACAATATTTATACTCCCAATACACAAACATGGAATATCTTTTCATTTTTTGTATCATCTTCAATTTCTTGCATCAGTGTTTTATGGTTTTCACTGTGGAGCTCTTTCACTTCTTTGGTTAAGTTTATTCGTAAGTATTTTATTTCATTTATAGCTATTGTAAATGGGATAACTTTCTTGATTTCTTTTTCAAATTATTCACTGTTGACATATTAAAATGCTACCTATGTTTGTATGTTGATTTTGTTTCCTGTAACTTATCAATTCTAATTTTTTTTTGGTGGAATCTTTAGGTTTTTCCAAATTTAAGATTATATCATCTGCAAACAATGATAATTTAATTTTTTTTCCTTTCCAATTTGAATGCCTTTTCTTTCTTACTCTTGTCTTATAACTGTAGCTAGGACTTCCAGTACTTGTCTTATAACTGTAGCTAGGACTTCCAGTACTTCCAGTACTATAGACAAGAAGGCATTCTTGTCTTCTTCCAGTTCTTAGATGAAAGGCTTTCAGTTTTTCCTCCTTCAGCATGATACTAGTTATGGGTCTGCCGTATGTGGCTTTTGTGTGTTGATGTATGTTCCTTCTGTACCCAGGTTTTAAAATATTTTTATCATGAAGGAATACTGAGTTTTAGCAAATGCTGTTTCAACATAAATTGTAATGATTATATGTTTTTTGTCCTTCATTTGGTTGATATGATGTATCACATTGAATGATTTGACTATGTTGAAACGTCCTTGCATTGTTGGGATAAATCACATTTGGATGTAATGAATGGCCTTCTTAATGTGTTGTTGAATTCAGTTTGCTAGTATTTTGTTCAAAAATTGTGCATCAATGTTCATCAGGGATATTGGCCTATAGTTTTCTTTTTTTATGTGTCTTTGTCTGGTTTCAGTGTCATGGTAATTCTGGCCTCATAGAATGAGTTTGGAAGTATTCCTTTGTCCTCTATTTTTTGGAATAGTTTGAGTAGGATTGGTACTATTTGTTCTTTAAATGTTTGGTAAAATTAACCAGTGAAGCCATTGGATCCTGGGCATTTCCTTGCTTGGAGGCTTTTTATTATGGCTTTGATCTAAAGACTTCTTATTTGGTGGTTGAGGTTTTGGACTTCTTCATGGTCCATGGTCCACTTCTTCCTGGTCCAATTATTAGTAAGTTGTATGTGTTTAGGTTTCTCCATTTCTTCTAGGTTTTCCTATTTATTGGCATCTAGTTTGTCATAGTAGCCTCTATCGATCATTTGCTTTTCTGCATTATCAGCTGTAATGTCTTCTTTTTCATCTCTGATTTTTTTTTATTTTGGACTTCCCTCTTTTTTTCTTATTTAGTCTGGCTAAATATTTGTCAATTTTGTTTATCTTTAAAGAAACACATAACTCATAACTTTTTGTTTCATTGGTTTTTGTATGGTTTTCTTGTCAAATTCATTCATTTCTCCTCTGATATTTTTTATTTCTTTTTTTTTACTAACTTGGGGTTTGGTTGGCTCTTGCTTTTCTAGTTCTTTAAGATGCATCATTATTAGGTTGTTTATTTGAAGTTTTTTTCCTTTTTTGATGTAGGTGCTTATTGCTATAAACTTTGTTCTTGTTGCTTCTTTCACTGTATCCCATAGGTTTTGGTATGTTCTGTTTCATTTTTATTTATTTTAAGAACTTTTAAAATTTCCTTCTTAATGTCTCCATTGACCTGCTGCTAATTCAGGAGCATATTGTTTAATTTCCATGTATTTGTGTAGTTTCCAAAGCTCCTCTCGTTATTGATTTCTAGTTTTATTCCATTGTGATCAGAGAAGAAACTTGATACAATTTCATTTTTTTTTTTTTTTACTTTTCAATGATTTATTTTATGACATAGCATATGGTCTATCCTTGAGAATGATTTATGTGCTGAGAAGAATGTATGTTCTTCAGCTGTTGGATAAAATGTTCTGTAAATATTTGTTAGGGTTATTGGGTGTATAGAACAGATTATGTCCTTTTTTGTTGTTGTTGTTGTTGTTTTTGATTTTCTGTGTGAAAGATATATCCAATGCTAAAAGTGGGGGTGCAGAAGTCGCTTGCTATTAGTGTGTTGTGTTCTTTCTCTCTCTTTAGCTCTAACAATATTTGCTTTATATATCTGTGGTTTTCAGTGTTGTGTGCGTATATATTTACAATTGTTGTATCCTCTTGCTGAATTGACCCCTTTATCATTATGAAATAATCATTTTTTTCTGTGTTTTATAGTTGTCCTGAAACCTATTTTGTCTCATGTAAGTATAGCTACTCCTGCTATTTTTTGGTTTCCATTGCATAAGATATCTTTTTCCACCTCTTTATTTTCACTCTATTTGTGTCTTTATAGGTGAAGTGTGTTTCTCATGGGCAACAGATAGTTCGGTCTTGTATTTAATTTATTCAGCCACTCTATGTCTTTGATTAGTTCAATTACATTCATTATTATTATTAATGAGTTAGGACCTACTCCTGCTATTTTATTATTTGATTTTTTGTTTTGTGGTCTTCTTTTCCTCCCTTCTTTTATTTCTGTTTTCCTTTTAATTAAGATAATTTTTTTCTGGTGGTGTGTTTTAATTTCTTGCTTTTTATTTTTTGTATATCTGTTATACCCCTTTTTTATTTGAAGTTACCATGAGGCTTGCAAATAACATCATTATTTTAAACTGATGACAATTTAACACTGATTGCAAAACAAATAATCTAGCAAACAAGTAAAGAGAAAACTAATAAAAACTCTACACTTTAACTTCATCCTCCACTTTTTAACTTTTTGTAGTTTCTGTTAATAAGTATTTTATTTCTTGAAAATTTGTTGAAGGTTTTATTTTTTATGGATGCATGTTTCAGTCTTTCTATTCAAACACTCTGATGCATTTTTCAGTATGTCAATTGCATTTTTGAACTCCAGAATGTCTACATAGTTCTTTTTAATTATTTCAATCACTTTGTTAAATGTATTTGATAGAATTCTTAATTTCTTCTCTGTGTTAGATTTCATCAAGATTCCTCAAAATTACTATTTTGAATTCTTTGTCTGAAATGTCACATAACTCTACTTCTGTCTTTCTTGGGTTGACCAGTGACTTATTTAGTTTGTTTCATGAGTTTGTTTTTCTGAATGGTCTTGGTGCTCGTGAATGTTTGTCAGTGTCTGGGCTCTGGGCATTAAAGAATTAGGTATTTATTGTGGTCTTCACAGCCTGCGCTTGTTTGTACCCATTCATGTTGAGAAGGCCTTCCAGGTATTTGAAGGGACTTGCGTGTTGTGACCTATGTCTTTGGTCACTGCAGCTGTATCTGCTTTAGGGGGCACCCTGAGTGCAGTAATGCTGTGGCTCTTGCAGACATGTAAAAGTACTGCCTTGGTGGTCTTCGATAAGATTCAGAAGAATTTTCTGGATTAGAAGGCAGAGACTATTCTTGTCTTCTCTTACTTTTCCCCAAACAAATGGTATCTCTTTCTCTTGATGCTGAGCTGCCTGGGGCTCTGGGAAGGATGACACAGGCACCCTGTGGCCACCACCACTGGGACTGTGCTGTGCCAGGTTTGAAGCTAGTATAGCACTGGGTTTTGTAGATGGGCTTCCGTGACAATTCCCTGGCTACTACCTGTGTTCACTCAGGCCCAAGGACTCTACAGTCAGCAGGTGGCAAATCCAGTTAGGCTTGTGTCCTTCCCTTTAGGATGGTGAGCTCCCCACCCTGCTGGCTGGCCCCAGGCACGTCTAGGAATTCCATCTCGGATCCAGGTCCTGGAGTCAGGAATGCTAGGAACCTACCTGGTGCTCTGTTCTACTGCAACTGAGCTGGCACTTATGTCACAAGACAAAGTTGTTCCCACTCTTTCCTCCCCTTTCCTCAAGTGAAAGGGGCTACCTGCGCCCCAGGCCCATGGCAAGTAATGCCTGGCTACCCCACTGTTTTCTCCAGGCTCAAGGGCTCTTCAGTCAGTTTGTGGTGAATGCTGCCAGTCCTGAATCTCTCCGTCAGGGCAGAAAGCTGCCTTTTGGCCAAGGGCAGGTCTAGAAATGCTGTCCAAGAGGCAAAGCCTTAAATAGATAATGCCAGGAATTTGTTGGTGCTCTACCCCACTGTGTCCTGGCTGGTAACCAAGGTATAAGACAAAGTTCCCCTTATTACTTTCCTTTACTCAAGCAGAGGAGACTTTTCCCTCTAGCCACCATGGCTGGCAATGTTTTGGGTCACACCTGAAGTCAGCACAATTCTGAACCTCCCCTAAGGCCCACGGTGAGTACTACCTGGCTACCATTGCTGTTTATTCATTGCCCTAGTCAACAGATCACAAATTCTTCCAGGACTGGGTCCTTCTCTTCAGGGCAGTGGCTTCTCTCCTGCTCCAGGGTGTATCTAGAAATGTCATCTGGGAGCTAGAACCTGGAATGGTGGCCTTAGCAGTCTGTCTGATGCCCTAGTCTACTGTGGCTGAGCTGGTATCCAAGTTTCAAAGCAAAATCTTCTGTACTCTTCCCTCTCTTCTCCTCATGTAGATTGAAGGAGTGTCTCCCAGAGCTGCGAGCCGGCTGCCTTGGGTTGGGGGAGTGGTGGGGTGATGCAAGCACTCAGCTGTCCCAGCTAGTATCTCACTAGTTCATGTGCAGCCCAATTCCTCTGGCTCTGGACCCAGCACAGCACTAGGGCTCGCCCAGGAATTCCAGTCCTTGTGGCCTAGGCTGCCTTTCAAGTTTATTTAGAACCCAAGAGAGCTTTAGCCTGTGGTGGCAGGGCTTGCTGGAGCCCAGGTTTCTACTGTTGGGATGGACAATTTGCCTCTTCCTAGAGCTGGTCTAGATGCTCCTTCCATGAGTGCTGGCTGAGTTCTGCCCCATGTTGCTTTCCACTGTGCCAGGCAGTACTGAGTTCCAGTGCAAAGTCCTGCAATCACTGTACTCTTCTCCCAAGTGCAGAGAATCTCTCTCTGTGCCATACAGCTGCTGCTGGGGGATGAGGAAAGGGTGGTATAGGTGATTCAGGACAGTCTTTCCTACCTCGTTCAGTGTATTTTTTCCTTAATATGATTTTAAAACTAGGTACTGTGATGAACTGATTTTTGATTCTTATGAAGGTGCTCTTTTGTTTGAATAGTTGTTTAGTTTGGTGTTCCTGCAGTGGGGATGATTGTTGGAGGCTTCTATTCAGCTATCTCGCTCCCCTCCATCTGATCCAGCTTTTTTTAGAAAGATCCTCTTGGCAATTTGTGTATATTTTTATTTATGTATGAATTGCAATCAACTTTTCAATTTCAGAAGAGGACTGGTGATACTTTGATAATAGATTTAATCTATACATACGTTTGAAGGGAATTAATATAGTATAATTATTAATTCTTTAAATACTGGAAACTATATTCCTTTAAGTTTTAAAAAATTCTCTTGATAATATTTCAAATTTTTCATTGAGAAATTAGGAATTAGATGTATTTGCTATGTATTTGGTTAGTTTTGTTGCTTTTACAAATGTGATGTTTTAAAATAAAATATACCCTATTTTCAAACATTGACTTTGTATCTAAACAGCATTGCTTAATATCAAGTATTATTTCCAATAATTATCTTTAGAGTTTTTAATTTTTCTCATATGCAATCATTTTATCTCAGTATAAGAACAGTTTTATTTTTTCCCAATGAGTAAATATTTTAGTCCTCTTTCTTTATGACTATTGCTTTGAGTGAGACCTTAGGTACTATGCTGCATAGAAATAGTGACAGTAGGCATCCTTGTGTATTTCCCAATCTCAGAAGACTTCAGTCATTCACAATTAAATGTAATGCTTGCTGTACACTTGTTTATTTGTACACACTCTTAAGCAGATTAGGAAAGATGCCTTCCGTTACTCTTTCATTATGTGTGATTATGAATGGGTCTTGAATTTAAGCAAGTGTTTTTACTGCATCTATTGAGATTGTTGTATGTTTTTTCTCCTTATAATCTGTTAATGTGATAAGCTATGATTTGTTAATGTGATTTAGTAGCCATTTTGTTGTGTCCTTCTTATATTGTTAGATTAATTCAATTTTTGTCTATTATATTGTGACTGTCTTAACAATAAGACGAATATGAATGAACTACAAAATAACAATTTTTTGAGCCCAACAGACAGCTAAGGGGAGTTGATAGACAGCTTGACCCTGGCATAGGGACACTCCAGTGAGAGACAATGAGGATTGGCTTACTTGCTACAGCACTCAGGAGGAAGAGTCAGTGATTACCACACATGTGGGGAAAAACAAGTTAGATACAATTGTAACAAATTGCTTACAGTTTAGCTTAATTTATATAACCCTTGGTAGCTTTAAACACAAAAGTAGTTTGCACTCGCTCAGTCTTTTTTCCAGAAACCTCCACCAGATATTCACAAAAAAGATTGAGAGAGGAGTGGAGACCAGAGAGAGCTGCCTTTAGGGGGATGGGTGTGGAAGTGCTGCTTGAGAGCCATGAAACTATGCACCTTTTTCTGGAAACTTCCCTCATTTGGGGCAGAAACCTTAGACCACTGGGATAGTCGTAGTAATTCCACCCAAACATAGGACACAAACTCTGCCCAATTACTCTTGGAAGAAAATATGCTTATAATTCTGTAGGAGAGGACAAAAGTTGTCTTAGGCCTATTACCTTATGCCACTACCAGTAAAAGTATCCTTTTTCTGGTAAAGGAAACTCTACCACACAAGACCTCACATAGATACAAGTTTGGATGCCACAAGCAGGAGGAAGAGGAATGCTGTGAAGGTACTATTTCTGAGACTCAAGTTCACAGGTTCTTCCTGAGACTGAGGTTGGACAAAAAATATAAGGGACAAGGCACTTCCCACCACAAACCTGGCAGGCATTATGTAACAAGAAACAGAAGCCCAGCACTGGGAGAGAGAAGAATCAAGAGTTAGTCTCCCTGTGTGGTACAGGTAAGCAGGGATAGCTGAAATCTGAATGTGGGATAGGAATAATGAGAGAAGCCTTCCATCAATATAGTGCCTGCTGTAGGTGTGAAGAGGGAATTTAAAATAATATAAATCATAGGTTAAAGAATATAGTGAAATAGGTGGACAACATCATTAAGTAGACAGAATTATTAACAGAAAGAGGGAATATATAATAATGAGTCAATTGGAATGGGTAAGAATAAAACAAACAAATAAATGTGCATCAGAGGTGAAAAATTCCTTTGATGGGCTCCTTAATAGATTTAACATAGTGGAGGCAAGGTTCACTGACCATGAAGACAGATCACTAGACATTACCCAAAGCAAAACTTGAAAAAGGAAAAAAAAATAAATTTTAAAAATAAAACTGCTGGGCACCATGGCTCACGCCTGTAATCCCAGCAATTTGGGGGGCTGAGGCAGGCGGATCACCTGAGGTCAGGTATTCGAGACCAGCCTGGCTAACATAGTGAAACCCTGTCTCTACTAAAAATACAAAAATTAGCTGGGCATGGTGGCGTGCACCTATAATCCCAGCTACCCAGGAGGTTGAGGCAGGAGAATCGCTGGAACCCGGGAGGCAGAGGCTACATTGAGCTGAGATCGTACCACTGCATTCCAGCCTGGGTGACAGAGCAAGACTCCATCTTAAAAAAATAAAAACATAAAAATATAAAATAAGCAAATATCCATTTATGTATGACTGGATTCCCAAAAGGAATACAGAGAAAGCACCAGGAAGAATAAATATTTGAAGATGTAATGGTTGAGTATTACCTACAAATATAAACAACACAAAAGCACAGATAGATAAATTTCAGATAATCTCAATCAGAAAAAAAACAAAACAGCAATAAAACACACCTAAACACATAACATTCAAACTTCTGATGATTAAAGATAAGGAGAAAATCTTGAAGATAGAAGTAAAACAACAAAAAAATATGCATTACATACAAAAGAAGAAACATGAATTATGCAGACTTCTCAACAAAAACTATGCAAGCCAGAAAACAATTAAGTGACCTCTTCAAAGTCCACTGTTGTTCCTTTCCTCCTGGACTCAAATGCCACACATATTAAATAGTTTGATACTATCTCACAGACTCTGAGGCTCTGTTTATTTTTTTTCCATTTTTTTTCTCTTTCTGATTCCTCACATTGAAGATAAATTTTCTGTTTCAAGCTCACCAGATCTGACCTCTATCATTTCATTCTGCTCTTTCTTCCATCTAGTAACTTCTTGTTTCTTTTAATTTTAGGTAGTCTTTATTTGAAATTTTTTTTTGGTTTTTGTCTATTTCAATTTTTCTGCTTGAATTGTCTCCTACTTTTCTCTGTCATTTCATTCATTGTCAGACTAATTTGCTTCACTAAATTTAAAATAGATATGGTAGACATTACACAAAACATAACAAAACAAAGGAATATTTCTGGTCCATCTCAGTGTCAGATTTGGTGCATTTATTTTTCTCTAGAGTATGCATTCAGTTGTTGCTCTTGTTCTTTTGGGGCTTTGTGAATTATATACTGCTCATTATTCATGTTAATATGTGAGATTGTGGATTCTGGTGTTTTTATTATTATTATTTTTCTTCTCTTGACATTTCCTTAGTTGGAGTTGAACTACAAAGTCTGTATCTTAGTGACATTTCTGGCTTCAGTTGAGATCTTCTTAACATTTTTCTTTTTTTTAGTGGACATATTGCATGAGTGATTTGGGGGTCAGTCAGACTTATAGGTAGACAGGACTTAGATACCCCTTTTTTGACGCTTTCCTTATAGCATTCTTTAGTCATTTATGGTAGCCATGATTTCTCCAGCTTTGTTACACTAACAGTCTCATTAAGAAAAATCACATTTTTTCCCCTCACACCCCTGCTAACTTGTGTATGCCACATTGGGACTGCATGTCGTTACAGGTTACATGCCTCAAAAATGTATCTTCTTTAATGCAGGTCCTTCTAACTTCCTTTCAAGAATATACATTTTACAAGAGTTTGTCTGCTTCTGTCCACTACTCAGCACTTTTAGGTAGTTGCTTTTTAATTTTAGCCATGTGTGATAGATGTTTTATTCTGGTGAGCTATCCAAAAGACAGTCCATCACTCTCAGAAAAGAATTTATCTTTTTAATGACTAAAAGATCTGTAGAGCAGTTTTCTTTTAATTTCTGATATTTCTAACCTATTATTTCTCTCCTTTTTATGACCTGACATCTACATGACTTTATTTTTTGTTTTTTTAATTCATAATTTTAAATGTATTATTCATTTTCTATAAGGTTGTCTTTTTTCTAATGACTAAATTTAAATACAAAACTTTATAAATGCTTTGTCTTATCTTATTCTTATTATTTACTATTTCCTCACTCTGATTAATGTTGAAATTATCTAGTAATCTTTCTTTCCTTCAACAAATCTTTCATTTTTCTCCACAATTTAATTTGAAGTATTATTTTCCTTCCAAGTAATCTCTATTAGAAATGAACAATTATATATCAATATCACTTTTGTATGAGGCTCAAAAATATCTGTCATATTTCAGCTGGTGAAGGAAAAAGTAAAAAAAAGAACTGAGGCATACTATTATAGTATAATTTGGGTATTGGAGGAATGATGCTTACAATGGTTTAAATATAAATTATGCTTAGAATTTTTGCAATGTATAAGAATTGAAAGGCAGTTTAAGACCATACTCTGAAGGGCTTTGAGTTCCATATTTCTAGAATATTAACCTGTTTTTAGATTTTGGGTAGTTTTAATAAAGATAAAACTGAAAAATCCAAATGGTTTCATAAAAAAATTAGATAGTACTTAAGTGGTGGTTTTCATTCAAACTTTTCTATGTCTCATTTCTCTATTTTCAAAAGGTATCTGTCTTAAATTTGGTTTTCTGACAGCACAGTTTTAGGTGAGAATTCACTTGTCAGTAGTTAATTTAGGGACCATTTTCAGACAAACTCAGTAAATAAATAGTGGAAGGAGAAGACAGAAGGGGAATAAGCCAAAGATGGCCCAGATTCAGCCATAAATTACAACAGAATTTTTATTTTTTTTTGCTCTGGCTATGGCGGCTGAGTTTACACCTGCATTCATCATTTATTGAGTAAAGATTTCCTCTGCTTTCGCTGCTTACTTAAGCAAATCTGCTCTAGTACCTGGAGTGCTATATCGCAAAGACAGTCTGAGATGAGGGCTTGCTTATGCAATCAGACACATGATAAAGGTGGGCATCACAGAAAAATCTCAGGGATTTGAGGGGACCCGCACCTGGAAGTCATAGTTTCTACTATATTAATCTTTTAAAATTGTTATTTTTTATTGGCAAATAACAATTGTACATATTTATGCTGTACAATGTAATATTTCACTTCATACATACACTGTGTAATAAATCAGGATAATTAATGTAACTATGACAAAAATTTATCATTTATTTGTGGTAGGAATACTCAAAATCCTCTCTTCTTGCTATTTTGAGGTATACAGTATCTTTTGGTTGACTATAGTCACTCTACTGTGAAAAAGGATACTAAAACTTTTTCTTCCTTACTCATGGTAACTTTGTACCTGTTGACCAATCACTCCCCACTCCCTCCATCGCCCTCATTCTCTGATGACCACAGTTCTATCCACTACTTATATGAGGTCAACTTTTTTGGTTTCTACATATGAGTGAGAGCATGCTTTTTGTATTTCTGTGTCTGGTGTATTTCACTTACCATATGTCCTCCAGGTTCATCCACATTGTTGTAAATGACAAGAATTGCCTCTACATCCACACCTAATCTTAGATATCGTAGAGTTTGCTCTTTATGGATAGTTTGAAATGCAAATATTTAGCTCTATCTTATTAGTATTTTTATCTCACTCATCAAATGTATGGAGAATACTGGTTTCAAAGAGATTTAAAATGCTTAATTATATCATTATAATAGATGCAAGTAATCGGTAATTTAATGGTAATATTTTAACATTGCTAAACAGGCTTTACTATATAATAATGTACCTAGACTACCCTGATGTTTCCATTTTAAGAAAATCAATTTTATTATAAATGAAATGGAGATGTCTTAAGGATTTTATAAAATTCTGTTTCTAAAGTCAGTCAACTAGTTATTATCAGGACCAACTAGTTAGTGATGGGCTTATACACATTCATTTAACAATTCTTTCTACAGTTCTGTGCTGTGATTGTTCCTAATTCCAAATATGTATTGTTCAAATCATCACCAGCTGAAATCCAGCCATTGAATGCTTTTGTGTGGTAGTGGTGGTGGGGAGGAACATAAGAGAGGAAAAAGAAGGTACTGTTTTCTAAGATAGGAATAGGTTCATTAATGCTGAGTGTATTTTGATGAGAATGGGTTCTTTTGTTAGTGTACCTGTGAGTTACTTTATATTATCTATGCTGCTCTAGTCCACTTTCATTTTCTTGAAATAAAAGCAGCAGGATTTAATAGTTGTATTATTAAAATTCTTTAACCTACATGAACTAGGATATAATGGCTCAATAGTAAATAAGGGAAGATTTCTGTAAAGATAGCAATCTTTGAAAATTTAGCTGAATTTCACTAAACTATGAAAACTTTTAATTTTAAAAGTAGGCCAAGACTGTCTCAAGATTAGATTTTAATAAAGGATTGAAAATACCATATTCCTCTAAGTTTTGATGCAGTTAGCAAAACTGTAGGAATCTGAAAATGAAGAATGCTTCCAAATAAAGTTATCTGATTATTTGCAAATATGTAAGTAAAAGAGGTATTTCCCAAATTCATTTAAACATTTGGAAGACATTTTATTTTACCTGCATCTCTTCACATATCTTCTGGTTATCATTGCATATTTATTCTCATGGTTCAAAGGAAGAAATATACTCAACACTTTTTCAAATATATTTGAAAGAGAATTTTGAGCAATGTTTGTCGGCTTGATTTTAACCAGGGCTAGGGAGAACAAGAAGCTCCCAAGCTCTCCAAACTGTGACAGCAGCCCAAGACAGTTCAATCAAATTATTAAGCAAAATATACTTGTCCACTATTACTGGAGCTTTCAATTCTGCAGCTATGACCTCTGGGTAGGAACAATAAGGCTATTTGAATGCATGAACACCTCAGTTATTTACACTGACTATGACCTCGTCAGTAGAAAATGTTAATAGTTGTACTATACCCCCTTAAATATTGAACTTACTATCTCAGTATGATGTGCTATTGATAAATCAAGACTATTCCCTTGAGTACTCCAACATCTCTACCTTGAATAATTAGTCACAAATCCTTGCCCTGTCCTTTCAAGAAGTTTGTCTAAATAGATCATCCATTTTTCCATATCCCATTACTATTTATTTCATGAGAATGTGAACTTTGATCAATAAAGGTAAAGAGAATCCAAAAATGTGAGAGTGAGAAAGTGATGGCAGATATGACAAATTCTTAGGTGAGCGATCCACTTTAAAATGTGAAATCCGTGTGCTTAATTTTTAACAAAGGTTGTAGGAAATGAAGAAATTAAGGGTGGTATGATAAGCAGAAGAGAACAGGTTTTACAGTGATTCACACAAATGAGCCATACTGGAAAGATGCTGCCTGTCTCTGAGTTAGCAGAGAAGGAGGAAAGTTTTGGTTATGCGTCATTTCACTATTTCATTTCCACAGAAACTTTCTGCAAATATATGGTCTAAGATAATCCAACTCATTTACTAATTCATGTTTTAAAAGAGGAAAAAATAAAGAACTGGTACCATAAGGGAAAATGTAGAAGACATTTCACAACATTTATCAAAATCAATTTATACTGACCAGAAGAATATTTTATAAAAAATGAAAATTAGGGCCAAATGTTCTTCTGTAAATAACAGTAAGACAGAGAAGGAGGAGGAATAGGAAGAGAAATTATATCTTTGAAAAAGATCTTTGAAAGAAAATTTCAGTAATACGTAGGAGATCATGAAACAAAAGCAAGAGATGAAAGGTAAGCTAAGGCAACTAAAGAAGAAAGTAAAATAAAATCTGCCCCATCCCACCAAAAATAAAAGCATAAGAAGGAATATATACACATGGAAATGATAGTAAGGTAATGAAAAATGGAAATAAGGAGATCCACTAACATAAAAAAGACACAATTGAAAGAATAAAGATAAACTATCTGTGTTTAGAGACAGAGCTAAAGCTAGACATAGAAGATAAGAGATGGCCAATATACGGGGTCCCCCAAATAAAATTAAAATGACCAAAAATAATCATTTGAAGATAATTTTAAGGCCTTTTGGAAGTTTTCTAAAGAAAGTACTCCATGTAGTTGAAGTTTCAGACTCCTATTTTGTTCTTATAAAGTCTTCGACATGTGATGTTTTCATAATCAAGGATAACTGATTCTCTTCCAACAGTGTATCTGAACGCAGGGCAATGGGATTAGATAAAGGTATGTAAGCAAGAGAACATTCTTCTTTTTAATTGTTCATATCTCTTCTATTCACATCGGTTACTTTAACTTAGACATAATGCAGCTGTGAATGTAGCTTTTAGATTTTAGCAAGGTAGTCCTAGGTCTAACTAAAACACATTTTACTAAGAAAGAAATATAGGATAGCTACTGAGAGTACACTCATTATCTCCATCAAAATGCATTAAACATGTACATGGAGGGATGTATAGGAAAGTAATAACTCTGGGGGGATGAATAGATGAGGGGAAAACTAGGGAAATGAGGGACAAGTATGGGGAGGAATTTACGTGGATACTTTTACTAATTTTTGAACCATATGAATGCATTGCCTACTCCAAAATAAAATTTAGTAAAGTATGGTGATTAAACATACAGTAAAATAACAAACACATAGTGTCATTAAAGGCATATAAAAGAAGAGGAGCTATGCATATGTGTGTTGAGAAAAAGAGACCATTATGTCTGTACTTGATGCCTGTATTAGAGATGGTTAGTAAAACTGAATACCTCTTATATTTGTTTTCAGATTTCTTGTCTGAACAATTTCTTTTCTATTTATTCCAGTTTTTCTTTGAAATATAAATATTATCTCTGGAGTATATTTATTATTAAAACATTACAACAAAATACAAAATAAAAATATTTATTTTTTTGAATTTGCCATGATCTTTGACATTCAAGTATAATAGTTGTTATATGAAACTGTGAGGTGTTAAATTAACAAATGATTTTGTTTTTAATTCTATGTTTATAGCCCATCAGTTTGAAGGTGCTGAGCTGGAAAAGCTACTGCTCTCAATACTCATGGTCATTAGTGCTGTGGGAAAAGATTGCTAAGTCATTCAAATTCCAGAATGATTCAACCAATTCTCTTATCAATATAACCAAATTTCCCATATTGTTTTAAGATCTGTGTATTCTATTCATTATAGCAATGGTAAGAGATTAACAGCATGTACATTTCTACATATACACACAAAATGAACTGAATAATGATTGTATTAATCCATTTGCATTGTTATAAATACATGAAATTGTAAAATTTATAAAGAAAAGAGGTTTATTTGGCTCACAGTTCTGCTGGCTATACAAGCAACATGGTGCCAGCATCTGCTTCAGGTCAGGCCTTAGGAAGCTTACAATCATGGCAGAAGATGAAGGGGAGCCAGTGTGTCATACATCAAGACAGGGAGCAAGAGAGAGGGAGGACATGTGAGTCTCTTTTTAACACCAGATCTTGTATGAATTCAGAGTGAGAACTCACTCATTACTGTGAGGACAGCACTAAGCCATTTGTGAGGAATTCTTCCCCATGGTCCAAACATCTCCCACTAGACCCACCTCCAACATTGCAGGTCACCTTTCAACATGAGATTTGAAGAGGACAAAACATCCAAAACATATCAGTAATCTTGTACAAGCAACTGGATCTATTTAGTGTCTGTGATGGTTAATTTTATCTGTCAGTTTGGCTAGGACAAAATTCCCAGGATTTGGTCAAAAAGCACTCTGGATGTTGCTGTGAAAGTATTTTTAAGATAAGATTAGCAATCAAATCAGTAGATTTTGAATAAAGAAAATCACCCTCCATAATGCAGGTGGGTCTCATCTAGTCAGTCGAAGACTTTGAGATAAAATAAACAGAGGTGTCAGGGAAAAGAAATATGTTTTCAAAACTGTCATCAGACTCAATCTGCAACATCAATTCTTTTTGGGCCTCCAGCCTGACAGCCTACCCTGCAGATGTTGAATTTGACAGCCTCCACAACCATTTGAGCTAATTCCTTAAAATAAGACTCTCTCTCATTCTGTCTCCCTCTCTCTCTCTCGTGCATGTGTTTGTTTTGTATGATATGCTTTCTTTAAAAAGATTATGTTCTGTATTTGAGTTTGGATTTTATTTTTGTCTAAAATTTCAATGAATTGAAAAGTGCTCCACGAACACAAACAAAATAGATTGAATAAAGCAAATTTAATTTAGTGTAATAATTGTTGACAACAGAGTATTTCACTTTTAAGAATCGTGTCATGTAAATGGGATTGACTTACACTTTAACTGATTATAAGATGACTGGATGATCTGACATTTCAACTTTGTCTGATTTCTAGTGTGATTACAAAACTATAACTGAAAACATGGGAGTTAGTTATTCCAACAACACAGGGCTTTCTCAGAGTAGATATTAACATTGTGAAAGGATACTGAAAAATTAGATAATACTTTAGGCCTCTTGTCAGAAAACACTTTTTAAAAATGAAATGTACACATTTTGGTTAGCATAATTTTCATCCTCAGATAGAAAAACCTTGACTTCATGGCAGTAATTTTTTAATAAAAAATAAATGACTTCTAACTCCTTAAGGAAGGGTAGGATATTTATGGGGAAAAGAGCCTTAGGAGAGCTCAAGGGGAAATGTCACTACCTGCTCAAGAAGAATGGAAATGCCATTTTGCATTAAAAAACACATGATTATGGCTTTCCTGTAAAATTCACAAAGCCTTTTATTGCAAGGGAAAACTTTACTTGATTAAGTGGCACCAAACATAGATGTATATCAAATCATAACTACGGTGCCAACCAGAGAAATGTCCTTTGACATCCAGGACAGACAAGCCCTTTAATATTGCAGTGCAATTTGCACGTGTATTTGCGTGGAAATGCACCACGAGGACCACAACATTAAACTCTGTCAATTCTTAAATTGCTATTGTCTGCATGAGTAAAATCATTTTCTAATCATAGTCAGAAAACCTGTTTTTATTTGCAAACAGTTTTCCTTTTGAGGGAAAAAATACTGTTTGCGTCCTTAAGAAGTGTGAACCCCCCTTGTCAAATCCACTCTCTCCCGTTTTTCGTTATCTCAACACTGTATTTATGGTCAAGAAGTTGAGCAGTTTAATGAAACATAGGCGACCCAAATGAGTGCCTTTCACATCATAGACACTGAAGACCTATCCGTTGAGTAAATTAATGAATATATGGCCAATTTTCAAAAGTAAAGCTTTTGATTTTTATTCATTTATGTATATTTGCCTTAATTCATTGGCATCATTCAAATGAATGCAACATGTATCTTCTAATTGTTATGTTCTTTGACAATAAATTTTCTTTAGTGAGTATTGTTATAGGGTGTCCTGTGGCAAATTGCACTTATTGTAGTATTTGTGTTCAGAATGTTACTGAAGAAGAGGTAGTTTGAGGCAAGTATGAGAGTGTTGCTATTCTAGTTGACTAGAGTAGCAAACTGCATAATTTTGGGGTACCTTGTTCAGTATAGACAGATCTTATAATGTGACTAGATATATGGGTGTTACATTTAATATAACTCTGAAATAAAGTGAAATGGGCTTTTGGTACTAAGTTAAAAAAAATTAAATGTACCTTGTCATATTTGAGACAATTTTTATGTGCTTGTGAAGAAAATACTTTATACTTAAGAATGTGTTGTGTTCCTTTTCTTTTGTGTCTGTTTGAACTCAGTTCAAGTACTAAAAACTGCAGTGAGTTCAGGGCTAGTTTGAGGCTTCATTGGTGATGGAGATCTTAAAATAGTTATTTTAAATATTATTTGCTTACCAGTTTCTCTTTTGCAATTATGAGTTTCTCCAGGGTTAAAACTTTTTAATTTTATTTTTGCTTTTATTTTTTGAGATGGAGTCTCACTCTATCACCTGGGCTGGAGTGCAGTGGCACGATCACGGCTCACTGCAACCTCCACCTCCCAGGTTCAAGTGATTCTCCTGCCTTAGCCTCCTGAGTAGCTGGGATTACAGGCCTGCACCACCACTCCCAGATAATTTTTCTATTTTTAGTAGAGACAGGGTTTCACCATGTCGGCCAGGCAGGTCTTGAACTCCTGACCTCAGGTGATCTGGCTGCTTCAGCCTCCCAAAGTGCTGGGATTACGGGTGTGAGCCACCCCACGCCTGGCCAAAACTTTTTTAAACATAATTTTCTTTCCTCAGTATATGGCAATATGCATCAATTTGATCAAAAATACATTGAATTCAATTCGCTTCCATTAATTTTTAAATAAAAGTTTTATATGCACATAATGAAAGATATTCCAAGAAGTTCTAAGGTAATACATGGGAAGTGAAACACTACTTTTTTCATCCCAAAAAGCTTTTAAGTCTTTTGATTTTTGTGGTCCAAACTTTACCAAACTTAAAATAACATGCACATATGTAAGAGATGAGGAATTTATTTACTTAACACTAAGGCTGATCTCACCATCCCAAGCAAGTTCTTTAAATTAAATGTTAATGTTTAATCCTTCTATGAATACATTGCAGATTGGTTTTCCCGGAAGCAGCCTCTGAGATGGAGATTAGTGTGTGGGAAGTTTATTAGGAAGTGCTCTGACAATCAAAGGGAAAGAAGAAGGAATAAGCAGAGGCAAAGTTAGGGTGCCATGAAAACTTGACTAACACCTCCACAGGCACCATGTAGACTTCTGAAGCTGGAATGGCCTTTCAGAGTTGTCCCTAAATGGTGTATCAAGGCCTGGGATTTATACCCTCACATGAACAAGTCATTGGATGGTGGTTGCTCCCAGAAAAGGAGTGTGATTTTGCATAGAGTGATTCTTTGAGTCAAGGGCAACTGTTGGAGTTGGCAGGAGCCAAAGGCTACCAGCTGCTTACAGTCCCAGCAGTGAAAGGTTTACATTCTTCAGTGCTGAGGCAGAAGCAGAGCAGTGGCCCACAGTGTCCACTACACATGACTCTATCATTTTAACTAAGGAATAAAATCCCATTTTCATTCCTCCATCTCTGATTGCATCTCTTGGCTCTTGACAAATGGCTTCTGCATACAATGATTTTATTTTCTTTCACATAAACAAAGAGAGTATTAATAGGTCCTGGATACGATATAGTGACTCTACAGTAATCAGGAACATAGGGACCTTCTGTCTTCCAGCTGTTTCTTCCCTAGAACCGGTTTCTGAGTTCCAGGTTACTTCATGCCTAAGATAAATGTTGAAACTTCATTTCATTCCATTCCAGGAAGCAGAAAGAAAGGGCCAAATGGTATCTTCCAGCTGGCTCTTTACATAATCACATAGCTCATCCAGCACCAAGGAAGACCAAAAATGTCATCTTTAAGTTGAATATATTGGAACATTAAAATAACATTGGATTTTGTTACTGAAGAAGAAAGGGACATTGAAAACAGGGAACCAGTATTCTCTGAAATATGTTCATCTAATATACTATTTTATATATATTTATAATGTATATTTGTTATATTTACATATAGTGTTTTCTAGTTTTAGTAATTAGATCAATATCTGAATTGATTTAAGATATTGCTTCAAATTATGTGATAATTGAATAACTTAAATGTTATGTTCATTATAATTTTATGACACTGATGAGAAATAGTGTAAAATATGATATTCTATTTCATTTATTTAAACACAAATATTTGAAACCTCTATATTTAGGGAGAAAGCTTTTCTTTTTAAGTCCCACCACGTAGGCAAGTCTAATTGCAGAAGACTTATCCAAAAAAGAATGACAGTGGCCACATGTGTGATAAGTTTTTAAATCAAATGTACAAAATGCTGAAAATAATTAAGTATTAAGAATGATTCTGACTATGGTGAGCTAAGGAGCTAAACATCCTTGTTTAAAAATTACTTGATGATAAAATATAAATGTGACATAGATGAAAAGCAGAAAACAAAAAGGTATTAGAAAAGACAGAAAAAAGAATCAAAAATAGTTTTGATAACATATATTCATTTATTTAACAATACTTCAGGCCAGGTGCAGTGACTCATGGCTTTAATCCCAGCATTTTGGGAGGCTGAGGTGGGTGGATCACCTGAGGTCAGGAGTTCGAGACCAGACTGGCCAACATGGTGAAACCCCATTTCTACTAAAAATACAAAACATTAGCTGGGCGTGGTGGTGGGTTCCTGTAATCCCAGCTACTCTGGAGGCTGAGGCAGGAGACTCGCGTGAACCCGAGAGGCAGAGATTGCAGTGAGCCGAGATTGTGACATTGCACTCCAGCCTGGGCGACAAGAGCAAATCTCCATCTCAAAACAAAAACAACAACAACAAAAAACAGTACTTCATTGCTGTTTAGTATGTGTAAGGTTAGCCACTTTTAAGTAGGAGTATACCATAACAGTTGTGAATTTAAATTGTAATTAGAAAATATGGCAAGGTAGAAAAAGAAACAGCTGCCAAAAAAAAGGGCTTAAGGAGGTGTTATCTTCTTAATTAAAATAAAAACAAATATATTTTATATACTCTTTGCTAATTACTAGAATAGTTAATATTAGTTCTAAACCAAAAATCTTCTCATTGTCATAGTACTTTGAATTTTTATCAGTTAAGAGTGATATTCCAAAGTAAGAAATGTAAAGTAGGAAAGCATTTAAAGGAAAGAGATGAGTTGAATAAAATTAGGAAAATAAAGAACTAGGAATCTAACTATTGAAGACAGAATTCGAAGATTTAATAAAGCCTCACATACGTGAAGGGCTTTGCACAACTATAGTAATAAATAGCTTTCTTATATTAAAGACAGGACATAGGAAACTAGGCTTAATATTAAGCGTGACAAATTTGAATCCGCAAGTAGTAAAGTCTTTTTTGACAGTGAGAAAGTTACAGTGAGTCTCTTTCCAAGGTCCTTTTAACGAGAATGGATTCTTACTTTTCTGTGATTCTTTGTGCATCGCCTGAGTAATGAATGAAAAACGGGTTATATTATCCATCTTGACACATAAAATCTCATTTTAAAAACATGGATTTTGTGTGAAATATCATTATCAAAACCCCTCCTCTAATGTAAAAATCATCTTTTTATAGAAGAAAATTGACAGTAAAATGACCTGGAGTTATGCTATGATTCTATTTGGTGTAGTATGATCCTAAGTACGTCATTTAAAACTTAGAACATTAACAGAGCTATGAAGAGACAAAAACAAACATAAAAACTAAAAGACAATGTTATTTAATATGTTTTACAGTAATTAAATATATTAATAACCCTTTGAGAATCAATATTATATACTTATACCAGTGAGTTTCTGGTTTTTCCAAAAATAGTTAATACTCTTCTACCAATTGACTTTTTAAAAAATTCATTCTTTTACAAAGGTGATTTTTTTTTACTTATAAATAGACTACAGATGGTAAAAGCATTTGTGACCTAAAAGAACAACCCATATCTGTTCCATGTTTGTACAAAATTCATGGTTTCTTCTAAGAAACTCAGAGACATTCTCATGTGCTATTCTCACTTAGGAAGAAAACAAAACTTACTTTCCCAAAGATCTTTCATGTGCAACCACCCATCAGGAAGAAAATTCTTTACACTATTCTGTGATGTCTACCCCCGCATAGGCTGCCAACTTTGATTAAACTTTCTAAAAACAGGACATCCCTGAGCAGTCTTCTGTAGCCATAAGTTTCAATAGTGAAAATGACAGGATGAAGTTTACCATTATTCATTGTTATAAAATGGCTCCTTTTTATTAAATTTCATTCAATAGAAAGAGACTGTATCTTTTGGTCTGAGGTCATTGAGGGCAGAATGGGCTGGATGTGTGTAAAGGACAAGAAAATAATTCTTTCTAAGGCTGCTAGTTTAAATTAATTTAGTTTAAATTGATAATGAATTATGAGAACTTCTTAAAGTTAAGTTAGAAGCCTGTAAATTGAATTTTTGTTATATCTTTACATATCATAATTGCATAAAGCATATTTTTCAGACTGTCTGCAAAAAATCATTTTGTTTATCATCCCCAGGCTAAGACATTTTTTTTCTTTTGATTAGGACAATTCTCATAAGCTTCCCATTCTAACTTAAAGAGCTTTCATGAGATTTAGGCTTTGGGCATGATCGAAGATGCTTCCAGAGACTGGATTTTAACTGTCCTTGGATAATTACTTCTGAAAAGCAATGACTAATTCTATCAGCTTCCTGAAAAGGGTATATAAATCTTGGTGCTATCAGATATTTTGTCTGCTGAAGCAACTAGAGAAAGAAAAGCAAAGAATCTACTTTCATTCTGTTTAGAGTACTGTGTTGCATTCAGGCATTTGCTCTGCTTCATATCTGTAAAGGTAAGGATGTGTAACAATTTTGAACCCTCACACAAATGCTTTAGTCTAGAGGATTCAAGTAACTCTTGACCCGAAAGGGCCTATGAAAGGAAGTGTTAAAAACCACTTAAAAGGTATCAGGTACAAAATAATAATGTCAATGTCTAAAGCATAAGAGAGAAAGCAAGGGAATAAAATACAAAAGAGGTTCATGGAAACCTGTTAATGCCCTCCTAGATGTACTTAGGAAGAAGAAAATGCCTTCATTTAAATAGCAGCAGGATTGGTTGCAAACCAGAAGAGCCAACATGAAACTTAATGTTAAAAGTCAGGGTGATTGTTCCCTTTGTATTGGAGAGTTGGGTAGTGATTGAGCAGAGCATAAAGGGAATGTCTGGAGTGCTTTACCTTGTTTGTGGTAGGTGACAATTTCTTAGATGGGTTTAGTTTGTGATAATTCCTCAAGTTGTAGACTCTTAATTTGTTTATGAGACGATGATTTTCAATAAATGCCATTTTACTTTGCTAAAAAGTTTATTAAGTACTTATTCATTAATAAAATTTAGACAATTTTCTGATTCATATGCTAGTGAATAATTAATAAGCCTAGGGGAGCAACATCTGTGTATATTTGAGAGAAATCGTTGTCATCACTTAAAATAATTTGGCATGCAAAATATAATTGGATTCAAGCTTAATTCACATGATCAGTGAATTTCTACTAAGAACGTTCAATAAGACATTTGTGAACTAATAAAATTAGAAGGTATTAAAATAATGGTAACAATCTCAATGTGTATCTATTGTATGTGTGAGTTTTTAACATTTCTTTCACCCAATAAGACATTTGGAAAATGCACCCATGTTGTTTTATGTGTCAGTACTTTTATCATTTTTGTTACCGTGTATTCCATTATATGAATATATTGATTTATCCATTTTGCTGGTAGCACATACTTGGGGTATTTCTATTTTTGTCACTTATTAATAATGCTTCTATAAACATGTTGGTACCTGTCTTTTGATTCACATACATATGAATTTCTGCATTCCTATGTGAAATTCTTGGTCTTAGGATATGTATATTTTTAGCATTAGAAAATACTGACAGTTTTCCAAAGGTTATACAAATTTTCACTCCTTCTAGCCCCATTTTTGAATTCCTGTTGCTCTACATCTTTGCTGGCACTGGTATTGTCAGAATTTAAGCAGACTGCACTGCAGTGTATGCATAGTATAATTTTCGTATTGCTTAATAACATTTAAGTTGTGGTCAAATTTTACACATAGATAGCATTTCAGTGAACAAAACAAGTTATTACTTGAATATCAAATTGTTATTCTTGGACTACTCTAAGTGTTAGTGTCTGTAATATCTTATGTGTTTCATAATATTCATTTATCATGCTGAATATTTTAGGATTTTATTTTCAATTGCTTTATTTTTATATATCTTTGTGCATGAAATAATCTTTTTCTATCATTTTTCTTCAAGGACTTTAACTAGTGCTATCAGCTGTGTACTAACCTCAGTAGATTAATATAGTACAATAAAAATATCCATAGCAAATACAGAATTTTACTCATGATAAATACATTATTACTTAAGTAATAATCTCACTAACTGAAATAAACCAATGGTAAGGTCAGAGAAATGTGCAACATGGCAAAGCAGCCACAGAGCTGTTTATGTTGGTGGGTGTCATCTAAAAAAGTCTTACAAGCATAATAAAAATGTAAAAAATAAGAGTACATGAAATCAAAAGCAAAGCTAAATATTTTAAATGTTCACATAAAAAGAACTTCACTGATGATTACAGATGAAAATTGAAGTAATAAGACTACCTGGGATATTAAATGTGTTACTCAGGGGAGATGTTCGTTTTAAATGCTGTAGAGATTTCTTTGGTGGTGGATGCTAAAAATAAAGTCTTAAAGAGCAAGATAATAATTTTTAAATACAAGAGTTTGCACAGAATGCGATACATACAGTATTCAAATATAATTCTAAATGTAAATTCTTCAATGGATGTAAAAAACTATCTAAATCTCCCAACAAATTTGTAATGCACTGTAGAACACCATGGCACACTGGTTGGGAAGCTCTGCATTTTTTATTTAGTTCTAAAAAAAAGAAAAAAAGAAACAAAGAAGGAAAGAGAAGAATAACAGATCTAATAATATGTTTTAATGTTATAGCCAAATGGTGGTATGTGCCTGTAGCCCCAGATGAGGCTGAGGCAGGAGGATCACGTGAGTCCACGGGTTCCAGGCTTCAGTGAGCTATGATTGCACCAATATACTCCAGCCTTGGCCAACAGATTGAGACCCCATCTCTAAAAAGAAATATATATGAATATATGTTTTAATGTTATAAAAACAATGCTAGCAAAATGAAGTAAATTTAAGGCACTTGACAGAAAATTTTAGACCTCCTCTCTGTATCTTTTAATCCTTAGAGTACAACAGTTACCATGAGCCAAAATGTCTTCAAATTTCCGAGCACATACACGTAGACTTCTGATTTATTTAAATTCTGTGGTTCACAAACTATAGTGCATGTGAAAATTAACATATCAAGTTGTTACACCAATAACCTATACTGTAATTTATGGTTAGTTTGTGGCTGTTTTTTCAAGGGTAATTTCACAATATGGAAATTTTATAATTGTTTTTTCATTTAGAAATGCCATTTGAGAAACTGACATGTACCTAAGCTATGACTTCACTAAGCTAGCTTCTAAGGAGGAATTTGATCCTGTCATTGTGATGTTAGCTGGTTATTTTGCTCATTAGTTGATGCAGTTTCTTCATAGCCTCGATGGTCTTTACAATTTGGCATGTTTTTGCAGTGGCTGGTACTGGTTGTTCCTTTCCATGTTTAGTGCTTCCTTCAGGAGCTCTTTTAGGGCAGGCCTGGTGGTGACAAAATCACTCAGCATTTGCTTGTCTGTAAAGTATTTTATTTCTCCTTCACTTATGAAGCTTAGTTTGGCTGGATATGAAATTCTGGGTTGAAAATTCTTTTCTTTAAGAATGTTGAATATCGGCCCCCACTCTCTTCTGGCTTGTAGAGTTTCTGCCGAGAGATCAGCTGTTAGTCCGATGGGCTTCTCTTTGTGGGTAACCCGACCTTTCTCTCTGGCTGCCCTTAACATTTTTTCCTTCATTTCAACTTTGGTGAATCTGACTATTATGTGTCTTGGAGTTGCCCTTCTCGAGGAGTATCTTTGTGGCGTTCTCTGTATTTCCTGAATCTGAATGTTGGCCTGCCTTGCTAGATTGGGGAAGTTCTCCTGGATAATATCTTGCAGAGTGTTTTCCAACTTGGTTCCATTCTCCCCATCACTTTCAGGTACACCAATCAGACGTAGGTTTGGTCTTTTCACAGAGTCCCAAATTTCTTGGAGGCTTTGTTCGTTTCTTTTTATTCTTTTTTCTCTAAACTTCCCTTCTCGCTTCATTTCATTCATTTCATCTTCCATCACTGATACCTTTTCTTCCAGTTGATCGCATGGGCTACCGAGGCTTCTGCAATCTTCGCGTAGTTCTCGATACTTGGCTTTCAGCTCCATCAGCTCCTTTAAGCCCTTCTCTCCATTGGTTATTCTAGTTATCCATTTGTCTAATTTTTTTTTTAAAGTTTTTAACTTCTTTGCCTTTGGTTTGAATTTCCTCCCGTAGCTCAGAGTAGTTTGATCGTCTGAAGCCTTCTTCTCTCAACTCGTCAAAGTCATTCTCCGTCCAGCTTTGTTCCATTGCTGGTGAGGAACTGCGTTCCTTTGGAGGAGGAGAGGTGCTCTGCTTTTTAGAGTTTCCAGTTTTTCTGCTCTGTTTTTTCCCCATCTTTGTGGTTTTATCTACTTTTGGTCTTTGATGATGGTGATGTACAGCTGGGTTTTTGGTGTGGATGTCCTTTCTGTTTGTTAGTTTTCCTTCTACCAGACAGGACCCTCAGCTGCAGGTCTGTTTGAGTTTGCTAGAGGTCCACTCCAGACCCTGTTTGGCTGGATGTCAGCAGCGGTGGCTGCAGAACAGCGGATTTTCGTGAGATCACAAATTCAGCTGTCTGATAGTTCCTCTGGAAGTTTTGTCTCAGAGGAGTACCTGGCCGAGTGAGGTGTCAGTCTGTCCCTACTGGGAGATGCCTCCCAGTTAGGCTGCTCAGGGGTGAGGGACCCACTTTAGGAGGCAGTCTGTCCGTTCTCAGATCTCCAGCTGCGTGCTGGGAGAACCACTACTCTCTTCAAAGCTGTCAGTCAGACAGGGACATTTAAGTCTGCGGAGGTTCCTGCTGAGTTTTTGTTTGTCTGTGCCCTGCCCCCAGAGGTGGAGCCTAGAGAGGCAGGCAGGCCTCCTTGAGCTGTGGTCGGCTCCACCCAGTTCGAGCTTCCTGGCTGCTTTGTTTACCTAAGCAAGCCTGGGCAATGGTGGGCGCCCCTTCCCCAGCCTAGCTGCCACCTTGCAGTTTGATCTCAGACTGCTGTGCTAGCAATCAGCGAGACTCCGTGGGCATAGGACCGTCCGAGCCAGGTGCGGGACACAATCTCCTGGTGTGCCATTTTCCAGGCCCGTTGGAAAAGCACAGTATTAGGGTGGGACTGACCCGATTTTCCAGGTGCTGCCTGTTACCCCTTTCTTTGACTAGGAAAGGGAACTCCCTGACCCCTTGCACTTCCCGAGTGAGGCAATGCCTCACCCTGCTTCGGCTCACGCACAGTGCGCTGCACCAACTGTCCTGCACCCACTGTTTGGCACTCCCTAGTGAGATGAACCCGGTACCTCAAACGGAAATGCAGAAATCACCCGTCTTCTGTGTCACTCAGGCTTGGAGCTGTAGACCGGAGCTGTTCCTATTCGGCCATCTTGGCTCCACCCTTGCTAGCTTCTAAGTAGGAAGTAGTGGTATTAGTTAGCAATATTGCTGTATGGATTATAGTATAAAGCCATCACCAGAACCAGTAATTTTTAAAATTCAGAGAGCTTTAACACTCCACTTTGATCATAAACTTTTAATTCTTCTAGTTAATAAACAATGAATACATTTCTCTACAGCAGCAGAAACATTTAACCCGGAAAGTATATTTTTTGAAATAAATTTACCACATTCTTGTAGAAATTAAATTTTATTTATAAAGTATAAACATTGTGAACCACTTCATGTTAAATGATGAATTTTTTAATTAGTGGCCTTTGTTGTTCTTTTTTTCTGAGATAGTATATACAGCTTCTCATTCTACCCATAATTCTGACTTTTATGTACTATTTACACATTACTACAGAGCCTTAGGGGTCATCAAACATAATTTGAGTTGTAGGTTAGTGCAAAGGCTAAAACAGATGAGACAATGACAGAAATCCCTGCAGTTCTCAATTTGCATAAATAAATTAATCAGAAATATTTACCCACTTAGCCTAATGTTTAAGTTCCTTCATAATCTGATTCTTTTACATTTCAAGCATACTTCTTTACTAATCAAGCATTTTCAAATTTTAAGCCTAGCAGGCCAACTCCTTTTTTTTGAGAACTTGTTTTATGCATGCTGGCCTTTATGCCTTGAACATTACCTTCCTCCCTCTTCTCTCTTTCATTTTCCGTTTAACCCAACCTGTTTAAGAAGTTTACATCAATAACATTTAACGTCACAGCGCCTTGTTCATTCTGCCCCCTTAGCCACACTATTTACTGTCTGTGCTACATCATTAACCTGTAACATCTGAATTGAATACTTGGATACATTGAATACTAAGCTTAATCTGACCAACTTGATTGTACCTCCCTGGGGGTATAGCTTGGGTAACATTTTTTCTTCTTACCTTACAGGGGCTAGCTATAAAATATGATGTTTTAAGTGAGTTTAAGGCCAGAAATACTGTGAATATCAGTTTTCACTGTTTCACTGAACTGAATTCCTTACAATTATTACCATTAACTGGTAAGGTGTCTCTTTTTAAACAGTAAACACTTAGACCATTCCAGTTTCATCAACATTTGTTCCCAATTTTTCTTGGTTTCTCATCTTGCCACTTTAAAACAATGTTAAGATGGATGATACCAATATCACCCTCTGGGATGTTCAAAGAATGTTAATAGCTTACAGTGTGGGAGAAAATCTACGGTTTGTGCTGTATTGTGGGGCAATTTGGCCAACTTCCCACAGAAAATGTGACATTAGAAAAACACTATAATTAGACAGCTGTTTTGTATTGCCCTTATGCATTCAAAATGTATTTGCCAAAATGTGTTGAGTGCTTGATAGGTACTAGGTGCTATTCTAGGTAGTTAGGATTTACTTGCAAAAAGTCTGCACTTTCATGATCGCCAGAGTGGATGATCCAAGAAGTGAGTGGAAAGTGGCAAGAAATGAGATCAAAAAGTCTGGTCAAATCATGAGGGCTTTGTTGGAGATGGTAAAACAGTTTCTATTCTATGTGTGATGGAAAGCCATGGGGAGATTTTGTGAAGAGATTTAAATGGCCTGGTGTCATTCTGAAATGTTTCCCTTGGCTGCTGTTTGATTTTCAGGGTTGAGTTCTATTACTGATTAATTTTCCAAAAGTTTTATACATATCTATTCAAATTACATATTTTAAAATTTCTGCATTTAAATAATACACTGAATTATGTAAAGTTATACTCTATCCTATATCAGAATTTTCACATGGTTGCCTCTAGTGATGGGACCAGTGTAGCCAATCTCTGTGGCTACATTTGGATGCTGGGGAGGCGACCACAGGCCTAATACCAACAGTGTTTAAATTGTCACTATACTTTTGGTGCAATTCAAATCCACCAAGTTGATCTTTATAAAGGAAGATTTTAATATCCTTTAATGGTGCTCTAATGCAATCATGTGAAAACTCATGAATTTTAGTGAAACATAAAAGCCATCAGTCTCTTATCTTCTTATTGTCTTTTTGACACCATATTTAATTCAACACACTCTCCTTGCTGTCTCCTATGTCTGAGATCTTTCTAGCCTAGGCATTCATCATTTTGCTAGGATATTTTTTCTACACCGTTTTCTCTGTCCTCTTGTTAATATTTATGTTTCCTCCATTAATTATTTGATGTCAACTCCTCTGAGAAAATCTCCCTATTTTTCCTAGGATGCTTTTTCAGCCTAGGCATCCACTGCCAACCTCTAATAAGGTATCCACTATATTGTGTCACAATTGTCTATCTTCCTGTCTTTGTTCTCTCTAGGTTGTAACCTTCAAGAGGTCAGAGATTATATCTTTCTATCTTCAAATTTCTTCATTCAATTTTATTTTGTGGAGTTCTGTTTATATGGCACTTATTAATAGGGGCACAGAAGGCTACAACTATAACAAAGGCCAACTTGATTAAAAAGATATTTGTGGGGACATAATCTAAAAACCCTGTTAAAGCTATATTTGATGTTGCATAGTATTATCAACAAACCTTCCTTTCTGAATGGGTCCAGCTTTTACGCCTCCTATTAGAATTCAACCTGCATACAAGATCAGCCTCGTGTGCCTTCTAAAGAAGAAAGGTCTTCCAATTTATGAAAATCTTCGAAGACTCATATAACCTACTTCTTAGTGTGCAATATGTTATGATTGCATTCAGTCTTCCACACTCGGGTCTTTGCCTGTGACAGTGGTGAAAAAGAGATTACTCTGTAAAACTTACCATCTGAATTTCTGTTTCTTGGGAAGAAACAAAATTATTCACTTGGGCATATGCTCTTAGTTAAGAAAAATACCAAGGTGGGCTTTATTTGCTAGAAGATAGTAAATCATCAAGGCATTGTCTAAAAGGCAAAAGTGAGGTAAAATTAAGTAAATTTCTTTGCACAACACAGTAAGAAGATTTTTTAGCTTATTAAGGCAAGTAGGAACAATAAGATCTTGGATATATGTGTGTGTGTGTGTGTGTGTGTGTGTGTATACACATACCAGGGTATAGAAGAGACCAGTGCATTCTTCCTATTGCATCTGGTTGTCAGAGTCATAACTCTAATCCCCAGCCTCTCTTGCAGCTAGATCTCTCCAGGACACTAATGGGGCCCAGTGGGTTTTGCCCAGAAGAGATACATATAGCTGTGAGTCATATGTATAAAGAAGACCCCAGTTTCCCTGGGCTTCCTCCTTCACCATTTCCATGGGTTTGGAAATGTTGGGCACAAGAAGCCACCCTTTGGGCATAAAAACTAGCATACTACCTTGATTCTCCTCAACTCTGTACTTTTACATGAAATTGAAATAAAGTTCTATTTTGCTTGAGCCACTGAATTCTGGATTCATTTTGTTTCTGCAACTTAACCTATAATTAGCAAGGATTACTAATTCTAATTGTAAGTCCTTTCTTAATGCCTTACTGCAGTTTATTCTTCCCGTTACTTCAACACTTCAATAAAAACCTCCCACATTTCCATTCTTATTTAAGTGATTGGCATGTTTCCCATAAAAGGGCTATTTGGAAAAGAATAAAACTTGCAGAAATTAAGAAGTAAGTAGAAGCAGAAAATTAGAGTCAGAAGTGAGGATGAAAAACTTCAGTTCTCTTAGAATCCCTGGAGAAAAGCATAGGAAAATAACGAGTTTTTTTTTTTTTTTTTTGACATTCACATAAGTGATTTATTTAAAGCCTAAAGATGAGCTATCCTTGCAGACTAGAGGACTTAAGCTTCTCACCTAGGTAATTCTTCAGTTGCATTACTTTTCCTACCTCATTTCATTAATTAACCCCTTGCTTTACTGAAAACAAGTACCGTCCTCTGGCTTCAGAACATATCACACTCTTAAGGAGACTATTTTCTTCAAGCTTCCCTCTTCATCAGCACATGTCCACTTCTGTCTTCCTGGTTTTTATTACAATCTCTCTATTTGCAATTTGTTCTCTGGAAAATGTGCAGAAAAGCCTTGCCTATAGATACCAATAACATCAAGGATATTTTAAAGGAACTTTTTAATATCCCTTGTCTCCTTTTATAACATCTGTTATTTATTATAAAAGTGTGTCTTTGACTTTAGACGTGTAAAACTGAGGTGATGTTGCAAATCCGTAAATATGTACAGGTCACAATAAGCTTATAACGTTTCTCACACATAAATTTAATAATTTTATCTTTCAATGGTATTAGAAAATGAATGACTCAGATAATGAGGCATGTACCTTGACTCTACAGCCCAGAGAACGTAATTATCTGTTATCAACTACTTATCTGTATAGTATGGATAAAAATAGCTAAAACTATAGATTTCTGCTTTTGATTATATAATCCACTCCCTAATGTTAATATTCTTCACTAAACCTACTTGGAAGATATTATAGACTTTGATCAGATAATTGTTATATTTTGATTTTTTTTCTTTTTTGGCAATGTATGGAAAGATGATTTTAGTGTTATTTTCCTCCTTGAATTTGCCTTTATTTAAAACAAGTGAGATTAGTAAAATTATTTGTTTATATATTAATGACTTTTTATAATGAAATCTCACTGATTATTTTATAGATTCCAAAAACTGTGGACGACACTTGAGGCACTAATAAAATCTATTTCCTATCCTCCAAACAATTGGAGTAGAGAAGGGGTAAACGTGTAAACAGTGAATTATAATTAGGTAATATTTAAGTAGGATAAAGTAATATAAATCTTGACAGTATAAACTTTAGTATAAAAACTATGAACAAGCTGGGCACAGTGGCAAGCACCTGTAATCCCAACACTTTAGGAGGCTGAGATGGGAAGATCACTTGAGGCCAGGAGTTAGAGACTAGTCTGGGCAACATAGTCAGACCTCATCTCTCCCCCAAAAATAAAAAAAGTAGCCAGTTGTGGTGGTGGAAGCCTGTAGTCCCAGCTACTTGGGAGGCTGAGATGAGAGGGTCACTTGAGTCCAGGAGACCAAGGATGCATGTGGTGAGCCATGATTGTGCCACTGCACTCCAGCCTGGGTGACAGAGCAAGACCCTGAGCATATGTATTTAATTTTCCATTTACTTGCTCAAACCCATAATGGCCTGATACTTTATCTTGGTAGCCCCACTTGCATTTACTCTAATTCCTCCTGAAATTGGCTTATAGAGTTTAATCAGGGAAGTAGTCAGCCACTGTAACCAAGAAGATCAATTGCCCACTTCTGCCACTGACTCCCACAGCCACAGCTGTTGAAGTCGTCTACACAGAAGCCAAAGATACTGTGTCAGTGTCATGGTGACTTCTGGTCATCATTCTAGCCAATGCTGCAGTGCTGCTTCAGTGAAATTGTTGTTCATTCATGTAACCTTCTGTCATAGCCATGGTTCGTCTTCTAAGACTGTAATCCAGATCTATGAACTTCCATTCAAAGGTATCAGTTAGAATGCTTCCTTTTCCCAAGAATGCTGCTTTCAAATTTAGTAATGTTCCAACATTTGTTTATCTCAGCAGCCATGTCTTTATTTTCTTCCTGACATTTTTCTTTCCTTCGAATCTAAACTACTCCTCCATCTTCCAAGGACAATTAACCTTAAGTCTATCGTTCTGCATTATTTTTTTGATGAAAACTGCTTCTAGAAACTCTAAGGTGATTTTGGCAGTCTTCTAGAGCAGTTCCCTTTAAAGATTATTTAGCATCCATCTTTCTATATTAGGGAAAATTAAAAATCTAATTTTAATCTCTGGTGGGGCAGCCTACTAGTATTGTAATTGCTATTGCGGATATACAGGGACGAGTAGTAGAACAGAAGAGTGTAATCAATTTTACTTAACAAGATGGTTTTAGAAAAGATTTCATAGAGAAGCTGATACATAAAAGAAATATTGAAGTATTATTATGGGTTAGGTAGGGTTGGACATGGGAGTCAAGGATATTTCAAAGTGGGTCTTATGGGAATAGGCTTAGAGGTTGACAAATACAGCAGTACTTTCTGAAAACTGTAAATAGTATGTGTGGCTGGCACTTTAAATGTGAGTAGAGATCAGTGTAAGACAGGGCATAGTGGCAGGCAAGGCTTAGATTTTAGATAATTTGGAATGCTTTGAAGTACTTTGGTCATAATCCTGTTGACAACGTAATGACTAGTAAATTTAAAGCTTTTAATTAGATATTTGGCATGATTTATCTTTAAATTTTCACTTAAGGGTAGTGTGAGTGATGTATTGGAAGGATTTTAGATTATTAAACTTTTCCAGTTAGGAGACAATTGCCTGAATTAAGAAGAAGAGTTCAACTTACATGTAAAAGTTGTATTGACAGGTCTCGGTCAGGTTCGAAGCCCTTCATCTACATAAATAAGACAGGTTAGTATAATTTCACTGATTTTTGTGCTTTTGTTTCTTAACTAGATTAGATGGTAATTTTTGTTTTCATTCAAGTCATTTATTTTATTTTCTGTCTATGCTGATAATTTATCCTCAGATCCACTCTTCACCTTTCCCTGTTTGCTATTTTTAAGTGATCTAATCCCTGCAGTCTCTTTTTCCGAATTTTTCTTGTCAACAAGGTTCTAACTAATCTCCCCCAATAGGAAGGCACTGGTAGAAATAATTAAAAAGTCAGAGTTTTTCTTTCCAACTTCTCTGCTTCAGGCACATCCCCAGCAGTGGCTACATCTTCTCAGGCGTTCCAACTGCTAGTCAAAACTCTTTTTCCCCTTAGTTCATCCTTTTTTTTTTTTTTTTTTTTTTTTTTTTTGCATAGCAGCCACCTTGTCCTCGCAGGTCTTAGGCTTTAACACCAACTCCTGTCCATAAACTTTGATTCCTGTATAGTTGGATGTATCATGGGGACTGCCTGGTAAACTTTGGTTTGCCCCACAGTCTCTATTTTGGCCTTTCAGATCATCCAAGACTTCAGCAACTAGTTCCCCATAATAAGTGATCTCTTCTGAACTGTTAAGCCTGAGCTCTGTTTTCCTGAAGCACTCATTGAATTTTATTAAAAGTATTATCAGTATTCAGTGACTGGAAGGGCTATCAATATTCTCTGTGTAGAGAGATTATGAATGTACAGAATCCTACATTCTTCAAAGCAGTTCACATGCCTTCATACTTTCTCCATATTTTATCCTTAAAAGCAATCTGAGAGGAGAGGTAGGAATACAGAGATATGTGATGCCTTTCAAAAGTTTATAACAAAAAATATTAACACCATAAGAACAACTATAAGACAAAAAAGTTTCTGATTCAGCATCTGAAACTACACTCTAGTGCCTTTTCTTTGTGGATTAATGTCCTTGACTCCTCACTATGCTGTATATATTGCCTTGCAATTTCTAACAGACACTTTTTCTCTGAAGTCGGAGAGAAAAGTGAAGTTTAATATATTTTATCTTTTGTGGTTCACATAATTGATGCCAATGTTGAAAGATTTTTAATAGACTGTTTGGCTACAAATTGGCTTAGTGTGATCAAAATATTTCTTACCAGAATTTAGAAGTTTGAAAAACTTTCTGGTAAAATATAAAGGGAAAATTTGAATCTTCAACTCAGATTTAGATTATAAGTTCCTGGGAACAAGGAGTGATGGCCATCTTCCACTATTACTCACACCACTCTCATCACCACCATTTCTTTTTTTTTTTTTTTTTTTTTTTTTTTTGAGACGGAGTCTAGCTCTGTCGCCCAGGCTGGAGTGCAGTGGCGCGATCTCAGCTCACTGCAAGCTCCGCCTCCCGGGTTCACGCCATTCTCCTGCCTTAGCCTCTCCGAGTAGCTGGGACTACAGGCGCCCGCCACCACGCCCGGCTAATTTTTTGTATTTTTAGTAGAGACGGGGTTTCACCGTGGTCTCGATCTCCTGACCTCGTGATCCGCCCGCCTCGGCCTCCCAAAGTGCA